>NC_089735.1:2047500-2417500 GCF_035083965.1 Branchiostoma lanceolatum
AAAAGTAGACACTGGAGACCTTTAAAGTTAAAGTTCATGTCTTTAAAAAGACATCAAAAAGCAAAATCTTGAGTGGTGTAATCTGAAAATAATTGTTCTGTGAAAAAAAGGTTTTGCAATAAAGGCTTCGGCAGTTAAGAGACGAGGTGGGAAAAGCGGAATTCTAAACCCAACGTGGGGGATGTTTAAACTTTCCCCTTAGGCCACACCAATTTAATTTCTTGGTTAACGGATTTTTATTTAAAAAAAAAAAAATCATGAAAACAGAAGGCTGGCCCAGCCTTCTGTTTTGATGAATTTTTTTTTTTTAATTTCTTTTTTTTGAAAATAAAAATCCGTTAACCAAGAAATTAAATTGGTGTGGCCTAAGGGGAAAGTTTAAACATCCCCCACGTTGGGTTTAGAATTCCGCTTTTCCCACCTCGTCTCTTAACTGCCGAAGCCTTTATTGCAAAACCTTTTTTTCACAGAAATTAAATTGGTGTGGCCTTATCTTCCCTGGCTCCGGCTCTGTGAGAAATACTTCTGTGGCTTGGCTGAACTCTTTGTTGGGACAAGAACAGAACTTGTCCGCAGCTTTGGTGGAAACCCCAGACATTCGGACATCCTTGGTGACAGGGTACAGCATGCCAAACATGTTTTTATTCGTCGTCCAATCTTCGGAGGAGATCAAAACCTGTCAAAGCAAAACTTGCCCCTTGAAGAAGAAAACCTCTTACGGATAAGAGCAGGGGGTCCTGAAATGGGTTTGTACTTTACCAGGAGGATGTTGACTGTCTACATGACTTTTATGTGTCAGAGTTACTCCTAGAGACGTAGAGATGGAAAAATGAGCTTCTAAAAATCACCTCACCAACACAAACTGAACGAGATATTCCTAGTGTCAATACTGCCTCATTGTTCCTTTACTCTACTTGAAGTTGTTAAACACTGTATGAAAAATTGCTGCTGAAGAAGTCTGAAGTTTTATCAAACAATGCATGAAAAATTGCTGAAGAGATTTGAAGTGTTGATTTGCTGTCTCTTAAATCTTGACTTTTGTGGAAGCTTTTAAACCGCTCATGTTTGAGCTTTGATAACAAGAAAATTTGCTAAGTTCACACTAAGCACTTTTGACAAGTACTTTTTTACTGCTGAAGCTTGCAAAATGGTATAAATCTCTAGTAAACCGCATGTGAATTGAGTTATTTCTCTTAAACTCTCTGGCAACCACTCGTATTATCTTTATTCGTATTCAGATACATAGTACAGATACATAGTACAGATACATAGTACAGATACAAATACAGATCGAGTATGGTGACCGTGTCAATGCATTGACACGGTAGCCTTCGCGTGAATTTGTTTAAGGTGGATGACAGGTTTCTCTTAAAGCAAATGGCTTAATGACTGATGATTGAGACAAAATTGGCAAGAAGGAATTCCTTGATCTAAACAGCTCATGTTACTCATAAACTGATTCAGAAGTGCTTTTATCTATAGAAATGCCTTGAACAAAATCTACCTGAAAAACAAGGCAGACTCCTTATACGCTTCAATCTCTTTAATGTAAAGGACTAACAGAGACACTGACATGGTAGTTTGGAGAAGCAAAGTACAGCCAAATATCATTAGGATCAAACCACTTTCCATGTGCTACTCTTTAGGGGGCAAGTCAGCAAGTTCTGTTCAAGTTGCTGTTTCGGAAAGAAATCTTTGAAGCCGGCAGCGAAGTTTGATGTGGATATGTTTAGTGGAAGTACAATTAAATGATCCTCTGAAAGGTTGTTTGAATATCCAAATATTGGCAGTTGTATAAATCTCATTGATTCAGAGGCATTCTCTTGTTAAAAAAAGCACCGTTACTAAAAACTGTTTGAAGCAGGGACTGTTTCTTAATCCTATTCAAAGCTGTGCTGGTGAACCCTTATCTCCAAGCAGATGTAAGGATCAGGCTCATTATCAGTATTTTACCTCTGTTTTTGCAACATTAAGTCATCTTTTTGGAGCAGGAGATGCATTGTTAAAAAGTGCAATAATAGAAAGGAGTACTACAAGTTGTAAAAGTCGGCGTAGAACACTGAGACTGAGCTGGACCCGTACATCTGCTTGGAGATAAGGGAATCGTGGCAGAAAATATGTCGCTGGAAAATGTTTTTAAATTAGCAGTTTAGTATTGAGCTGCTTCAGGAAGTTTTTACCTAAAAAGAGTTATGGAAGACCTTATCAAACTTTTCTGTGGACAAGAACTTTGGTTGAAAAAAACGTCCCATTCTCAAGTTATTGAGTGTTTCAGACTGACAAAAGTGCTGTTGCTAAAGATAAAAGTCACTTGGATAGCTAGCGCTAGCAAAGTGTAGGTGTGTACACAACAGAGGGACTTTGGGAAAGAATCCTCGGGCAATGGGTATGCTGCATTCTCCGAATTTGTGTCATGGTTTGGCTTGTTGTGTGCAATCTACAACAAGCCTTCGGCTCAAGGTCAAAGCTAAGCACCAAAGGTGGTCGGGTGGTCTTGTGGAAAGGGTGGTTGACTTAGAATCAGAGGGTCCTGGGTTTGAATCCCCAGCAGGCCCCAATGTTGTGCCCTTGGGAAAGGCACTTTACGCTATTTCCTCACACGACTCAGGTAGAAATGAGTACCTAGCTTCAGTTAGAGATATCCTCCCGTGTTTGAGGACAGCCACTATTAAAAGAACTTACCAAGGTCATCTAAAAGAGTAGGGGTCCTAATACCGGTGTGAGTGGATCAAACCTTACAGTCTTGTCTCTGGGTTGACAAGGTGATAGTCACCTGTTTTGTCAATCCTTCCGCAAACAGAAGAATAAACTCCTTAGAAAACTTGAGTTTCTTGGAAGATTCCAAGAGTTCTAATGCCAGCTCCTTTCTTTAAGTTGTGCCAACTTCAAGTCAGCTTTCTTTTTTGTTATCAAGAAGTCCCTTCAAAGACATGTTTTTTCTTGTCCTCTTGACCTTAAGGTGAAGATATCTTAGCCCACACTTCACACTTGAAGAGTATTGTTGATAGAGGGTTCAGAAATGCCTTGTGAATCAGCTGCTGTTGTACAAAAAAGGTTTAGGCCACACCAATTTAATTTCTTGGTTAATGATTTTTTTTTTAAATTTTAACAAAAAAAATCATGAAAACAGAAGGCTGGGGTGAAAACTTGCACCTGACCCTGTTCACTCTGTGAAATTGTGTTCACCAAAGTACAAACTTTCCTCTGAGATTCTGTTTTCATGTTGATTTTCCAATCTAGCATTTTTTTTAAAATTCTGTTAACCAAGAAATGAAAATGGTGTGGCCTTAACAGTGGTTTTACAGAATGATAAGAATTAAACTTTGAGTGTTCAAACAAAAATGACTTGAATTTTTATTAGATTTTAAACAGAGCAAACAACAATATACATAACTCTACATAAAAGAAATCTTTGTCTTCTTCCCAGTTAGGTATTTACTTGTCAAGATCAGACTCTGATCACACAAGTCAGATAAGGCAGCGATAGCAAATTGGAAGAAACTTTTACTCCAAAACTTGTGTGAAGCAAAAATTATCAGAATAAATCTATCGCACCGATTGTCACCAATCTGTTACCTAATCGCTGACCACCCTCGATGTAGAATTTACTGTTTGTGTCGCGCTGAAGAGAGAACACAAACTTCCAAACAGCACAATTAAATGTAGTTCCTGCCGTCTACGTTGCTATGTACCAATCGATAAGCTATCTTCCTGCCGCCACAGGTCCTGGCCCGGATTGGTTGGCAAACAACGGCCCCTTCCACGGGGAGACGTTTCGTCCTTTCAAGTATGTTTGCCGGCTCCGTTGGGGGCCGCATGGATTGTCAAGTTGTCTGGGCAAATGTAGGTTGGAGTGTTTGTCGACAAAAGGTCCCTCGCTCTGGTTACACACCTGACGTCTCCTGACTCATTTAAAAAAAAATCTATTTATTTCACACTTAAAAATATACATACAAAGAAAGAAATACAAAGATAATAAAACAGTGCAGGGAAGGCCAAAAAGCTTCTGCTTATGTAAAGGCCTCCCTTTATCAAATCATAACATTTTTAGTTGATCAGTTATACAAAGGAAATAAGTTGGATGATAAACAAAATGAAACAATATAGAGGTCATGAGACCAATATGATAAAGAATTTACCATAACTTGATAAATCATACATGAATATGAATGTAGAGTAAACGAGAAGTATTAAACAATTAATTTTCATCTGGAGTTGGAGTGTCCAGCAAAGAGTCGTACTAAACGATAACGTCATTATAGTGAGAGACAAAAAGGACATGTTTTTGTTTAGTGTCACTCAATTACCGTGCTTCTGTGACTGCCAATTTAGATTGATGATGTTTGTTTCAGAGATAGCCTATCTTATCAATATGTCTTTTGTGGATCATTTACATTTTGCTGTCTGTAGCATTAAGAATGTTGTCAATGCAAATTTCTATGAATTAGGGTGTCATCTATTCACTCATTCATTTGGCTTTCAAACATTTGGCCCAAGTGAGTTCATTTGTCTGACTGTGTACCCCACCTCAGGTTTGTTTGATATATATAGTCAGCACTATAGTTACGCTAAAATGACAAAATTTGACTCTGCACAAAATTTATACAAAATATCACAATTATTATATCAATTTGACGAAAAATAGCCCAATATCTTTGTTGCTACACTTCTGATGATGCTAGAAGTGCTAACAAAAGGTTAAATACACTTGAAAATTAATTCTTATATTGGAAAGAGAGCCAGTACCTTTTTACCAGTAGCCGAATGTGTGCTTTTTGATTCCATGACTTAACATGAATTTCTCTGCCAGAGCCATGCATTAACATAATACAATATATTTGGTACAGGAATTCATTTTATGTCTAGCTGTTGTCTCCAAAATTAGAGGAAGCCTTTTCAGAACATTTTGAATGTTTAAAGTAGAATTACAGGTAGATCACAGCATTGTGCATTTACAATATATGACTATTGTGGTGTGTTTGTTCTTTAAGAGGGCCTGCATGGGGGGGTCCCGACAACGCTCTACGCTAAATTCGGAGGGCCGGTTACGTAATACGCTAAATTCAGAAAGCCTCCCTACGCTCTACGCTTAACTCAGAAAAGCCCCCCTACGCTCTACGCTAAATTATGGAGTGGTCGGCAACGCTCTACGTAAAATTAAAACGGCCAATTACGCTCTACGTAAAAGGGGCATGCAGGCCCTCCTTAAAGAAGCACTTAAAAAGTTGCACTTCAAAAAGCAAAAAATGAAAACTAATTCAGCCATTTCACCACATCCTTGTACATGTATGTTTACCTGGTCTCACATTTGATGCCCTGTTGGTATCTATGGCCCATAAAAAGTTGCATCCAGAAAGACCAAAAAAAACATGAAAACTTATCATCATGGACTGGCCTGTCTGTAGGTGATACGATCCGGAATGAAGGATGGAAGGACAGGTGGAAGGATGAGTGGAAGGACAAATGGAAGGAAGTAAAGCGGAAATCAGGCTTTAAGCCAGCGGTCCCGGGTTCGAATCCCCTGGCACCTCCAATAGTTGTGCCCTTGGGAAAAGGCACTTTACACAACTTTCCTCACTCCACCCAAGTTTAAAGGCCCAATATGTAACATTTTGGCAAAACATTCCTTCCTGAATACTGGTATGTCATTCTACAATGTTTATTCAACATACTATATAAAGAAATGGTAGAAAAATTGACTTTCTGTATTGACCAAATCTTACATATTGGGCCTTTAAAAACGGGTACTAGTATATTGTGTGCGGGTCACGACAACTGCCTGTGTCCCACTTGTATTGCACTGTTGCAATTCTAATAGAATCAAATCAAATCTAATCAAATCAAATCAAACTTGAAGTTGCATGGCAAAAAACATGAAAACTCATGACGCTGACAACACTCCCTCATCGTGTACAGTCCTGTAACATCATGTTTGCCTGGTCAGGTATGTTTTGGCCTGTTCTTGTTATCTTCTGTGACACAAATCTGCCTCAGGCCAGGAGATAGGCACCAGCTAATGTGTGTGCACTAAGAGATAGGAGATAGATACAGACACTCTTAGGCATTCCTTATATAGTTCCATAGCTATATATACAACTGATAGTAGGAAGGTAAACTGCTGTGTTTTTTAGAGAATAGTTGTAGTTACTTTTACCATAAAAATGGAGGTATAGTTTTGGTGTGTCTGTTTGTGTCTCCTTAAAGTCCAGCAATAACTTAGAAGCTCTGGCAGTAGATCGTGGTAATACGTATGTCGGTATACGCAGGTAATATGTATGTCGGTATATGTAGGTCTTGGGAAGACAAAGCTCAAGATTTATTTTGGGCCTCCTGGTGGCTCTCCTTGGTACTGCAGCAGAACCTTGCTTCTTTTTAAAAACTTTTGGCCTGGTCTTGCTTTCTTGGTGACAGAGACTGAGGCCATACCAATTTAATTTCTTGCTTAACGGATTTTTTGAAAAACTGCTAAATTCCAAAATCAACAGAATCTCAGAGGAAAGTCTGTACTTTGGTGCACAAAGTTTCAGGGAGTGAACAGGGTCAGGTGCAAGTTTTCACCCCAGCCTTCTGTTTTTATGATTTTTTTTGCTACAATTTAAAAAAAAACAAACAAGAAATTAAATTGGTGTGGCCTGAGTGCACCGTAAGAGAGAGAGACGCAGAAGGGCCACAAAATTACTCCCAACAACCAATCTGCTTAAGCCTCAGGTAACCTGGTACTATCGTGAGCTCTGTATGCCCAGTTCATTAGCACAAGCCAGGGGAGTTTTGACCAGTTGGTTTCAATTACTTCACTCAATACATTTGCTTGTTTCAGACCCTTGTAGTGCCTACATAGGGCAGCAAGTTTCCTTGCTGTTTCAGTAGCAGGGCATATCTTTACAGGGAGGGGTTGCTAGCCCTAAGTCCTCTTTTATTCACTATGGGCTGGCAGTAATCATAAAAAAATCGTTTTTCTTCTTTTTCTTGTTTTTCCTTCTACAAAGAAAATGTTTCTGTCAGCAAGAATATTATTCTGTATACAAGAATCCCTGTATCAAGCACAAACAAGAATCACTGTTTTAAGCACAAACAAGAATTGCATCAAGAAAGTTCAAGAAAATAATTCTAGTAGAATCATATTTTCAAGAAAAAATAACTTATGGGAAGAATCTGTAAGAATACACATTTAACAAAACAAAAAACAAATCTTGTATTAAGCTAGAGAAAGCAAATTTTTCTTATTTTTCTAGAAAGTTCTTATTGGCAAACAGCATGCTGGAAATATTGTCTTGAACTTTCTTGGTTTAAGTTAACATAAGAAAAAGATTCTTTGTGTAAGCATTGACATAGACAAGACTTCCCAGAAGGTTTCTTGAATTTTCTTGTTTTTCCTTTGAATAAGAAAATCTTTCTCAACATAAGAAAACAAGAAAAATAAGAAAAAATAACAAAAAAGATTTTCGGTAGTGTAGAAAGGCTGGTTGGAAGGATAGGCTGTTAGGAAAACGCCATTGATTAGTATGACGTGGGACGGTAAAACACCCCTAAGCCGGCCCGTTAAGAATCCAGGTTACCAGGTAACATCTGCTTGAAGATAAAGCACCCCCCCCCCCTTGGGGTCCTCTAATGATGGCCCATCCGAGGTCGACGACCCCACCCTCCAGATTGGACACTTAAGGCCATCAGTAGTAATCAGGTTTGCAGGAGCCGTCAGTCTGCAATAAACTTGATTTGCTTGAAATGACGAGTCAACAGAATTGACCTCTTTTTTTTGTTGCTTTTGGTTTCTGGCTGTTTTGAAACGTCTTTAAAAAAACTTCGTAATATGTGTTTCTTTTAGTGCTTTGGTGAACACTGGTTTCTTTAAATTTGTTCTCTTTACATAATATTAGAGAAAGAAATGTACCTGTTCACTTAAAATTTGAAAATCTATAACATATAATCATAGCACAAACACACAGACACGTATGTTTGTGTGTGTGTGTGTTTGTATTTGTGTGTGTGTACGATGACGGAAACAAAAATCTTTTAATGTCCATCAGAAGAAAAGTCAGACTCCGCTCTTCCAAATGACAACTGAAGGAAAAACAAGTCCTCATAAAAAATGCTGCTGTTTATACAAGCTAACAATTTACATTTGGCTTCAACCTTTAATAAAATTGTCAAAGGACAGGGGTATGAACCAGAAAACGGCTATATTTCTGCCCCGTGCATGACTGACATCTTGTTTAGGGAGCTGATAAACTTGATGGAAGTTTGTGTAATTTTCCAATAGAGACTGACCCCAGCGTGAACTGTGGACCCACAGGAATCACCCAATGACCTGACAGCCAGGCTTCATCCAGAATTAGATCTATTCTTATAGAGTTTTCCCAGTAGATAAGAAACATTCCTGTTCTACTCTGAGACCACCTTTGCAAAAGGACCACCTGGCCATTGATATACAGTCAAACCTGTACATAGTCAAGTGACTACCTCTACATAAGGACCATCTGGCCATTGATATACGCAGTCAAACCTGTACTGTACAAGTGACCACCTCTACATAAGGACCACCTGTCCATTGATACACAGTCAAACCTGTACTTGTGACAAATGTTGCTCAGTAGCTTTAGATAATTAGCACAGGCTTTACCAGCTTTAAACTTAACGAGGGGTGAAATTATTTTATTTTATTTGACAATGATTCAGATTTGCCAACCCAATAAAATGATTGATTTTTTTAACGTCCCAGGTCTGACATACACATACCCGTAAAAAGTGGACCTTCGAGTGTGTAAAATTTAAAAAATTTGTTTTTGAGAGGATTTCAAAGGAAAAATAAGAGACATGGTGAGCAGTTTTTCTAGGATTCCAGCCCCATCTTGAAAAAAAAAGTATTGGACATCAAAAAGTAGACCTTCAAGCTTGTGAGGGGCTTCTTCCGAACCCCCTCCCCAGCTACGGGCATGATACAACCTTGATGGGGATCCCTGCTTTGCCGCTACGTTCGGCTCACATCTCTGACTCATCCAGACCCAATCTGGGCACTTGTCGGGGCCGTCAAGCCAATCCCAGGTAATGGCCTTCAATCATGCTGAGGCTATTCCTGGGGTTTTCTGCAACACCTGTCTAGATAAAAAAAGACACGCAGAAAATACTCCAGTTTAATTTTCCTTGATCTCTTGTGAAACTCATCTCTTCTTATGTACTGGAAGATAATTCAAACTCTTTTCTTGCATCTAATACCTTATAAGATGAACAAAAGGTTTTAGCATCATGTTAAATTAGTTTTGCAAACTTTAAACTTTTACAGGCATTTGCTTTTGCACGGGGCTTTAAATTCTAAAGGTTAAGACAAATATGCAGTCCATCTAAAATTAATTGTATCTGTATAGCCGGTATAACCACAGGTGGTAGGAAAAGGTATTGTCGTTGAATAGCTGCTGAAGTTCGATCATGACGAAGTACTTGGCACGGGGATCACCCGTGACGAGCTTCTGAGCGAAACCCGAAGTGATCATGATACCGAAGGCACGATCGGGGTGTTCGGCGTATCTGTATCTGCATAGCGCTAGCCGGTATAACTGCCCTTCGTGTTGTTGCTGAACGTAAAGTTTGGGGCGTGAATGCAGATAAGTTAACTGTTAAACCAGCAGTATGAACGTCTGATGAACACAATGTTGAAATTGATATATACTTTAAATTCTAACCTTTAAGACAGCAGTAACATTAAAATGCGACGAGTAATGAAAAACATGTGCGAAACCCACAACAGACCCTCAAGGATCCAATTGGTGCGTGCCATTACCGATGAACAGGTGCAGCAGCGCTTGTCAACGTTCTGATGAAAAGTGCCAAACAAGGCTTACAGATTAGAACCTACAAGGTCACCGCCTCTAGGCCAAGGTCAACATTCCGATTCTGTAGAATTCAGAAAACTTGGAGCGGTTATCAACACCTCTGTGCAATTGAACTTGACTCCAATGCTTGATGTGTAGAGCACAACGCCTCTCAACAGCGGTGACACATAGACATTGCTGTCAGTATATGGGTGGGTTCCGGTCCAGAAAATTCAGGTCCGGTCCAGGTCCAGGTCCCGATTTCAAGAATATTCTGTATAATAGTGTACAATAGTACCTACCCTCGATAGCATATAAAATATCTACTTGGAGGTGCACTGGTGCACCCACAGTCAAAAACTAGGTGCACAGCTCCAATCTTGGGTGCACAAGACAAAGATGCACATGCACCCAGTATTTCAAGCCCTGTGTACCATCTGCAGCACAACAATTAACATGGAAATGCTCATTCATGTTACTTTTATCAGCCGCTGCACAGACAATTAAAGGCCTACAATCATCATTTGTCAGGCTTTGTTCACAAACGACAGGAAAGAACGTAATGACATTGAACCTGGGTGGCATCGTGTGGCACAACGGCAGAGCGTTCGACTCAGAACCAAGAGGTCACGAGTTCGAATCCTGTCATGTCACCGATCTTGTGCTCTTGGGAAAGGCACTTTACACGACTTTCCTCACTCCACCCAGGTGTAAATAGGTACCTGACTTCGGTTGGGGAAAATCATATTGAGGTCACCTGGTGGCGCCGAATGGCAGCCGCCCAGACCCTTGCGATAGTTCCACAAAGTGTGGATAAGATGTTATATATATGTTGTGTAGTGTGTGAAACCTGTAATACCCTGCATCAATTCAGCGCTAGAAAGGCTGCCATTGCGGGTAATTTCTGACCAATAAAAACCATTACTATTATTATTATCAGGCACTGCAGAGCCTGATATAGATCGTGTAAACTGTAACAAACCAGGCAATTTTTTTTATTTCAATGTGATTTCTACTTCGTGTTTTTTTCTTAGAAGGCTTTTGCCAATTGTTTTTATTTGACATTATAGCATAACATAACAGCATCATATTCATACATTCATAAGTCTATTGAAAATAAGATTGTGTACAAACCCAACAATATGTGCAATATGTTATATTACCATTTCCCCCTTTTGTTTCCATATTATTTGGAAGCACAGACTGAAGCCCTTTGACAAATGTGTTTACGTGACATGAAAACTTGTGCTAGTCAAGGAGAGAACCAGACCAAAAATTTCACAGTTGTTCAATTTCAATATCGAAATGTCGCTTTTCCATCTATTAGTTCAAGGCAAGAATCCCTAAGGTTGCAAAATCTCTTAACGTCGAAGCATAATGATGTCAATATGGTTTTTGTTATTACTACAGTTTTACAGCATATAAACAGTTTTATGTATTCAAATGAAAGCTCTGTGTTTTTGGTAGAATACATATTAATTGTTCATTTTGAGCTTTGTTCCAACAACAACAACAAAAACACTCATCATGAATTTTCATTTTTTCAGAGTTTTATGTAACAAATGTAAGTTTTAAAAACAGAAAGCTGAAAACACCAGAAGGAAGTTGACATTTTTAGGTGGGCCAGGAATTAATTTTTCATTAATATGAATGGTGAAAAACGACTTGTTATCCCCAAAAGCTGCTGTCTAATTTGTCAAAATTAGCAGGGCAGTTCGTCATCATCGCCACGGTGATGGACTCATTAACTTTAATGCTGATGATCCAAGCGACGGTATTTGCCAGCTGTCAGTCCCAACCATCGACTTTTTTGGTGTTGATGAAATTCCAGATGGCAAGATGGTTTGTTTTATGGTTTAGGGTTGTTGACTTAGAATCTAAAGGTTCTGGGTTGGAATCCCTAGCAGGCCACATTGTTGTGCCCTTGCGCAAGCATTTAATAGCTATTTCCTTATTTAACTTAGGTACAAATGAATACCTAGCTGCATCTTCTTTCATGGAACTTAAAGCTGCACCCCCCTCCCCCGTGTTTGAGGAGAGCCACACCTTGACCACGTTAAATGATAAGTTTATCGCAAGTTCTTGCCCGTAGGCTCAGATTGCAAGTACATGAAACATGGAAGGACGGACAGACAATTGGTAACAATATAGCATGTGACTATTCTAGTTCAAATATTACTAGTAACACTATCTTATTTGGGTCTGACTTCTTTTTTCGAGACAGTGGAAGATGAATGCTCCCACTTTTTCACAGTAAGACCGAGGTGACGTAAGCAACACTCGACTAAAAATAGAAATGTGATATCCGAATATTATAATTCAAGTATTCTGCTTTGCAAAAGTGTGATCATCATTATAAAAATCTAATTTTGACTAATCATATACCATCTGTCGTTTCAAAACTACTGGTATTGAACAATGTCAAAGTGTGCTTTATCTTAAACTGTGTACAATATGATTGTGAAATTTTGGTCAACATTATATATTAGATATAGGAATATGATATCTGATGCGCGAAAGTGAGATCACATTCAATATGAATTAATCAGCGCCATTAATTGGACTGTATCAATGGAATGGGTTTTGGGACAATAATTATCAATCATCAGTTGGAGTGTAACAATTGGATGTGCTTAGAAACAATTAGAGTAACAGCACCGTTGGATTCAGAGAGAATAATTGAAAGGATTTAATACAAGATTCACCACCGTGATTGGAGAATTGTATTTCAACACTAACAGCACCTAGCTAAACTCTTTAATTGAGAGTATACTGAAAACAAGAAAACAAATCTTTAAAGCTATAGACAGGAATTAGAAACTTTTAAATCATTAGACACTCATTGGGCTTAGAAAAAAAGAGAGGGCTTGTGAACAATTAGCAAACCATCGAAATCAAAGAGGGTAATTCCAAGGATTTAACACAAAATGCTACACCTTAATCGGAGGATTCTATTTTTCCCAATTCTATGAGTTATTACTAAGTCAACACTAAAAACTCTTTACCTGAGCTTGGATTTGATTTATTTGTTTTAAGCTGTAGTAGAATATACAGCCAGGGTTGCCCAATGAGGCCTCAGGGGATCTGGACTGAACAATATAGGATATGTCAAATTGAATACAAGTGGTTACAAGGGTACAAGTATACAAATGTATTACACAATATATAATTATGTATATATCTTTATATTACATGTATATTAAAACAAGAGTCAAAATGGATGAACAGGAATTCCCAAATTAAAGTGACACCATGAGAAAACAGTGGACCATGTTTTTATGTAAATTTTATTCTTTGATGCATTTAAGTTAATAGCACCAGATGAGGCAGGGCTCTAGCCAGTATTAGATTACTCACTGTAACACATTACAATTTTAGTATATAGAGAGAAGAAGAAAAAATACAACACCATAACATTGGTCTCTTAAAACTTTCGACTATTTGCTCTTAGACAAACTTCTGAAGATGGATGTCTCAATTATTTGCAAAGTTCCAAAGTTAAAATGACATGCCTATGTAAATTAAATTGCAATTGCTCCCCATTTCATTAATTCATTACTTCGATAATCAATTGATTCATTCATTCAAAAATGATAGCTGGTCTAAAATCAGCATGACTCGACTCTTTGGTGCTGAACGTACGCACCTACAGCTCAATAGACAGCAATATGCACTTTACGATAATTGTCTGCCCAGTGCAATCTCAGATGGTTCAGCTGGTGTGTACATTTCATCTATTTGTTTGTTGATTGGCAGTTAGCAGTTTTCGATGTTTGGGAGCTTTAATTTGCACTGTTTTCTGATCACTCTCATATTCTTATGATCTATATGCACAAGCATGATATATAGTCGATAAGAAAATGCATAAAGAACAATGCTAGTGACCAGAAAACAGTGAATCTTCAGCCCCCACCCCATGCCGTCCACTCATCCATCCATCCATCCATCCATCCATCCTTCCTTCCTTCCTTCCTTCCTTCCTTCCTTCCTTCCTTCCTTCCTTCCTTCCTTCCTTCCTTCCTTCCTTCCTTCCATCCATCCTTCCATCCACTCATCCATCCGTCCATCCATCCATCCATCCATCCATCCATCCATCCATCCATCCATTCATCCATCCATCCATCCATCCATCCGTTCCAAGCAAAGTCTTCAGCCAGTCTAAAAAAGCCTATGTCTATGAGTCAACACTCCACCGCTGAATGCATGCGCACAGTTACGGCCCCAGACGGTAATTTGTACTTTACGATAATCGTCTGGCCGGTACCCTCTTGGATATGATGCAGCTGATTAGGTTAAATCCCCTGGAAGCTGCTGTCGCGTTAAAGTGCGCAACATCCAGACCACTCGGGTACCTATATTGTGTATGTACATAACAGGGCCATATAAAACTGATTTTATGGCATGCGTCCTTAGCAATTTGATGTGCAGAAAAAAATCATCCCTGAATTTGGAAACGAAAATGACAGTCACTGCAATGTCCCAACCAGTCGGACACGGGAGCCTACATTGTACATTGTGAATGTACATAACAGGGCCATATAAAACTGATTTTATGGCATGCATCCTTAAAGCAATTTGATGTGCAGAAAAAAATCATCCCTGAATTTGGAAACGAAAATGACTGCAATGTCCCAACCAGTCGGACACGGGAACCTACGTTGTACATTGTGAATGTACATAACAGGGCCATATAAAACTTGTTTTATGGCATACATTCTCAGTGTGGCGACTTGCAATTTAATGCAAGCGCAGCAACAAAAAAAATTCGAAAACATTATGCCTGGATTTGGAAACAAATGGAAACCTACATTGTGTATGTAACAAGGCCATATAAAACTGATTTGGAAAGCATCCAGAATACTGTGCAGAATTCTGCATCCAAATGCAGAATTCTGCATCAAAATTCAGAATTCTGCATCCAAATGCAGAGTTATGCAGAACTGGCCTAGACCCCTGGGATCTATCAATTTTCCTTACGTAGTTGTTGACATATACTAAGTCATATTCTACAATATTAAGTTTCCTTCTCAAACTATGACACAATAATGAAACGTTTTCAGATTTAGAGTGTTGCTCCGGATTTATAGTGTTGCTTGTTATTCTCATTCTGGAGACTCAAAATTTGACAGGAGTGTAGACAAAAAAATGTACCTAAAAACAAGATGCCTGAATTTGAAAAATGATTGGTTGACTGAATGTTGTAAAAATCAATTCAACAAACAAAGAGTATGAAGACAGTCCATCACTATCAAAGTTGGAACGAAGAAGAAAGCAAACCGGAAACGTACAATAATTCTTGACATTCAAATGTCAGAAAAGAAACTTTGTTGTAATATAAGATTATATTTTGAAGTATTAAGTGATACAACTTGAGATTCAAACCATGAAGAGAGGAAGTAAGGTTTGTAATTAGGTTTCGTTGAAATTCTACCTTATCTTATGTTGTGCACCCAAATTTTTTTCTGTGCACCTATCCCCAAAAATGACTTTTGATTCCTAATTGTTTGTGGATATCAACCATAGAATGGATTCCGTGTGGCCTCACATCTCAACTGCCATGAATGTATGCACATCAAACATGATCTGTCTGGAAATATGAATCCAGCCTACCCAAAGGGAGGATATGCTTATCAGTGACGGCAAAATGACGGCTCTTTGATTGAAAATTTCAGAATTATGAACGTAACGTTATCTACCACAAAGATATCGTTTACCTTCGAGAAATAAGCTTGTCAATACCATTCACTTGAATATCATGAAACATCTATTCCAAAAACTTTAAGTTTAAGTTTCCTTATCTTAACCGGTATTCGTAAATGTCACATGAAAACTACATGTCATGATTTTCTCGAAAGTACATGTACAGGTATAAATTTGATATTCAGCCTTGTGTGTTACTGTTTCAGTAACCCTACATCAGTAAATGTTAACTTAGTCGTGACTGACTATGTTATGAAGAAATACTATGTTATAATTAGTCATGTCATGTTTATCCATTTAGATTCGAATGCATCTTTACTACTTTGAAAGACCAATAAGACATATGTACCTTATGCCTTACTGATTTAATAACACTACATGTAAACTTGATATTACATGACTGATAGTATGTATGTTATGCTGAAGTGTTATGTGATGATAATTCTTGAAAGTATAGTCAATGCAGTTTAAGTTAAAATGCATGTCTACTACAATGTACGCCAAAAATAATTACTCAAGCAACTGGATAAAATTTTGAAATTTTATCCAGTTGCTTGAGTAATTATTTTTGGCGTATCTTACTACCTGGATGTCTAACTTTCATCAACCTACTACAATGTACTTTGAAAGATCAGTAAGATATGTAAACTTGTGCCTTACTGTTTCAATAACCCCACATGTCAACTTGTCCTCCCAAATGTTATGTTACGGAGTCATGTTGCACTAAACGCTACACAATTACCGTCGTGTAATTACAGAATGTTCGCCTTATTGCGACAGCGTCGGGGGATCGTTATGATCTAACCCGGCTCCCCCCTAAGCTGACTAATTAAGCTCATCTAATTACACAAACGAGATAACCTTCAAAATGTCAGCGCAGGATTCAGACGGTAATAAAAGTCATCTTCGCTCAAACGGAAATTATCACCGTTGTCTTCAATCTCATCAGCAGTTTGTGTGCCATTATTTCGTTAATGTCTGACATTAAGAATACATATTAAACCCCAGTTCTGATCTATAGAACGGAAACAATGACGTAAACTCAGAAGTTTCCACTATCACAGAATCTCTCTCTATATATATGAATATGCAAACAGTAGATGACTTGAATGTCATGAATACTTATAGTAAATGTGTATGATCAGTGAAAGTGACAAGCAATATTTAGGAAGACAGCCAGGCAATATTTACTTTTTTTTTGCTATTTCATTTTCTTAACAATTGATATCAGATGGTACTTATTGTTGATAAGAAAAGGCATGACAAGTATGAGTAACTCTTGGTAAGAATCAAAACCTAGAAGGGCACAGTGCAAAATTTGATCATTTATGTCATACCTGGGCCTGATACGGGTGTTCTGGACAGTGTGATAATTTCCTGTATCACATAGGGTTCGGGAGTTGTATCACACGGGCTGCCATAGAATATTTAGAATGCATTTTGAGCGCACCGGTTGTGCCGCCGCCCAAAAATTTGAATACCGGATTCGGAGGTTGGAATGAATGTTGTTACAGTTTTGTGTTCGAGGACACAAAACTTCCTCAACTTTGGGCACATTCCGCATTGAAATGTGTGTTTTCTCGGGTGTAATGACATAAATAAAATACAACACGTTGTATTCCGCATCACCCTCGGTCCAGGCCCTCCCGACTACACTCACAACTTAACCATCCGTATTCTGTTCCCCATCATCTGGAGGTTTGACCTGCTTGCTAATCAATGAAAACCAAGGATTGATGTGTTCAAAAATTCGTATTTCCCGAGAACCATAGTAGAATGGAACTCGTTGTCAGATGCTGCAGGAACACCTTCATTAAATAGCTAAGAATCAAAGAACGATTGCAGTAAGATGTGCAAAAGTTAGATGTGACAGGCCGTTCAGTGTAATACAACCAGCTGCTGCTGCGCCGTGTGCCTGCGAAGCTGGTGTGTTACGCCGAAGGGTGGTTATACCGGCTATACAGATACAGATACAGAAATAGCTGTGTACACATTTTTTACAAGCAGATTGCAGAGACAGCTTTAAAAATAAATAACAATACATATTAAGGTTGGAGATGATTGTATCATAAACAAACAGACAAACAAACAAAGTTAACATTTTAAAGATAGAAAATAAACTACAGGATCCTCCCATCCATCATGTTACAGATATCTTTTAATCAAGATGATGGGGGAGAAAACGAGCCCCAATTAATCATGGTGATGAGGGACCATCCTGGATGGAAGAGGAGGAGAATTAGAGGGATCGCTTTCAGTCCCTCTGGACCAATCAGCAACCAGATGACCTGGGAGTGATGATGCCTTTGTGTAAGTCCATCTGTCAATATGTTTCTGAGTAGTTTTATTCAATCGACGTTACGGTGACCGTCTGTCACCTTCCTCAGGGCAATTCTGACTGGTTCACTTTGCACGGTTGAATAAAACACTTGCTGGTGTAAAAATCCATGTATTATCTTCAGTAGGATTGTTTACCCTAGATTTTCAAAGGATTTCTGCTGGCAACGTAATTATCACTTATTCATAACATGCATAGATATAGATGTCATCATTGTTTGTGCAATGTAACAACTTACAAGAAAATAATTGATTTTGGAAATATGCAGAATCTACAGTAAAGGTGTTAGAAATGACTCACCAGAAAGTACATGATGACAAAACACTGGGGAGTGGCTTATGGAAATGTTATTTGCAATTATAGAAATGCACAGTGATAGATCCATCAAATGGGAATGTATTGTTTTTATGATTAGGAAGTCAAAGCGTAGAAAATTTATGATACAGCTGGTAGACATGATTCATTAGAAAGAGCATGATGACAAAACAGAGGGTGGCTTATGGAAGTGTTATTTGTGATCATAAAAATTTAGTTTTTCATATTTCAGAAGTCACAGCCTAGAAAGTTTACAATCTCTAGGCAGATATAGATGACAAAATCAAACTGTGTCTCAAGCTCCTGGTGCCAGCTCCAAAAGAACAGGAGCGTCAGAAATATGTTTGCCATTCTACATCTGCTTGGAGATGAGAAAATTTACACTGCTGCTGTTGGAAATGAATTTTGCTTTAAATCTCCAAGCAGATGTAAGGGTCCAGCTCAGACTCAGTGTTTTATGCCTTTTTTTTTACACATTTAGAAAATTATTCTAGTTGCTTTTTTTAAACTACTTGCCTCCTTTGATACTGGTGTTTTAAAAAAGCTAGATCTGTACTGCCTAGCCTCCATTGCAGACTCCTTTCGGCTGTTTTCTTTTTCAAGTTACCGTTTTGTTATTACATTTTTTCTTATTCTCGACCAGCAATAAGAAAAAAATGTAAAAGCAAAACTGTAACTTGAAAAAGAAAACAGCCGGAAGGAGTCTGCAATGGAGGCTATGTACTGCCTGGGTGGTCACTGTTTTGCAGGGTTGCAATTTCAATAAAAAGATAAATAACTTATGTATTAGGTAGGGCAAATTCCAACAATTCATCTGACCAAAACTGCAAACTCATCAAAACAGACTATTAGCGCATTTTACAGTATTTTCAAAACATGTTATCCTTGCCACTATACACCTGTTTCAACAGGGCCAGGTGGAAATTGACAATAGAAACAAGTTTAGACTTCCCAGATATCATGCTATGTCAACACTAATCAGAAACTCGATGCCAACGGTTCATAAATTTTTATGAAGCGTAGAAAGCTGAAACTTCAAAAGAAACTGTTGACAGAGCAAATTGTTTACCTTTTACCCAAACAACTTACTCAACAGACCTGGTCTTTTTATCTTGGGTTGGGAAGACAAGATTCCCATTCCTGTACTTTGAATGCCATGATTTTCCAAAGTCTTTCAAGCATTCTGAAATAGCAAGAGACCGCACAGTCAAACCTGTCTAAGAAGACCACGCAGGGGATCTGGTCTATCCTTGGGTCTATCTGGACAGGCCGCCCTTATATAGGCAGGATTCTTAATGCCTCTGTCAATGGGAAAAATTATCTAAGGGACCACAAAAAAAGTGGTCACTTTGGCCGGGTGGTCTTTATGTAGATGTGGTCACTACTGTAGTACAGCTTTGACTGTAGGTACAAGTGGAATTTTCATTGGCTGGGTGGTCTTTATGTAGAGGTGGTTACTGCAGTAGTACAGCTTTGACTGTAGGTACAAATGGAATTTTCATTGGCCGGTGGTCTTTATGTAGAGATGGTCACTACAGTTACTGTAGTACAACTTTGCATGTTGACAAAGCCCTACAACAAGGTAAGGTAAGAGACCAGGTGAGAACAAAGACAGAGACATGGCTGCACAAAGAGCTGAATCAGTAACAAACCTATGATAATTACCTACAGTAAACTTAGCTGTTGACAAGTGGATTATCCCAATAAACACCTCCTATAATTAACATCAAACAGCTAATGACCCGACCCGACCCGTGCAAATAGCAGTATGGTAGGTCAAACCAAACAAATAGAAGTAGAAAAGGGAAGTTGGTCTCCACCAGGCCTTCCTATGGGGGTAAGGGGTCATAAAATTCAGCATAAAAGGCAATAAGTGGCCAAGAGAATCAGTCCATGGTAAAGTTACGTTCCCCTCTTCTCCAAGCAGAGGCTTCGATGGAGAGGGGTAGTTTTTACGTCCCTCTCCTCTCACGAGAGTACAGAGGAAGGAAAATTAAAAGAAATTGTAGCCACTCAACTTGGCTATATTTAAATCCACAACAAGATTAAGAAATGAGCTATTCCTCCTGTGTTCTATACACTGAAAGACAACCTGCTGACTATTCCTTCGTCCCACATCCTGGAACTGTCTGCTCACAAGACGTTGTTAACCATGATGAACTCACAGAAGGAAGTCAGTAAAGTAACTTTTATTTGTTCCCACAATAAAAGCAGTAAACATTTATGGAACAGACTCTTTTACAAACCGTCAGGGGAGACAACAGCAGTGGTTTTATTTGTTCTGCAAAAGTGGTAAATACTCTCTCCAATAATTAGTGCCAGTTTGTTTACTAAAGGGGGAGACTGCCTTCCTGTGCGGTTCCCAGAAAAAAATGTCACAAAGTAATTATGTAATTAGTTCATTGTTCTGACTCATGCAATTCTGATGCAGCTGGGAATGGGTAACAGAACGGTCCCCCGAAAGTACGAAATGGAACGAAATGGAACGAAATGGAACGAAATGGAACGAAATGGAACGAAATGGAACGAAATGGAACGAAATGGAACGAAATGGAACGAAATGGAATGAACTCAAATAACATATGTAACATTATGATGTCAAATACCACTAGATAGCGAAATACAAGGAGTAGACCGGAACAGGAAGCATTTTAAATACAGAAATGAGTGGTAAATACATAATATTACGTGTTTTATTTCTTGAATCTATGTGATAATATTAAATACGACATTTTTGTCGCGTTTGTGTGACTAGATTCTTCCTTGAAAATGGAAGCGCCGCGTGCAAAGAGATCCGCCGCTCTTCCTTGTGTACCAACGATCTGCAAATGAACTGCTGCAAATAGCAGGGAAAACAAGCAAACGGAACTGAGTATCGAAGTTAGGACCAGATTATACAGAAGTTGGTGGTAACATTAGAGTTGGAGGCAAGCGTTATCTTATTATGTATACAGCTAGCGTGTTTGCGTGTTGGGTGAACCGTGAAATACATGTCCTCCTCGTTCACACCCTCCCTTTGTTTTGTCGGGAACAGGGAAGCAGAAATGTCTCCAGAGGACTCCACGTCCGTGTTTGAATGGAGTGTGAAATGTGTGAAATTGGTGACGCAGCGCAGAGCTTCATTTGCATATCATTAACGGAGGGGTCCATTCCCCGACAGCGGTCTGACTTTGAGCCGAAGAATTGGTCGTATAAAAATCGTTGTTGCGTAGATATGCATATGCTACGTACTAGTTATGAACTAAAACCGTATGTAAATAACTGGAAAGTCGGAGTTTGATTCAACCTGTCGGTAGCACGCCCACAGTTCCGTCGCGCTGGCAACGATGGCGGTTAATTTGTATGCGGGGCTCCATTTGGGAGAGAAGAGTTCTGCCCCGCAACACGCAAACACGCTGTATGAATAATAAAATAACGCTTGCCTCATGCCCTCTTGGTGAATTATGAGATGCAATGTTACCACCAACTGTATAATCTAGTCCTAACTTCGATACTCAGTTCCGTTTGCTTGTTTTCCCATGCTATTTGCAGCAGTTCATTTGCAGATCGTTGGTACACAAGGAAGAGCGGCGGATCTCTTTGCACGCGGGGCCTCCATTTTCAAGGAAGAATCTAGCCACACAAACGCGACGAAAACATTATATTTGATATTATCACATAGTTTCAAGAAATAAAACACGTTATATCATGTATTTACCACTCACTTCTGTATTTAAAATGCTTCCTGTTCCGGTCTACTCCTTATATGTCGCTATCTACTGGTATTTCATTTCATAATGTAACATATGTTGTTTTAGTTCGTTCCATTTCGTTCCATTTCGTTCCATTTCGTTCCATTTCGTTCCATTTCGTTCCATTTCGTTCCATTTCGTTCCATTTCGTTCCATTTCGTTCCATTTCGTTCCATTTCGTTCCATTTCGTTCCATTTCGTTCCATTTCGCACTTTCGGGGGACCCTAACAGAATGACTCATGCTTTGCACCAAACTTTCTGCTTCAGTTCAGATCTAAGAATTTAATTATGAAAAAAATACTAAAATCAAAATCAAGCACTCTTTTATATATATATGTATGTATGTATGTATGTATGTATGTATGTATGTATGTATGTATGTATGTATGTGTGTATGTATGTATATATATATATATATATATATATATATATATATATACATATATATATATATATACATACATACACACATACATACATACATACATACATACATACATACATACATACATACATACATACATACATATATATCAGAACATGTACAAACTGTAGAGTCTTCTAGTGAAACAGGAGTATGGACAAGGTTGTTTTATTATTTTGTTTCTGTCATTTTTCAACACTAGAAACCCTTTACAAGATTCTTTTAGGGTGATGTCATGTAGAGGCTTCAACATTGAAATACAGTAGAGGGTTTCTGTTCTAGTGATAGATTAAGAAAACTGTGGATTAAAGACTCTTTCATTGTAAATTGTTCTTTTTTTCATAGGGTTGTTTGACCAAATGTGCCAATCAGAAGTGCCCTTTGCCCTCTAACAGTAAGCACAACCTTGTCCGAACACCTGTAACTTTTTGTTCTATTTGTTCAGCTAATCCTCAGTACATAATGACCCCCTGTGTCAAATTATTTACCGAGCAAAGGGTAGGTAAACCTCACATCTCAGTCTCTCGAAGGAGGTTCTGTTCTTGTAGTAAAAATCCCTTTTTGTCATCCTTTCGTTCCGGGGTTTACTCTGTATTAAAGCTAACCCGAAAGAGAAAACTGTTCCGGTATGATGGCTTTTCACTTCTTCTTGACAGTCTTAAAAATTTGGAAATGCACTTCGTTCACACACTGCCAGCTTAGCAGTTTGGCCAGGGAGCCTTGGTCTTTCACTAAACAAAGCCTTATCTTTCTTGGTCTTTTGTAAAGTCACTTTTCAAGCTTACAAAACTTTATTTTCAAACATTTGCCGGATGTCATTCTCCATATTTATTCCTAATGTGTACATGCGTTGCTACGCTTTGAAATAGGGACATTAAGTTACAAACTAGGGTCTAAATGGTCTTTTTCAAAAGAAAGTTTTCTCGATTTTTGTAACCTAATTTTTTCTTCAGAGTGATTGTGACTTCTATTTTCCAAAGCTATCCTAATGTAGTGAGTGAGAGATGCACTTTTACGTTTTACTGCAAATGTACTTTTTTCAGTCTGTCAAAATTTTGTCTTTTGCATGTGCAAGGAGATATAATATACTCCATGGTATGTGTAACAGCATAAAATTTGGTGACCACCATCAGCATCACTGAATAACAGCACGAGCCAACAAAATTTCAATAAAAAAACTTCCCTTTTGTCTTAATCACCCCCTCCTTCTCTCAATCCCTTATTGATGACCCAAGAAGCTATGTCAAACACCCGCCGAGGAAGACAAAAAGAGATGGATAGCTGAGGAGATGATAGCAATCACCAAACAGCCTGTCCATGGGGATTGCACCCCACCCCAGCGAAACAGACTCCCACAAAAGATGTGTAAACTGTCTCAAGCCCTTCCCAAAGAACCTGCCGACTTCCCTGTCTGTCTCTCGGGCCTCATGAGTGTCATCTTATGATAGCATCTAGACTCAACCAAGGAGGTTATATATATCCTCCTTGACTAAACCGAGACTTCCTAATGCTATAAAGGTCACAATTCCCAACCCGGGGCCCGGCTGGACAGTTTTTGAGAAATGAAAGACAACAAAACACAAAAAGTCGCAAAAACTAATCATGCTTTGATATGAACTGTTTAAATTTTGTTCACACAAACAGCTTAGCTGGGCCCCGTTTCGGAAATGTGACCTTAGTATGATAAGGGGTTCTGGATAGTAGAATTCTGAAAAAATAGGGTTAAATGATTGGTCAGGAGAGTGAGCCCACAGCAAGGTAAATATTTCTCCTTGGAAGTGGGTAAATGAAACCCTTTGGTGGCCAAACTTCTCTGGCAAATTATTCTCGCTATAGCCAGCGAGTCCACAACGTTACAAATCTTATCTACAACCATTCTGACACCTAACTCATCTTTGAACAGAACAGTTTGGTTTCTAAGTCCTTTTACTTAAAGACCTCTGCCAATTTGGATCCAACAGGTGGTTTCTCCATTGTTTTATTTGGGGGGGGGGGGTCACAACAAGAGCCCTCAACAGAACCAACTTGAAACATTTTTGTTGCAGGGTTGAAGCCTCAAATTTTGATAAGTTGCATTATTCTTTTCTGAAGAGGATATTAGTTTGTCACTCCAAATTCCTGCAAGCCTCTTGATTTTGCAAACATGTTTTGATCGAGTCTAGCCAGCCTGTCTGCAGCTGTTTTGTGTCGGGTCCACATTGAACAAACTTGTTTGCCTTGATTTGGAAACAGTTTTTCTTTCACGAAAAAGTCTTGCTGTTTCCCATGAAATTGTTTTATTATCATGTGATGAGTGGAATTTTTTTCCGGCCCTTTAATATTGTTTATGTGCATTTTCCTCTTGGCGAAAATCAACTGTGGTTTACATGACACGAGAAAGAAATCATATTCTGAGTGTGTTGCAGAGAAAGATAAAAGTCCCATGACCGCATTTTTCAATTAACAACTTCACTCCCTAACTTAAAAAAAAACTGAGAATGCCTCCTTTCTTTATATTTTCATAGATTCAATCAACTTTGCTCCCTACACCAATACCACAATGGCTTTCTTGCTGGCAGTTGACAACCATGAGAAAAAAACTTGACTTGACCATTATTGCTTGGTCTGAAGACTTTCGCATAGAGCAAAGATATCAAAACTGGAAGTTCTGCTCTTGGTAGACAGCTACTTGGTAGCCCACAGTTGACACCTGTTTATCTGCTAAATATTCACCAGGTCGTTGTATCATTTCAGCCAGTAGGTACCCATGTGAGTAATGAGGCTGTTGTAACGCACTCCTCGAACACGGTACCCCCATTTTTCGTCTCTTCCAAAAGACGGTGCAGCTCCGACAAGGATACCCTTCCCGGGATTCGATCCGGGGTCTCCCGGATCCAACTAATTGGAAACAGGAGGCTCAACTGCGAAGCCGCTACCAATTGAGCTACAGGGACATCCCTGAGCTACAGGAACAAGTTCTAAACCCACAAAAAACAGCACCAAAAACATATTTTTTTCAAAGGTAAAATCATTGCTGGACATTTCAATGACCACTTTAGTCGCCTGAATGTTGGCTCCTTTTCGAGATATTTGATCTCTGGCCATGGGGATTGGTTACCACTCCCCCAAAACTGTCCACTTGAAATTCAATTCATCAACGGTGGCGTGCGTAGTCCAGTGGTTAGCGATCTTGCCTCTGGAACTAGAAGCCCCGGGTTAGATTCCGGCTGTGTCGCTCACCCGACATGCATGCTACCGAAAAGGGTCGCAGTCCTTAGGACGGGACGTTAAGTCGTGGTCCACTGTTCATTGTGCTTGTCGAAAAGAGCTAGGGGAATTCCCCCGGTGCAATGAACCTGTAAATGCTGTACATAGCGTCTGTCTTCTCTGTCACGACCAGTGGAAGATTAGCTTATCTGTTCATTGAGTTCATTTGAGCTAAACTGGTTCAAGATCACTTTCCTTTCCTTTTCCTGGTTTCTGATGTCATTGGAAAGCTAATACACGTCCGACTCCACAGCTCTTAGCATGTGATTGTTTTCATCAGTCTAATTTCTTAAGAAGGAGTACTATATTTTTCATTAAGTCACCGTTGAAAAGGCCTTTCATTCATTCATGCATTCAAAGAGCACTTTTATGTAATCTTCCAGCAGATATTTATCTTCGAGCAGATATTTGAAGGCAAAATCGTATTGCTTTCCTAGCTCCCCATTTCAGGATGTTGCTAACTTTCTTTGTTTTCACAGGTGATAGGAAGGCACTTTTCATAACAGAAAATGGAGAGCTGGGAAAACGTGATGATTTTGCCTTCTAACGTCTGCTTGGAGATTACATAGAATTGCATTTTGAATGAATGAATGAATGAATGAATGAATGAATGAATGACTGAATGAATGACCTTTATTGTACACTAATGGTCTTGAAAACTAAGTACAGGGCATGGTGACAAAGCAAAAGCATCGTAATCACAGTGGTATAAGAATGTGGTATCTTACTGCATCTACTGTGAAACGTGTAGTTGTATGAATGACAAGCAATTCTGGAGGATGAATTCCATTTGCTGCACCTTGTAATGAGGACCGATGATGATGATGATAGCTGTATGTTCAACTTCAGCTACAACTGTAAGGAGACTACTATCATACATGTATGAGAGTTTATCAAGTTGCACAAGGAATAGGACTTGTTTTCTGTGTCTATGAAAGGGTTCGGGATGTCCCAGGCCTGTGGTTCAACTGGTAGAAGCTTAATTACAGCTCTGTTCCTGGTTTCAATTGTTTGAAACTTGGACACCCTGATTAATCTTGGGACAGGACATCTCGGTTGGGGCTGTACCTGTCTTTGGGAAGGGACATAGAGTGTGTTTGAGGAGGTTCCTTAAGCATATTAAAGGGCTAGCAACACCTCCCTATAAAAATGTACCCTGCTATTGAAACGGTGAGGAAACTTTTACTGCCTATTTTGGTATACTAGTATGTATCACTAGGCATTACAAGGGATCCGGACTCTGAAGGGACTAACTAAACGCAGGGCCACTCTTTGTTTGGGAAACGATGCTTTTCATTTTCGTTTCTATGTCTGTCATTTTAAGCTGACAAAAGTGCATTTTCATCAATTTCATGACTCAGGAAATGCACATTTTTGTCCATCTTGGGACGGAGGGACAGGTCCTGGAGAAAGCCCTGACTAAACGAATGAAAGGGTTCACAGCTGTGGTGTCCCCTGTCATCGTCCGTCCCTTCCGCGTGCCCGTCGCCCAGTAATGGTGCAGAACAGCAGCAAACACCCGCGCTATCGCTGTTGGCTTGGCACTGACCTGTGAGACCAGCCAAACACAATGCTTCTCAAACAGACATCTATCCCTAAGACTTGTCTGTTCCTTAAATCTTTCTTCAAAAACTTGGCCCCTGGAAAGTAAGACAATCAAAGTGATGTACATGTATACTGAGGCATGATAATAATCGCTGTTGGCTTAGCGCTGACCTGTGAGACCAGCTAAACACAACGCTCCTCAAACAGAAATCCATCTCTAAGACCTGCTGTTCCTTAAATCTTTCTTTATCTATTTCAGAAACTTGGCCCCTGGAAAGTATGACCATTATTATAATAGTGATGTACATGTATACAGGCAGAATAAACACTGTTGGTTTTGCACTGACCTGCAAGAGGCAGCTAAACACAACGCTCCTCAAACAGAAATCTATCCCTGAGACTTGTCTGTTCCTTAAATCTTTCTAAGTTTCTTTATCTCTTTCAGAAACTCTGTCCCCTCGAAAGTAAGAGGGCCACACCTGAATCTACAGTACATGTCTCTTACCGTGTGGCATATTTATGTTTCAATTTCTTTCTAAACTGCATTCAGCCCTATTGGGCATGACTATGCAATAAAGATTATTGTCATTGTCAGAGTCATTCATTGTCTGAAACTGTATGCACAAAGTTATAGACTTTCCACTCAGACTCGATTTTTTTCATGTTGATATTTCAGCATCATTTTTTAAAATCTGAGAATCTAGAAATTAAATTGGTGTTACCTACACCTTGGCACTGGTGCAGTGGCCTAATGGGTAGAGTGTTCGCCTTGCATACAGTAGGTCGTGAGTTCGATCCCCGGCCGGGTCATACCAAAGACTTAAAAATGGTACATACTGCTTTCTCTGCTTAGCATTCAGCATTTGGGAGTAGAGTATGGAAGTTAGACACACACCACTACCAGTGGACTAGCCCCCTGCTGTAGTGATTGTACACAATTGTGTGGCCCAAGGACTACTGAAACGGAGATGGGCGCCGCCCTGTGCACCTTCTGGTGTGGGAGGACTTTAACTTCAACTACCTAAACCTTCAGCTCACTGCATTTGCCGTTTAAGCCTCTAAACAATTGCTCCAATTGTCTATGAAATTCACCACACCGATCTCACTTTAAACCACCTGCCCCACCTGCTGAGCCTGCCCTTCCCCCATCAGATATCAGGCGCCGAACAACAAAGCTGGCCTTTATTTGATTATTTGATACCATCGCGGCCAAGTCAAAACAAACTTACACAAAGATCAGACCAGCCAGCGACCCCCGCCGTTGTCGCGTTGTGACCCGGCGGTTTGTGAACACCCAGGGTGAAGGGTGGCGAAAGAATGGGACAACCGAACTTGTCAGAAGTTAAGGACTTGTTCAAACTTCTTACAAGTGTCTGCATGAACTCGGTTAGTTGTCTTTGTCCGACCTTGAAAAGCAGGGGGTATATTGTAGATTGACTTCGTTAAGCTCCAAGTGGATTTTGGGGAGGCTGAATTTTTTTTCATTTTCGTAGCTGCCTTTTTTCTTTGACAGACTGCCTTTCCTCTGAAATCCTCTCAAAAACACAGGAAATGCCATTTCAGATGGTTCACTTTCTAAAATTGCCCCGGGCCCCCCTAGAAAGCTCGCTGGTCCCTCTGATAATTGAAGAACCCCCCAAACAAAATCCTGGCTACGGCATGTGCTGAGTCCCCTCTTGGCCTGAATCTGCCATTAGAAGTTTGATAGAGCAGGATGGAAGAGGGAGAAACTCAAACAAACCGAAACGCAGAGACGTCGAGAATGCTTCATAACTCAGAAGAGCGCTCTTGTGTCTGACTGTCCCACTCTCCTCGAGCACTCTTCACTGGACAGTTGTCTCATTAAATCGTTATCAAAACTGGACCTAAAAAGAATTTACAAAAAAAAAATGTCTTTGAATTGCCATGCAGCTGTTCCTACCAAGGACTTGTTCCTACAAAGCTTTTGAAAGAAGTCTAAGAATTCATGAAATAAGTCTCAAAAAAGATGTATCAAAACATCTGCTTTGTCAGACATAAGGGAAGCCATTCTTCCATGAAATCATCATTATCAAAACTGGACCCAAAAAACAGTTGAAAACCAAAATTTATTTTGTATGTTGTGTGGGGAAGACTACTGGAAAGGTGATTTACATCACCTGTTTTGTCTCCCCCTAAATTCATTGTATTTAATGGTAAGATGAAATAAAGACATAAAAAACAAACTTTGTAACACACATTTAAAAAAAAAGGGACATTTTGTCTTGTACTGCTTCGAAAGAACAACGCCAATCTCATAATCCCAGATTAGACTACCTTAAACACCCACAAAGTAGCCACTTTTTTCAGGACAGTCTATGAAGCATCTTCATTTTACTGATAGCAATTAGATCCTTGTCATCAGAACAAATTTGACAAACTTTTTTTCTAAGAATCGAATTTGACCACGTAGACAATGGATCATTCTGCATTTTGCAGGGCTTAAATGTTTGTCTTCTGGGAGGTTGCTCTGGTGAAGTGATGAAGTGTGGTAGGGGATTACCTGGATTGTGCTCCCTTTGTGCTGGTTGCCAACTCAAGAGGCAAGAAACAGAGTCCGTAACATGATAGCCAGAAAAAGAGGACAAGAAACCCTCTGCCATTGCGCAGTCCCTTATGACTTTTGGAAATGTTTGATACTGTATGCTGTAGTACATAGATTTGAATTATTGAATGAACAATCTTTTAAAAAGTCAAATTTCACATTGGGTGATTACCAACTTTCGTATGCCATTAAGTTTTTGACAGACCGAATAAACTATTGAGTAAACTGTGGAACGTTTTGAAAAAAAAGAAGCTAGTTTTTAAACCTGAGAGCTCCTTTCCTTTCCTTTCTGATATGATACTGATATACATCGCTAATATACAATGTGCATGTACATCACTAAAATAAGTGATTTATTTTGCATAGTTTTCAATGGTGCACATTTACAGACATACTGCTGAATGTTTTCTTCCCAGAGCATCTGCCTGTACTTTTCAGTAGAAGACACATTTAGACAGGACTCCTTAAGTTCCCTTAAAAAAAAAGAAAAAGGGTCAACCAGATTTTCTCGTGAGAAAGTTGTGTTAACGTCCGCAGTCATTTAAACTGTTACCATGGCAACCAAACTGCGGCGCGTCGCCACCTGTTCACACACCTGGTGAAGAGCAGGTGTTTATACTGTTCGTTCAGTTCATTCTTTCAGACCCTTCCAGTGCCTAGTGCCACATAGGAGGGCCCGCATGCCCCTTTTACGTAGAGCGTAATCAGCCGTTTTAATTTTACGTAGAGCGTTGCCGACCACTCCATAATTTAGCGTAGAGCGTAGGGAGGCTTTTCTGAATTTAGCGTAGAGCGTAGGGAGGCTTTCTGAATTTAGCGTATTACGTAGCTGGCCCTCCGAATTTAGCGTAGAGCGTTGTCGGGACCCCCCTATGCAGGCCCTCTTCTAGTGCCTAGTGCCACATAGGGCAGCAAGTTTCCTTACTTTTCAGAAGCAGGGTATATGTTTACACTGAGGGGTTGCTAGCCCTTCCAACTTAACATGTTCGAGGTATTTTACATCCCTTCCGAAAGACTGGGGCAGCTCCAACAGAGTATTCTCCAAGCAGAGGCTTCGATCGAGAGGGGTAGTTTTGTCCGGGATTTCTAACGTCCCTCTTCTCTCATTAGAAATCCCGGACAAAACTACCCCTCTCGATCGAAGCCTCTGCTTGGAGAATACCAAAAGAGATGCCCGGGGGGTGGGGGGCGTCCTGACAAAGCTCTACGCTGAATTCAAAAGATCCCCTACATATAATGCAAAAATCAAGGAAGGCAATTACGGTACGCAAAATTTGGTTGCCTCACTACGAATTACGTGGCTAAAGAAAATTTCCCTACGATTTATGGAAAATAAGAATAAGCTGCCTACGGTTTATGGAAAAGAGCATGCAGGCTCTCATGAATATATTTTCACCAGGTTGTATTATTTCAGCCAGTAGGTACCCATGTGAGTAATGACGCTGCTGTAACGCACTCGAGGCACCTCCTCGAACACGGGACCCCCATTTTTTGTCTCTTCCGAAAGACGGAACAAGGATACCCTTCCCGGGATTCGATCCGGGGTCCCCCAGATCCAACTAATTGTAGATATAATTTCCATTTACAAGCTACTGTGAGATATTAATGTCGCAAATTGTCTAGATGACAGCCCTTCCTCCAGACAGGACTAAATCCACTTCTTCACTTTACACGGCCACTCGACCAATCTTCACTCCCATCTCCAAACCTCTAATGGTGGCTTTTAGCGACAATTTAGGCCACAGCTAGTCAATTTGTTGGTTCATGGACGTAAGACAAACATTAGAAAAACATAGGATATTTGGAGTTTCTTTTTTACACAACCAGGAATCTCACCTGCTGACATTTCGGTGTCTGTCAGACACCTTCTTCAGAGCTTCTGACTGGAGTACTGCTTCTCGCCACTAAAAAAGAAACTTCAAATATCATATGTTCTACCAACCTGATGAAATCATTTTCGGAACTTTAAAAAAACAGTATCATCGAATCCTTCTCCAGAGTATCTGAAGTGTGTATACCTTGGGGAATTCTGATGCTTCAGTTGTAGATCTCTTTGAATTCACCGTCTTTTCAGCTTGGCAGTTTTAGGGCTCGACGGAATTCTGATAGTTGATGTTAGAAATTGATGGCAAACCTGAAGACTCATGGCCTGGGGCCAGGTGTATGTTTTTGTGGCATATCTTCAAAAGATATATCATCTTGTTCCATTGAAAAGGCCGGGAGTACTGTGCATTTTACTGTTCATCAGTTAAAAAAACTTTTAAAACAGAACAAGAACAATGAAATAACATATCAAACCTGCACATATCCCCCTCAGAATCTCATTAAAGTGTGGAACAAGTCACGATAAAACTCTTTTTTTTTCTATCACAGTGGTTCTTTGAAACCTTATAATGAGACCAGTTGAGGGCCCCTTATCATTTTTGTTTCCTGTAAAAGGACGGAAGAAGTGCTTCTTTTAACATTGCTGTTACCCTGGGTAAAATTCCTCCCAGAACAACAATATACACATATTTTATCAAACCAGCACCTAAAGTTTGGAACAAGACTTTCCTTAAGTCTTTTTCTGAGGTTATTTGAAACTTTATAATGAGACCAGTTGAGGGTCTCTTATCATTTCTGTTCAATTTAAAGGACAGGCAGAGTATTTCCTTTAATGTTGTCCTGGGTAAAATTTTTGCCAGAACAACGAAATATACACATATCAAAACAGCACCAATCCTCTTTTTAGAATCTCATTTAATTTGGAACAAGATTTTTGCTGAGTCTTTTTATGAGGTTATTTGAAACCTTATAATGAGACCAGTTGAGGGCCTCTTATCATTTTTGTTCCATTTTAAAGGACCGGAGCGCTGATGGCTCGAGCTGATGAAAGCTGACGACCCGCTACCGGTGTTTGTGAAGTAGGGAATGGAGGAAGGGCAAATAAACCAGGAGACAGGAAGGAAGAACACACTTCAGGACAGGTGCAGCGGGAGCCTCGACCAGGCAACCAAAGCAATATTAGAGACAAACAAATTGAAATAAAGAAATGCTGAAATCTTTATTGTAGTGACGTTTACTAACACTGTCTAGCACATCTGCGTAATAGCTTCATACTTTGACATATTAAACCCGTGCAAAAACATGCCATACAATGATTCCCTTAGATTCGCAAGCCTACAGAAACCCCGGCGACAATTTTGAGTGAGTTTTCACATTACAACGAAGTCATATTTTTGTATTATGGACGTCTCTAAACATTGTGATAGTTCTGTTTGAACTAATCATGTATTGAAATGACTAAATAAATCGACATTCAAAATCCGAATTTCGGGCCCTAATATTGCTTCGGTTGCCTTTAAAGGAGACAACTCGGGGGACCGATAAAGTCTTGTCCATGTGGACAGGTGGCCACTATAGACAGTTAATGCTTGTGTCAATGGGAGAAATTATCTAAAAGTGGTCACATAGCCCAGGTGGTCGCTCTGTAGAGATGATCATTGTACACGTTTGACTTAAATTTTATTAGGAAGATATATTTTGCTTTATGATTTTTAAAAAGAACCCTTCTCCAAAATACTGTAAGTTTATTCCCACACCCACCATCCTTTCCAGTCTGGCCCTCAAAAAACAAAAGAAAAATATAAAAGAAATAAAAAAATATCTAAAAAAAGAAAGAAAGAAAGACACCTGTTAGATAATTATGATAACATTTCCAACATTATAATCTCGTCATGCATCACCACAGTTAATCTGTTTCTTGACCTGGTGAATTGCAATACTTTGAAAAGGACCACTTTTGTGCGGAGGGAAAATCGTGCGCCGTAATCGTTTCAATCTCACATAAATGCCTCCTTCAGACCAGTCGTATTCTTACCCTTCACTCAGAACAAAAGACTTGAAGACGGTTGAAGTTTCTAGGCCAAAACCAAGACAAGTATCAATTGCACCTTAAAGAACATGAAATTGCTTCTAAGGATAGGTCTAGATTGATTGATGGGACTTTATGGTTGAAGTTATGAGACTTTAAGTGTTACACTGTGGCAATCCTCTTCCGTGCAACTGCCACATTCAATGCTACTGTAACAATACTGTAATTCACTTTATCTTCATGGTAGCAAAATTTCATGGTGTATTGAAAATGGACATTTTCACTGAACTTTAACTTCACGGTGGCGGTAAGTGATAGACAGAATGAAGGAATCATAAATGATTACAACAGGTTTTTCATGATGATGATAAGTTTGCGGTACAGAGTTGACATAAAGTTACAGTGAAAGAAACAAGAATTACAGAATGCATTTCCGTGTATAATAGTATCTGGCAAACTGCTGGCTAAAAGTCTACAAAGCTTTGTTATGATTTTCTGGTATATTTGGAGGCAATAACTTTAAAGATCATTAAAATTGGCAGACTGGAAAGAGTGGTGGGCGTGGGAATAAGTTTAAGCTTATTTTGGGGAAGAGTTTTTTTACCACCCTTTAAATAAAGGGAATCATCAAGAAACTGTATCTTAAAGTCAAAGCTGTAAAATCATCTCTACATAGCGACCACCTGGCCTATGTGACCACTTTTTAGTGGTCTTTTGAATAATTTCTCCCATTGACTATAGTGACCACCTGTTCACATAGACAAGACTTTATCAGTCCCCTGAGTGGTCTTCTTCAGGGCACTTTTGACATGTTTGACTGTACTGTACATTCATGAAAACTTGAGCATGATCTGGAGCTAAACGAGGCTGCTAGAAGGCAAAAGAGACACGCCCTGTGCCAAACTACCGTGAGCCTTCACCTGCTCTACATGTGGCAAACTTTGCAAGAGCAGGGCTGGACTCACTGCCCATGGCCGAGTACATCAACATTGAACTGAACGTCCGTCAGGATGACAAGAAGAAGAAGAAGTACATTCATGTGATGTATTCAAATATCATGACCCAAAAACCACTTTGCCTAGTCTGCCTTTTAAATGTTAACCCCCAGCCATGTAGGCAGACATTTTTATTACTCAGAGGATGCCATCCATGAAATAAAATTCATGTTGCCTAGTCAAATATCCTGACTTGAAAACCACTTTGCCTAGTCTTACCCACTACCCCCAGCGTTGCTCAAGTGTTTGCCACTGATAGGAAGTTAGCACCGTAATCAGTTACGTACCCGCTTTTTAAAGATAAATTTTCTATAGCCTTTTTGTGTTCATCACAAATCAGTGACTTCCAGGGCAGTAAAGTTATCGGTGTAGGCGATGTTGTTATTTATCAAGTCAGAAGTTCAATTGCGGAACCACGATATGCAGATACGTTCTAATTGTAGAACGGAAAGGTTAAGGACATTTATCAAGATTTTCTCATAAGGGAAAAGTTCTCCAGTTCACAGCACCCGAATGTCTGCCCGAATTTTCAGAGGGTCTGCATGCATCTTTCCATGAGGTGGAAAGATGTTTTAATTCACCACTCTAATTAAAAGTAAAGTATTGCCAGTAAATCATTTGTGAAGCCTAATTGGTCACTTCAATTCTATGTGATTTGTAATCCAAAATTCATGGTTAAGCGTCATTGACAAATTATTTGTACAGCGAAGTCAGAAACGGAGCAGTTTTGCCAGAATGAATACAATGTAACAGTCCAATGCACTCCTTCCCAAAACCTTTTGGAAGGACAAGTCAATTTACCATAAACATCGCTAGCCCCCTTGAATTTACTCTTCAGAATTGCTGGGCCATCCTAAATTTACCGTTAAGCATTGCCAGGGTCCCCCCATGCAGACCCTCTCTGCATACTGTCAGGTCGGGATTAATGCTTTGATGAATGCTCGAGTCATTTCCGATTCCCTCCTGAATGGAGGCACATTTGTCTCAATTATGCTTGGAACACTCTGTAATATTTCCCCGTTCGGGAAAGACGCTTATTTGTCGCCAGCGATGCCGGATCCGGAGACGATGCTTTTTGACAGACGGTGACAAGGTGTGCTGGTTTATAACACAGCAATGTTACTCCACTCATAGTGGCGTAAAAAATGGTCTATTTCCGTGTGAGGTACCAGGAAAAAATGTCGATGTTTTGTATGGCGTCACCCAATATTGCGGTTCCCCAGGGCTCCTCCAATTTAATTTTTGTTCTTGAAATGCCAGTCGTAAAAATGAATGGGCCGCTTTATTAAATAACCACTACTGTAAACGCCCCGAAATTACCCTGCCTAATACAAAATTAATGAAAATATGGCAGTTTTGAGAGCGGAATACACATTTAGGGGCAGAATGAATATGTTAAAGTGAGGAAAAGTGTGGTTTAGTGTTCATAAAGCGCTGACCTTTACTGCTTTTAGTGCTGTTAATGTTCTTTGAACGTGGAGTGATCAGGGTTTGCGCAATTCTAGGGTATAAAGAATTGAGGAGAGGGACAAACGATATTCGTTGCCTTGGTAAAACAAATTATCCTCTCAAAAAAAGGGGAAGCCATTAAGAATGAGAAGCTCTTGTAATGTTGCCGTGTTATTGTGCGCGCGACAGAGCCGTTTAAGCGAGAAGAGAAAAATGGCCTCCCGTAATTTATTAGTATGCTTCACCAAATTCTGAAATATTGAATCATGAAAAATTAATGCGCTTCTCGATATAGACTAAATCAATCCGAAAAACGCTGTGTAGGGCACCTTGGCATTCAGAGTTTGGATTATCGGATTTTCTACCTCTCTAGCCATTTATCAATAATCCATTCGCATGTTTTCAATGTCATTCCGCCTTCTGCCACAAATAACAACAAATTACACTAAAATTGTGACTCTTGGTCTAGATTTCTATGGTACATATGCGGAATAATGAAACTGTTCTATATTTCGGATGTCAGCGCGAATTCGGTTACGTCGGAATCCGATAATTGCGAGCCAAAGAAGGGATCAAAATCAGATACGCACAGTCAGATGGCTTTGCCGTCTAATGTTCGACCATTAAAATTTCATGCTGTGCTTTTCAGCGGATATTAACCCAAAGAGCGCCCTTGAAAGGGAGAGAGAGTCAGGATATCCAATCCCTATTTTCTGCGCGATGGGAGAGGCAAATCTGACCCCATTTCCCAAATCGTCTCTGTCTCTGCTCGACGAGCGAGGGACTTTGCTCAAAGGCGGCGTCCCTCAGCCATATGTTGAACCAACTGAACTGTAACAAAATGATTTTATTTTGCCACACCACCCTCCGCAATGACTGCAACAGGGCTAGAAATGCTTTTTCTTAGACCTGGAGTAGAACTCAGTACAATACAGTCGGGGCATCCTCATTAGACAGCTTTAAAGAATGCTCGTTAGATGAGTGCAAAGGTTAGGTGTGACAGGTCGTTCAGTGTAATATAACCAGCTGCTGCCGCGCTGCGTGCAGGTGCCTGCGAAGCTGGTATGTTAGGCCAAAGGGTGGTTATACTGGCTGTATATATATATATATAGAAATATACATACATATATACTGTAAATGCATTTAAGTTCGCATGGTGTTAATTTCGTCGTATAGAGAAAATGGAGTGTTCACGGTGGTTTAAAGTTTGTGTTTGAGACAAAAGTAGACAAGGGGGTAGGAGGGCAAAATTTATGACCTATATGGACTGTTCCGCGATGACACAGAGGGGGGATATAAGAAGGAGTAGTATGGATGACAGTGGTTGTAATTTTTGGGGGGGTTGGAAAATGAGTATAAGTTGAAGTCCAAAATCTGACAACAAAAAAAAGCATCTGACTTTTGTAAAAAAAAAATTCCACAAGAAATTACATGGATGACACTAAATTTTTAGGCAAACATATATCGAACAGGCAAAACAAAAATTTTGCACAAGCAATTTTTCAAGGCACAACCATACTTCATTCACGAAAACTGATGCAATCGTTGTGAAAAAATAGAAGCTTCCTTTCACGGAAATCGCAGAAATGGTTTCCGTCACAAAACCCACAAAAGCTTTTTTTAGAAGGTCAATATTCAGGCACGGCAGCCGGTAATAGACCTGGGACGGGACGCACGGTTGCCATGGGAACGTGTGGTGATGCATGCACGCAGCGCCTCCTGCTTCATCAAAATGATAATTTCTTTTTGCCTTTTGACTGGAAAGATGGTTACCACAAATAGATCTATGACGTACACAGAATATGATGTTTTTTCGCACCATCTTAAAAATATAGCATGAGGGAATCTCGGCAAGATTGTTTTAGCTTGGTTATAGTCAACATTGTACACTAAATGCCATATTTTATTTAAGAATATGATAAAATACAGAATTCTAATATGATTGCAGGATCAAATTTTTGAGCCACCTTTTGACATAGCAATTTATTTATTCATTAATCTTTAGGATGGTCCCTTCATTTCAATTGTTCTTTAAATAAATGGGCAAAAATAGAATACTGTTGGATCCATGGAAAGGGGAACATTTTTAAATATAAGGTCATATATATCATCCGAAGCTGCAGATTTCTTTTAGCATACTTGAGGCAAGTTAGATGTTCCCCTCACCACATCTATTCTGTAATCCCGGGTAACATTACCATCTGTGCTTGTGACAATGATACGGCCACTGCTTGGGTCTTACTGTGTTCAGGGCTGGAATACGGGGTGCATTTTGTGCACCCAAAATTGGAGCTGTACATCTAATTTTTGACTGTGGGTGCATTGGTGTGCCTAGATCCTACTTGACCGTGAAACTCTACTCTATTCTACTCTACTCTAGATATTTGTGTATGGTAATGTAGACTCTATGTAAAGGTACTATCATACACTAGTATATAGCATACAGAGAATACCAGAATTCCTAACAACAAGGTCATAATACATGAAACATTTGCTCATAGTCTAATCAAATTGAGGTTTAAGTATAGGTTAGATACTAGTAGGTCCAAAGAAATTTCAAGACCCACATCAACAGCTTGGGTCTCATTTGGCGGTGCACCGTGTTGCACCCAGAAATTGAAAGGAAATTTGCCCTAATCCCCCGACTCTGAAAACAGTAAACATGGAACCGACACTCCACCCGAGGGAGGCTGCCACCTGATACTGCAACCACCTGAGCTGCCCGGAAATCCGATCCCCTCGAAAAGAATAAATATTGTCAAAAGAAGAGATGAGAAAAGCAAAACAGATTTGTTTGAGAAAATCCTGGTGAAGAGCGGATTAAGCTGGTTCTATCACAGATTAGAAGAGATGCGTTTCCTGCAAAGCTTTAGGTGGAACAAATGCTTCAGTAGGTGCAATGATTGACAGGCAATCGCCATAGCGACTGCCTCTTTGTGCTCTCTCCCCATCATCGTTGGGTGATACCATTTTTCCAAAGGGGTGACGCCACCTGAGTCACTGAGATTGATCGTGGAGGTGCATTTTTTCCCCATTGTCGGAAAAGTCATCATCGTAAAATTGATTTTTGCGAGCAAACTCGTCCGGAAATTTCGTTACAGCGCAACGTTATGTCATAAAGAGTCCTATAATGGAATGGGTCATGTAGTAGGAAGGGGGAAAGGGCAGCCCTGTTTAATCATGCCCTTGTTCATAGTGAGTCACGTCGAACGTTTGAGTGACACGACCGTCCGTTGGAAGGCACCAGGTGCTGTTAGAATCCGAGGCCCCGCTTAACTAGGTTTTCCACACAATTTTCTGGCACCCATAAAAGCGGAGCACTTCGGTCGTGCGCGAGAGAAGAGGATCAGCGCTGATGATATTTTATGTCATTGAAAACAGGGATGGAAGAGTTGGTACGGTCCCGCGGGAGGTCTTCAATATCTGCTGTCACCTTGGTGCAAAATTGCATAATGCAGAAGGGACAAGCATGGGTCTCTAACCTCATTTTCTTTGTCATTGATGCAAGCCTATTGCCTCTGCCAGAGAGGTTATGTTTTGTCAATGTTTGTTGGTCTGTATAAACTCACAATGTCACAAATCTATCATCGACTTTCTGACCTTACAGACGGTGTTTTTATTTGAGGTTAGATCTTTGGGAATGATCTGTGCCTGAGAACTTGTAATTATTCAAGGATATTTCTTCACCATTGCAAGATAGGAAAAATGATGGCTTGGCTGATATTTCATAATATATCATTATCGCATCATGATGTTAGTAGTAACAACAGACTCTGATAATATGGCGTGGCATAAATTGATAAAAGATATAAACAAACATGAAGGTAGGTTAGAGTATGTCAAGCTAATATTGTGGAGCCAACTAAAGTCAAAGTCAAATGTGGCAATGTACTGCACAACTTGCTACACAATAAGCAGTTTGTCACATAGAAAAATCTGCAACATATCTGACTTTGCAACATGGATGTAACTTGTTACATAGTACACACTATTAGTCCCATCAAACTTTGTACATCACTTTTCATTAGCACCAAATACTTCATCACAGCAAGAAATTTCATGTGTGTAGGGCAAATAATAATCCAATTTGTGGCAATGTCCCTGGATACATTATGTTGCCACACAAGTGTTTCCTCCTAATGGCATGGAACATTCGCTACTTTGAGTTGGAATCCACTTTCCCAAATTTTGTCCTTGCTATTTTTGAAATGCTAAGCTCCAAAATTTGGAGCTTATTATGTTCTTTTCACACAAATGAACAAAAACAAGTCAAAGAAAAACACGGGGCTGTCAGAAAATGTAGCAATTTGTTCTCTTCCAACATGTGTTTGTAGATCAGGTAGAACATCAGGAGTCTCCTGTTGACAGCGGTTCGCCTGACCCTACATTTATACCTGCCACATTTTCTGCCACATTGTCCCAGGGTTGACAGCTTACAGCTTGTAGCGGGGAAAATTAATCTCTCCAAGCAGATGTTTGGTTGGAAAATTGCAACTTTTTACTCTGGCAGACCAGTTTCTTTTTTTTTTAATAGCAACATCAGAAGGACCTTTTGTCAGGAAAACTATTATCCACCTTACATCTGCTTGTAGATTAGGGTGAGATCGCTACACCCCCGTGATCAGTGTCAGCCGCCCTCATTACTTTGCAACACAGAAGTAGCAGAATCCATCAATGTGGCAAGATGGCAGGGTCGGCCCAATCCCGGCGGAACGCGCGAATAAATCCACGTCGCTCGGATGACATTGACAATAAAGATGTTTGTATGGAAAACAGATCGGCAATGACAAATGTGTCGAGAGTCATTTTTCTCCCTTGCCTTGTGACAGAGATGTTATTAGATCATTTGCAACAAAAGTTGAAAAGTTGACAAGAAATCAGAATGTAACTTCAGTTGCTTAACAAGCCAGTGTGGCAAAATACGAGTGACTCGCAATGTTTCAACGAAATTCTGACGACTAGTCTGACTGTCCTGTCTTGAAATTTCTGGCCTAAGATGCGTTAGGACTTATGTTAGCCTTGGTCAAGGATTTCCTTGGTTTGGCCAAGGTCAGAAGTAAAGTGAAAGAAAGTTTCCTTTTTATTTTTCGGGAACAGAAATGTGGTGTCTCAAAAAGTCGGTTCCTATTAAACGTTACCCCCCAACTCCAAGGGATCCTCAACCGCCTTGCTTTCGGTAGAGGTGGCGGCGAAAGGGCCGCTGGCTCGCGACTTATTTTCGTAACATTTGCACCTCAAAAAGGCCAAACAATACGGCAAAATAAACATTTACCTGTGTCCGTCTCTGGCGCCCCCTGGGCCGCCACGGGGCGCGCTAATCGGTTTTTAATTTGTTGAGTCAGTGTGACCAATCGCGAGTGACATTTGGCCCTGCTGACCAATCACGGCGCGGCAAGGGCTTGTAATTAGACCTGTCATCGAGACGTCAATAGGCCACGCCCCCTGCATAGTTTTAGTCCAATCAGGTGGAACTTGAGAAAACAATCACCGGGGACGGTGCAATATGTATGGTTGTATCTGAGGGGGATCATGAAAACAAACATACGGAAGTGATTTTGAAGACTGCTCTTTGCGTTTTCCTGTATTAAAAAAGCATTGCAATTTTTCGGTCTTTGTTTACTCTTGCCTTGTTGTTACCGCGTTTGCGCAAATGATCATACAATGCCAGAAGTCAGGGAATAATCATGTCAATATCGGAAAGCTGATTGTTTAATGACAATGAAGTTTATTGATGTAAATACGCAGGCTAACGTTACGTCATCATTCATAGACGAAAACAATCAACATGGCCTGCAACATTGCCATCACAGTTAATTGGCATTCTGGTTTTGTGGCTTCATTAATTTATCTGTGTATTGAAAAAGATCTAAGTAGCAGAAGACTACTTGTAGACCGTCAAAATAAAATAAAAACACCGAATTTTTTTCGCTTGCTATAGAACGGGCGCACCTGTGCCTAGCCAATGTGATAATGGACTGTGTCGAATTCATGTTCCGCATTTGATCTATGGTGCTGTCAAGAACGCTAAAAAGCGAATGTTTTAACCCAATGTGATGTTTCTGTGATATGATGAGAATATTGAAAAAAATGCTCTGGATTGAACATCAGTTTCAATTAATCAGTTGCCAAATTAAGCAAACAATGGTCTAAAATTTTCAGCCGGATTTTCATTTGATCCTTGGTTGATCCTTCTAGTGTTTGTATTCTTTGAATCGTATCTATTATATCAAGAACCTCCTTGATTTCATTTTGGGACCAAACAACGTAACTATTATTTAGTATCTATTCTTTTATTTATTTACATCTTTTTGTGTATATTGATCTAACTGAGGCCACGATTATGTACTGAAATCGGCATATTTTGTAACGAGAACCCTGAGTCGTTGGCGGCTGGATTGCTGAGGAAAAGTCAAGAAAACTTGAAGGACCCTCATTAACATCACAAGCGGGCCGCCCCTAAGTTGAAGTGCCACATGGGGAAGAGACATTCCTCAAAGAAAACAGCGGTTTCGCGATGCCCCCACCTCACACAATGTTATCAGGCGGAAGCCGGCGTAATTAATTGTGGGCGCCTTGAAACCGTCGGCGCAATCCGACAAAGCCCAGGTCCAGGCCGAAGTGGAGGTTTTTCGGGCATGTAAACATACGGCATTCCAGTAAGTGAACCCACGGCGCCGACTGCGAGCGATGTCCGGGACACAACTCTGGTCCAGCGATGCAATCAGACGCTACTAGACAGTCTGGGAACTGCCACAACCTCCAGGATTGCCACAGGGATTGCTACAGTGCTCGCACCGCGGGAGCCAGGCGCTGAGGCCCCGAAGAGTCGGCTCGGTGTGCCCCGTTCGGTCGGTGTTACGTTCGGCGTGCCGGATTCAAACTTTGCATGGGGTTTTCAACATCAGTCAAGCGGTGTGGCAAGATGTTGCGGTCGGGAGTCGAGGCTTGCCTGTTGTGCGCTCTACTGTCCACGTTGTCGATCGTGACCACGGCGGCTCAAGGTACGTGTAGCCAATTTGTGGCGATGTCTAAAAGCCAACTGTAGCGAGCGGCGGGCCGTGTAGCAACACGGTGTGACAAATGCGTGGCGGCCCGTCCCACAGTGGGACCCCGTACCACACGTGTTGGGCCGTGCTTTATCCTACAAAACACGTCAGTTTCATCAACAACACTACACTACTCCTTACTACAGCGTCTTTGATACAACCTTCTGTGCCATCCGTATATTTACTGTGTGTTTTAGTTGAAGAGCTAGGCTGGTATCACAACAAAACCATTACAATTCCCTGGCCTACTTTCGGCCGTCCCGAACAGATTAAAACGCGATGTGTAGGGAAGGTGATTTGGCGGTGGTCTCGAAAAATCGAAGCCAGGCCGATCGCGGAAAATGAACCCGGGGAAAATTGGGCCCTGGCCCGAGTGAATAATGAGACTATCAGCGGTCAGAGAGACTGTCCACACGACCGGAAAGACACGGACCGACTCTACCAACAAATCGAGCGTTCACTCCGACTATCACCGCTCTAGAAGTTGAAATCCTAGCCGCGCGGAAGAGGCGGTGTTGCCTTACCGAAACGTTTTAGCGGGGACAGCTAGCTCTCAAGTCGCTGGATGCGTCCCTCTCTTTGTGCTCGGTATTATATTAGCCCTAAACCTCCGGATTTACATCTACCAAGGCGAAATAGTTAAACATTCATTATGTGAACATACAGGGCATAACAAATCTGTGACTGAATAAGTTGTTAGTCGCTTTATAGACTTGAAGTTTTCTGTAGATGAGTTAATAGCTTTGGCGTAAAAGACGCCTTTTTCTGTGCGTGCGTTTAGTTAGGGGAAGTCTAAGACAGCTTGTAGTTCAAAAGGTTGTAGAAAATGAACTGAAAACCGGGAAAATATGGGCATCCTTTTCTCTTTACGGGTGTTTGTTTCTTTTTTGCTACATTATGAATTCAAATAGATTGATGGCAAAGTTTGTGCTTGCCTTGCCGGGACTTTGGGTTAGTAGGATTAAAATTTCTCGGTTGGCGTAAAGTGGGGGAATCGGGTACAAAAGTTGTGCGGCTAAGGTGTATTTGAGGAGAGATTTGAGCGACAAAGACCTTCCACGGTTGGCTATTTAGCTGTGTTTGCGTCGCTAAACTCCGTTTTTTAATGACTTGTAAAAAAGTACGTAACTGATAAGGTTGGATAAGGGACGACAGGTCGCTGTAGTGGCGCCAGGTCCCACTGTTATGCAGATGTCGCTTGTTTTTCGCAACAATTAGGGACAAAAACCGCCGCTCTTATCCGTACTGGCGCGGGCTGATCGTTATAATGGCCACGTTGCTTTTAATTTTCTCGGTTTATGGTTTTATTTTGAAAGAATTCTTGTGATAAGGGTGGATCTTTCAGACGGGACGCTTTAAGAAATAAGTGTTGATCCCAAGACGGTCTTAGACCACTTCTTCGCCTCCGTTGTGTAGATTTCAGATGTAGCAAACTTGTCGCTACAAGTCGGTACGTTGTTGCCAAATGTGTGGCGAGTCGGTCCCCGGAGTTATTTTTTGCAACAAGTCGCGAGTAGGTTTGTTTTACGTGAGGAATGCCCGTTTTGTGGTGCCTAAGGTTTGTTTGCGCTGCCGGACTTCGGGAAAGTGCTAATTGGTAGCGCCGACAGCTTAGCACACAGGAACACAAAAAAAACTCAAACAACCACCAAGCGCCGTCTTTCTCCGTCTTCCCAGACACAGAAATGATCTTTTCTCACCAGTATGGAAAATATCACACGAAGTCTTGATTTAGATTAGCAGTGTGTCGCTAAGATGCGGGCTTACGTCCTATTTTTTATTATACAAACCCACTATAATTTAGACCATTGCTATGCACATCTGTATGTTATAAAATACATGCTGCATACATTACCTCTTTTAGCACGTAGTCTACTGCATAGATGCTTTTGTAATTGGAACATAACAAATATGCAAAGATAACATTTTCTTTTGGGAATTGTTCTTAAACAGCTTTGGTTTATTGATTTTAATGACAGCTTGCATAATTTTGTACATCCATGCTACTAGCTTTGTATTTGGCCCACATCCTCTTCCCATTTCGGATTACTCTCCAAGCAGAGCTAGGGTTTCGGCTGGTTTTTAACGTGTTTTTAGGCGTTTTTGTCATGCCTTCTACTTTGTCTGTGAGACAAAAAAAAAGATGACAAAGTAGAAAGCACGACAACAACGCCTAAAAACACGTAAAAAAACAGCCGAAACCCATGCTCTGCTTGGAGAGTAATTTCGGATGTGGAATTGTCCTGATCGGAAATATGGAAATGGGAAAAAAGTCATCATGATCAAGGCCTGTCCCTAGTGCAACATTTCCCTGATTTTCGGCTTGGTTCGCTTGATGCCGGTGGCAGATAGACATGCGGAATTCCCACCTGTGCGACAGAGCTGTGGGCGATAAATTTTTGATGAAGATGCCTCCACAGAAAGCCTTCTGAAAGATGACAAGCCAACACAAAGCCATGCGGGGTGGTGGAAAGCGTTACACGACGACGTTTTGGCAGAGAAGAATTATGCATCGCTTAAACGATTAGGAATGGGAGTGCCTGCTTGCAGCGTCCTTTTTAACGTCGTAATCTAGATTTCATTTGAAGATATCCGTACCCCAGATATGTCATTTTGCACTTGTCCATCTTGATTTAACCCGTATACTTTTAATCTTGAGTAAGCCCTAGAGCTGTGACCAGCATTTGAATGCTATCGGGCCCCCGCTATATCATTTTCTGTGTTGTTTCTAAATTTAAAACATCCGTTAGTGCTTGCATGTCTGGGTATACTTTGCCCAGACCTCCCACTGAAAATCGTGAAATGTAATCTGTGACGGTGGGACCTTACTCTTGTACGGACACCTTACGGTTGTTTGACCCCTGACCTACGTATCGCTAGGTGCTAGCGGGAGGTTGATTTTACGATGCAGACGTTTGTGCTCGCTAAATTAGAGCCCGGGATGAAATTATATGCTAATTTTTCCACTCGTATGGAATGTTTTATGCAGCCTTTGAAGCACCAGTTTTCCGGGTTTACCGTTAAGCAGTCACTTAGTGCATGGGAGTGTGTTTTATCGGAACTTGCAACTCGTGCTTAGTTGCCCGTGCTTCCGATCGAAGCGGCGATCCACATTTCCCATCCTTATCGCAATGTGGTACCAAGACCAGAAATGAAATTCTGGCGGGTCGGGCTATTTGGGGAGCACCCTGCCCATTTTAGGTCTGCTTTATCATATTTATAGGGCTGTATTGGGGCCATACCTCATTATACACATGGCTACAATATTGATTTTGTTGCTAGTGTAGCGGATCAAGATACGGCGGAAACGCCACACGTGTAGCCAGTTGTTTTGGGGGGATGATATCATAGGACTAGAAGGCAGTGGAATGTAAAGGATACTGAAGGGCTCTGTACATGTAATGCAAATTTTCTGTAAATTTTTCTTCTTGGGTTCACAGAAGAGAGTTTATCATTCAATATGTCACTTTTTTTTTTAGCTTTCTTTTTTTTGTTTTATTTTCTCATCCTCCTATGATGCTCCTTGGTTCATAAAGCCAGCAAGTGTCTGTCTAGCACAGATTCCCGTCCCAAAGACCTGGCAGATGGGGATATGCTCATATCTATTAGATATGACTCAAATCAAAAGCATAGATCACTGTCAAAAATGGTGGGGACTTGCATGCTTGGTTACCTCATATTGCTCATGCACAATATGGAGCAAACAGATAATTTAGGAGACAAAAATACTGGATTTTTCATAATTTTCTAACACTTCCATGGTGTAGAATTTTTGTCTGTGAGACCAGATTAGAAATGTGACGCAATATGGTTATTTCAATATTTTCTCATCAGGTTTGAGATGCTATGCGTGGAGGGAGGTTGGTAGGGTGGGGTTGGGAATGACTGTGGAGTTATTCCCCTAGAGGAAAGGGACTATGGCGAGATACCGACACCGGTATTATACCGGTCTGATCACGACAGGTCCTCTGGGAACAACTGATTCAAATGTCAGGAATGGTTGTCATCTGGTAGAATTGGGAAATAGCGGAAGAAAAATGTCCCAGGTATCGTGGGATGGTCGGCATGGGAAGGAATATTACATGGGATGGCTGGGAGAGATTTTTCGCTGTTGTTGATTTTGACAGTCGATCATTTTTCTACATCCCATAGCCACTATGGATGAGTTGGTTAGGCAGAAAAAATGATGAAGCAATCCAAAGGGAGCATATATGCCAAGCTGGTGTAGAAGAACATAAACAATTTAAGAAAAAAATGTTTGTCCTGCAAAATAGTCTTTAAAACAATAAAATAAAAATCTGGTCTAGGCAGAAGACATTATTCTTTTATGTTTTGTGGGTTTTGTTATTGCGTTAGGCAAAGCTGCATTATGCCCCTGCAGTCTCATGGGATTCTACAACTGATGGAAATGGGGAATTTAAAGTATACATTTGGGGTTCACAGAAAAATATGTTATTATCCTCGACGCCATCCATATTCATAACCTTCTGTCTGCGTTTGTGTGAGCCAGCTGGTGTAATGAAGGCAGCGAGATGCAGAAATCGCTGAAATTGAATTATCCTGATACAATCTCTAAATCGATGGCCCCTCTGTTTGATACGTGTTTTAGTTTGCTTGTAATTGCCAGTAGGATTGCAGATGCGATGCCAGTCGCTTTAGATTTTTATGAAAGGTATTTTTTCGTAGTTTAAGGATACAATGTTTGAGGCTCCACATTTCAACTTGTTTTGTTATTATCAAGAGAGAGATATTTGCCTAGTTTTGCCAAATTAACAGTGCCAATTATAAGTTAGCAGTGTTGGTTACTTGTGTGGACGTATTTGTTGTACCTTATCGACTTGTTAGGTCTCAAGATTTTTTGTTCCTCGTCAAGTTTGTGTCAGGTTGAAGTCAGGTTGAAGACAATGTTTGAGGCTCCATATTTCAACTTGTTTTGTTATTATCAAGAGAGAGATATTTGTCTAGTTTTGCCAAATTAACAGTGCAAATTATAAGTTAGCAGTGTTGGTTAGTTGTGTGGACGTATTTGTTGTACCTTATCGACTTGTTAGGTCTCAAGATTTTTTGTTCCTCGTCAAGTTTGTGTCAGGTTGAAGTCAGGTTGAAGACCGTGTCTCTGTTGCCCCCTAGTTCAGCGGGGGTGGGTACCTTTGTGGACATGTTTGTGTTGATGCTCGCTGCCTGGTGTTGTGGGTCACGGAGGAAAAAACAAACCGCTGCTGGGACCTGCCATCAGGATGGGCCTACTTTCCAAGCAGAGGAGGGGTTCCGGCTGGTTTTTCACGTGTTTTTAGGCGTTTTTGTCAGGCTTTCTACTTTGTCATTTTTTTTTTCTCATCAAAAAGTAGAAAGCCTGACAAAAACGCCTAAAAACAGGTCCAAAAGCCAGCCGGTACCCCTCCTCTGCTTGGAGAGTAGGCGGGCCAGGCTGGGAGGGGGTCTCGCACAACCTGCCCTGTGGTTGATGATCTAGCTTTTGTGTTGGAATCACCTGTCTCTTCTTGGTAGATGCCCCCCCCCTGTTCTGCTTGGACCCCTGCTTTCTCCCATTGTCCTTCCCATAATCACACCATACAGCTTCATTTGTCAATGCTGAATAGAACTTTGACTCTCCCCATGATTTTTTTAATGCCTTGTAGCTACAGTTTTTTTGTCTTAAAAAAGGAGAGATATACTATATCATATAGAGTCTATATGATATAGTATATCTCTCCTTTTTCTTTTGGATCATCGAAATTGATAGTGAAGTTGTTGCAGCTTCCATGGTAGGCCCCATCCCTCTGTGGTGACTTGTGTATATGATATATCCTTGCCATCTCCCATTGCCCTTGCTGTTCCTGTCACCGCTCTGTGAAACTACTTTTCCTAATCCTGTCCCTCTAGTTATTTTAGTGGACTGTGACTTTCCCCCTTTTCCCTTTCTTTCCATTTTACAACAGTTGCTATGATTGCTCTAGTTGGTTGGCAGCCCCCCGCCCCGTATATGCATGCAGTGTTTCCCTCCCATGAAACATTCATTGCGATGACTTCACCCTCAGTCCCGGCCAGATTGGATTTGCGCCTCAGTAATTAAATTATTTAGAGCCCAATGGCCGCCAGTCATACCAGGAAATCAATCGGCAAAGCCTCGTTCTAATCGGACGTCCTAATTCGGAGGTTGACATGGCCGTGCACGCTCGTGGCTGGTGCACCCTGCCCACCACGCCTCTGACCCATACTGGGTCCCCATTGTTCCCGGACGCTTGTTTCCCCTGCCCTACATACGCTCTCGAGCGGTCTGAATGCGTGGCGGCCGCGGCCGTGAAATTGAGAGAGCCGGGCCATTGTTGTGGGATTACGTGCCAGAGAATAGGAAAGTCTAACGTCAACACAACCGATCACTTATCTTGTTGGTGGGAAGCCGAAGAACTAGAACTTGTTCCACTCTTTTTTTTACTACGTTATGATCATTTTTAAACTAAGATATAGATAGCCAAGGGTTCTATTCAGTTGTGTTTTTTTTGGTCACCTTACAATACATTTGATGACAAAAGACTTGCAAGGCAGTCAGTGCCTTTTGGAAATGTGCACATGATTAGGTAATTGTGAAGCGTTATAACTGCATTAGGGAGTCTGCAATGATTACCCGAGCTAAGAAATAGCAGACGATTTCTGAGAGAGGTTTCCCCAGTTCTTTGTTGTTTAGCTTTAGTTTAACTCAAGACAAAAAGATGGCAGTTAGTTAGAACCTCGCTACCTTTTTGCACTGCGAGGTCTTCTTAAAGACATTTTTTAAATGTGGGACTTGCAAGAATGCATGTGTGTGTCTTCTTCTTTACATGTTTCTCTCTCGCCCAACAAGTCACCGATATGTTGCTCCTCCTGTAGGGGTCCCTACTTCACTCTACTTCAGGAAACCTGACCCAGTTGTTTTGTGGACGTTAAATGGTTTGAAACGTTTCACTTTCCCTGCCTTTGAGAACGACACCCGGGTCCTCCCTACCGTCAAGACTGCTCTTTTTGACCACCTGTATTTCTCCCAGTCAGGCAAATTGCAGTGTTTGGGGTGGGGAGGTGTTTTGCTGCCCTCCTGAAGTGAGGGGTACTTGTTCCGTGAAAGGGTGATGTTTGCTCAGTGTGCTGGCTTGTTTTCAGAGCAGGCCCCACTCGAGCGTCCTGCAAACACGGGCCCTGGCGGCAGCCCTTTCTGGGAACCGACGGCCCTCGAGCAGGCTTTCTGGCTGGGCTTCCTGTCGACTATCAGGTGCCATTAGCGTGGCGACGTTGGAGAATGGACAGAGCACTTTCTGACAGATCCTGACGTTTCTTGTGATAAGGGGGCTGTGACCAGAAATATGGCGTTGTTTCGTGACTTCTTGGACTCCAAGTGACCTTACCCTTTTGTGTAACATCAATTCTCTGCATCAGAGTAAGCAAAATGTTGATCTAAGAGTTCTGAAGTTTTGTAAGTCTCTGACTAAAAAGATGTTACCAAAAAATCTTGGCCTCAACTCCAAGTACATATAAACTTAAGTCTGACCCCCCTTTTTTTTCTTAAAATCTAAGATTTTTTCAGGACAAAAATGTGATCCAAAATGTTTTTATGTCTGTGGTTGTGTGCAATAACTAAACACTGAGTGCAAAAGTCCTTTCCTGTATGTAAGCATGGCAACATAGACGGCATAGCGAGACTTGCATTCTTGCTGTACCCTATGTCTTACCCAATGAAGCTTCTGGAATTAGAACTTTTAATCCACAAACAAGCACATTAGCATCCTGGTGTTTGAAAAAACAACAGTTTGGTTAGCAGAGGGGGTGGGAGTGGCTTTTGAAGGTTCAAGGCAAAACAGTTTAGCATAGATTTACAGCAAAAGAAAACAGAAATACAATGTAACAAACAAAAGGATAACCAGATGATTTGCATGATTTTTCTTGTAGTGAGAATGATTTATAAAGAAGGAATGTTTCAGTAAAAACTGTGAAACCGCAGCAAGGTTTTTATGAGGTCCTCAACTAGTGAACACCCCGAGACTGACCTTTTGGGATTCAAGAAGCAACCAAAGTTGTCGTAAAACTTTGCCTGTAAATCTCGGCAGACCACCAGGTTTAGCCTTTACAGTCAGACGACCAGTTAATGAGTCGCCGAAACTCGTATCATCTCTGAGTTTGTGTGTCTTTTGTAAGAGACATGTTTTTGTTAGGATTTAGTACTTTTTTTAAAACAAGATTGACATTTGAGGTCAGATTCTTATTTTAGCTGTTATCCAACTTGAATGGATTTGGATCAAGTGTACTGGGGTCTAATTTTTTTTTGGGGGGGGGGTAAAATATCCCTTTATGCTAAGAATAAGCAATACGGTCAAAACTGCCCAAGAAGGCCACTCTGGAATGGTCTATGTGGACAGGTGGTCACTGTAGTGTAGACAGGTTTCTTAATGCTTTTTTGTCAATGGGAAAAATACATCAGCACCAAAAATGGCCAGGTGGTCCTTATGTAGAGGTGGTCACTTGTACAGTACAGGTTTGACTGATATCAGTGGCCAGGTGGTCCTTATGTAGAGGTGGTCACTTCAGGTTTGACTGTACAAGATTTTCATCTGTCACAAGCGAACATAAAAAGACACATTCCCATCTTTATCTGTGTGCAAATATCTCCCATGGCTGCTCAGAGCTGAAAAACAGGAAGCCGGTTTTGCAGGCCCTTCCGCCTGCGAAGTTTTATCTGCGTCAAGAGTCCAGACAGCGCCTGGTTTATTGGGACTGAGCAGAGCTGTGAGGACGGTTGGTTTATCCCGACTGGGAGGGCCCGGGTGAGAAATGAAACGCAGCAGAAGAGTGGCGGGTAAACTGACGCCGATGTTATGTGGTCTGGTGTGTGTTTGGCTTGCCCCTGCTCCGCCCTGGTAGCTAACCCCAACAGCCAAGACCAGGTCCTCGGGGACAGCACCTGAGGGGAGGGGGGCGCCCGTAGGCTCCACTAAACCTCTTTAGCATCGCCAAAAGAGCAGAAATCATCAAAACTTTGCGAAAAGTATCTCCACACAGTTAGCCCACAAGCTCAGCTCGAAGTAGACACCGATCATTCCCCGATTTCTGTTATGGTTTTTCCCAGCCGCTCACTGGAGACTCGAGCATAGCTGCCATTCCTCATCCAACCTCCTTAGGACAAAATGAGAGGCTTTTGAGAATGACGAAAAACAAACTATTTCCTGTTTATTCCGGGGCTTTCACTGTTAAAAGGAAGCTTGGAGAAGGCTGGCATTTCTCTGCGGCGGGCCATATTTAGGCGTGAGAGTGGTCTATAGCGGGATGAGCTTGATTTAAGTCGTTCTAGGAAATAATCGTCGCAAAGGAAGGCGGTTGGCTGTAAACTTGACCCCCGACCTCTCGAAATCCTCTAAATTCCAGCTTTTTGGGTGGATGGATTAACATTTGCTCTTGATTCAGGAACTGGGGAAAACACGGAATTCCTGCCAATTTAGTCAATTTCTGGAATTGTCTTGAAGGCTGCCGCTGAAGACATCTTGAAGTGAGTTGTTTATAAGGAACAGATGTCTCCTCAGCCGGCATCAGGCCATCTCGTTAGAGGTAATCAGGGGAGATTCATCGTTAGTATTCTCTGTAGGTCGATAAAGAAAGACAACGTTCAAATCAAAATGTTAAACACTGCTAGTTTGAGTGTACTGTTGTCTAAACAGATACTGATTCACTTTCCATAAAAGTATGACTGCTTTATCTACTCTACTAGCAATCAAGAAAGTTCTTGCCCCTAAAGTATTCTTCAGTATTCTTATCGTCTAGTCCGAAAAGTTGTTTTGCTCTCGCAGATTTCTTGTTTATTCTTAGCTTTGTTTGTCTAGTCTGAAAGCAAGAACGTTTTTTGCTCTTGCAGTGTTCATTAGTTTTGTAAGCGTTGCTTGTCAGTTTTTTGTCTGAACTTCTGAAGAACAGGAAAGTTTTTTGCTCCTGAAGTGTTCTTCAGTTTTGCTAGCATTTCTTGTCTGTAGGTCTAGGAAGAACAGTTTTTACCTGAACTTCTGAAGAACAAGAACGTTTCTTGCTCCTGAAGTTATCTTCAGTTTTATAAGCATTTCTTGTGTGTAGGTCTAGGAAGAACAGTTTTGTGTCTAAACTTCTGAAGAACAAGAGCGTTTTTTTGTCTAAACTTCTGAAGAACAAGAAAGTTTTTCCTTTTGGTTGGTCAAGGAAGAAGTTTTTTGCTTATGTAGTGTTCCTCAGTATTGTTAGCATTTCTTGTCTGAGGGCCCCACGCTGTGGAGACATCATCCCTGTTGTCTCCATTCTGTAACTTGATGAGGAGACAATAGGAGCCCTCAGTCTGCCCCAGCAGGCCTGAAGTCTGCAGCTGTACCTCTAATCACTGTCCTCAGCCACCCTCCCCACTGTGAAAATGGGTGGGCCAACACTTAGCAAAACAAACAGGGCTTAGACAACCTTTCTTCTGCTTTGATAAGTTGCTTTATTACTTTCCAATCACTCCTGCTGGGATGATGTCCTGAAACAAGCGAAACTGTCCCCTACCTTTTCTTTCGAGAAGAAAGGAGTTGTTTGCTTCTTGACAACGGTATGTTCTTTCCTCTGGTGCTTTTCAACTAGCTTGAAGATCAAGAGAGGGTAGGGGCCAGTGATGGTTATCTTGTATGTAAGCCAACTATAACCACAACATTTTCCTTTGGAGCTTGCTTGATTACAGGGTATGTAAATCAAACCACTGACTTGATTTGACTCTTTGGTTGTTGTTTCAGAGTCAGTGCCAAGGCAAACAACATTTGCATCCCAAAGAAACCTGTTTGTGATGAACTCATGAGTTGTTTTTCTGCAGACAACTCCAAGAACAACTTTTCCCAGCTTAGGAGAGCTTACCTAATGACCTATCTGTTTTTCCAATCTTCCTAAATGGGAAGAGTTGGATGAGAAATCTGCTTTAGATTTCAGTGCAGGGAAAGCCAATCTAAGATAATGTGTTTTCGTAACATTTCAATGAATTCTCCTTTCTCTTTTTACAAAATACTTCCTTCAATGACACAAATTCTTGTTTTCTTGGACTCTGAGAGAGATCATGATTTGGTATTTGTAAGAACTGTTGCTTGGACTGATCTACAATGCAAATATATCAACTTGCAAAGATATCAGATGGTCTGTGAGTCAAACCAAGATTTCTCTGGAAATTTGCTTGTTGGAACGGGAAAAAATTCACTGTCGGTCCCCAAAATCTGACCTTCGTGACATGAAATTGAAATATATTTTTGTGAGCTTAAATTGATTCAACAACGACAATCAACGACACAGGCTCCCAAACAATGAGTCGGACGGTAGAGGATTGAAAGACTGCAGTAAACCAGGCTGATTTGAAATTCATGAGTTTGAGTGGGTGAGGGGCACCTGTAGTGAGACAATGGGGAGATGATAGGGGGAGGGCAGTCTCAGCAGGGGCCGTTGTCATGGCCTCAGACAGTATTATCACCTTAATGAGCTTAAGGACAATGGTCAAGTTAATTAATAACAATGGTGTTGTTTTCAGCATATCTGTGGAAAAGATTTAATCAGTTCTTGAATGATCGTAATGTTTTGACCAAATCTCTGATCGTTTTCAAAGTCGTTTTTGTTGGGAACAAGTAGATCTAGTCTAGAGTAAGTTATAGTCAGCCAAACATAAACAATACAGATGAACATTATTCCGTTATTTTTTATTCTGTTAACCAAGAAAATAAATTGGTGTAGCCTAATGTGCAGCGTTTTAGTCAGCAAAGTTACCCTGTCTCCTGTGAAAAGTGGCCCAAAAAATTGGCAGAATTTTATCATCTGTAAATTCTGCAGTCGTCTTATCGTCAGGCCAGATGTCTGCCACCGATATCTCAGTATGGGAAAAAATTTCTTAGGGGACAGAAACGTCATCTTCCAAGAACATGTGTTTACTATGGTGCCACCGTGTCTTGCCTATTCGCTTGTCTCCTTTCTGCGATTTAAGATGTCTGTCTGAGATGACATTTTAACCTCACATGACATTTTGGTTATCAAATGCCAACATCACGGAGGGGGCTGCTTAACTGTGACTTTGGTTTCCATAGAAATGTACCCAAGGACCGGAATGGTGGAAAGTTTTCGGACGTTCACATTTTCTTGTAAAACTCATTGTGATTTTTTATGTATTATTTTCTAGTACTCTTGTAGGAGTTAAGAAAATTTATTGCTTCTAAAATAGTAACGTTATAAGATATGGATTCGAACAAGCACATCTGTAATTTGTGGCAACTTTTATGATGGTTAAGTTGAGTTAGTATGGAGTTTTGATATTTTTGTTTTTGAATTTGAAGTAGATGTTTATAGTTTGAATTTTTTAGCTCTGGTAGTCATAATTCAAGTGGGAATTATTCTTCTATGGTGTCGTTTTCAACTGTGTTTTTTCTAAAACAGAAAAATAAAAACTAAAGTCAGTATGATGGCTTGCCACCCATTATGATAGTTCATTCAGATTTCCTAATTACCGGCTGCAAAGTTCTGTTTATTCTCAAACTGGAGAAGGCGGCTAGTCCTTTATGGTATGGCAGAGATGGGAGTCCTGATAAACCCAGTGTTGGCCCTCCACTACTGCATTAACTGCCCTAATGGCCATTTATCTGTCAGAACCCCACCATTCAGGAACAACAGCACGAGGGTCTCAAAGGGGTTAGGAAGGTTGCAGAAATAGTACATCCATCATACAGATTTCTTTGCAGATAGACCGACTCTTTTACAATCTGTGTCATACCGGAAACACAGCAATTTTTCATTGTAGAAATTTATACACTATTTTCCGTACCCAAAGTAAAACGCTTACTAATGTGTCATACGACATTGAACTTGAGAGGGGTCAGAGGACTGACCAAAAGCTTGTTACGTTGGCAAGTGCTTCACTTTGTGTGCTGAAATAGCATTTAAAATGTCTACATCACTACCACAGACAAACTTTCATTCAAATCAGTGTTTCTTGTTTTTTTCTGCTTTCCTAAAACCCCTCTTCCACCCTCGTGAAGAGTGTAACTTCTGCCTGTTCCTGTTGATATCCTATCCACCGGCTATCTCTCCCATCTCTGAGGGATCTGTTTATCTCCAAGCTTTTGTTCTGCAGATTTTCTGTCCCTTAGGGGCAGACGGGAGGAATCTGATAGCACAGAAAAACCAGCCTCTCCTATCCTGTGATAGCAAAGATAGCGCAGTTTACGTTCAGGTATTTTTTAGGAGAAATTCGAGACGTCACTCCTGCAAGTGTTGGTTTTGATGACTGCTGAGTTTTGGAGGAGTTTTTCTTGAAGATATGAATCAAATGTGTTTCTATGTTGGTGTCTTGACATGCGTGACATATCTGGGGCAGTGAGACTTTCATGCAGAGTTGAAAGAAAAGGGGGGAGTCCTTTAGATTTCCTAGCCACCCAAAGTATCAACACCCTTCCGGCAGTTGAAGAAACACTCCAAATTCTTCAGTTGCAACTTAAGAAAGGGAGGGGTATTCTGAAGTGGCCGAGGCGAGACATCATGGAAGCATCTCAAGTGCCTTGTTGTGTTGTGCCCCTGATGATATGATTTTATCAAACGTATGATGTAAATCGTGTTTTGTGTGGGGGAAGAGGAGTGTCTGCGTGTTTTTGTTCGTACATTCCGTGGAAGTAATCTTGCCAGGATCACTCGCATTGTGTTGTTATTGTGGCTGAGTTTCCCAGAAACAGGGTAGGGATGTATTACCGACTGTTTTCAGATGTAACACCGGCTATCCAAGCATAGAATGGTTGACGTCACAGTTTTAGTTGAATGTCTCTAAACAGTAGATGATATTGGAATTTATACTCTGACATACAAGTGACTCCAGAGACATATATTTGAACACTTTACATTTCAAGTTTTCTGTTATTTATAAAATAATCTTTATATTTGGAGAGTTTGAAGTAAACTTTTCAAGTAGCGGTTGCTAGAGCCTCTGTGTCAAATAAAGGAAGTCGGTGCTCTAAACCTGTGACTTTGTTTCGTATCCTCTGTAATCTAAGAAACAATAAGATCAACATCTGTAGTTATGGTCGTTGCCATAGTTGATGTAAGAGAATAAAGGAACCACTGGCGCCAGAGGAAACCAATGTTTGGGCCAACCACGGCACTGGTTGTCTCACCTAGGTGCTCATTGTTGTTGTAGACATCTTGGGCCCATCTGAACTGTTCAACAGCTTTGGTAAACACTCATTATAACCATCAATCATACCGAAAGCTGCACTAAACCGAACCGTTCTTTGGGGCTGGCGTCGGGCTTCCTACTCCGGCCGACCATCCGTCAGTCTGAATGGCTCCGTGTCGCGTTCTGGATACAATGTCCCGTCGGGCTGTGTGTCTGGCGCTCTGCTGTTTTTTGTTTACATGTAGGTGAAATCCGATCGAGGATATTCCTTACCCACGGCCAAAGCTATTAGGAGATTTCTTGCACCTCTCTTTTTTTTATCACGTGTTCTGAAGACGTTCGGGACAACTCTCTTTAAATTTGACATGTTTGTGACTACCTGAGTTGAGAAACCGTTTAATGGCTTTTTGTTTGTTTGTCCAGAATGCTTTTATTTGATATTTGCAGTGTGGCCATGTTATCAAGATGTATTTTAGACCCCGGTATGCTCTGTGACAAGTATGTCGTAGTTTTTTTTACCCCGGTAAGCGATAAGTGCGCTACGAGGGAGCCGACATGAGTCCCTTTCTCGGCGCAGTTTTCACCCCTTTTTTCAATAGCGTGACCCGTGTCTTACGGGTGACAAAGCCTTTGTTTAAGGTTGGCTTTTGCGAAAGCCTCGAGGCGAGGGATCGACGGAGACAATGCCCCCTCCCTGCCCCTACACAAATTATGGTTCTAAAGATCTCCTTAACGTCAGGGCTTGATATGTGGGCTTTTAGACTCGACGGGCCGATCCTAGCCATCCCCGTCAGACAACAAACACGTCAGTCTCGCGACGTAACTCCCAACTTTCCCATGGCCTGGAGGATAAGTCAAGATCGTGACGGCATACCGACTGTCCCGGGTTCGAATCCTGCCCGTGTGTCTGGTTGTTTTGACATGCCTGGGCAGTCAGCAAAGATGTAAGTTGTAAAAGGTGAATGCACGCTTACTCGCCCATCGTGCAGTTCCATAAAACATGCCTAGAGGGAAGAGGGGTATATCTTAATCTTCCAGAGTATAATGTTACAGAACTGACGTTGTTACTATATTTAGGATGTCAAAAGGATTCATTTTTAAGCATCTTTTTGGACAAGAAAGGAATCACAACCCTTAATTTATATACACAAGGTGTATATCACATATATGAGGGTATAGCACCCCTATAGCCTGGCAACACTGAAGGAAGTTGTTTTCTTCTTGTTTTTAATTTGCTGATATCATTCCAAAATACTTTTCTATGATTTAGACCCTGGTATCTCAGATACTGGCCCGGCTCCATTAATAGTCATTGTTCCTTGCCTGCTTTATTTGCCCATGAAACAGGTGAAAGACGTGAGTAAATAAAAAGGGTTTTTAGGCTTAGCAAAGATTAAAGTCCACTGGGTAGAGAAGTGTCATTTCGCTTGAAGTGTGCCCACTCTCCAGTTACAGGGGAGGATGGGAAGGTAAACCAAGATTTCTGTAGGGTCTTGGAAAGTCTAAATCGTAAAAGTCACATGGTTGTTAAACTACTGCACTGTGCAGCTCACCTGTTTTGTACTTTGGATTTGTGAGACCAGGTTCAGTTAATAACTGATGCATGCCGTGCCCCTACTTTTTAAAAAGATATTGGATGGTAATCATGGTATAACTATAACAGGTTACAACATTCTCTTCAAAGAATGGCACCTCCTAGCAGGGCTACCAAATGAATATACAGTAGGTAACTATCAAATCCTAGATTCTCCCCAGCCTAGCTTTCCAATCACTTCTTCCATTGTTCATATCCTACCCAGAAACTAGGAATCACACAAATCCGTCAAAAACTTTTCAAGATATCCTGGTCTCAAGCCTACAACGAAGAAAACATAACCTCCTAGCCAGGGGTAAATATGCACCCTGGCCTGCCTGAGTGCTATGTACATTTCCTCAGCAAACACCATTAAACAGTCATTACGTGCTTCAGTCTGCGTTGGTGAGGGCTTGGTAAGCACTGCTCTACAAATGTGTGGTTTATATGGCCTCTGAGAGGCAAGGATGTGGCCAAGTTCTGTTTCTTCCTGTTAGCCGTGGTTTGGAAGCCATTTCCACTGTCATAATTTAGGATACAGGAGAGGAGATGTCAGTCAAACTCAAAGATGATTGGAAGTTTGAAATTTGAAGGTCCATCTAATGTTATCCATCTAAATCTATCTAAGTAAAAAAATCGAAGTGATGATTATGTATAAAATCGGGATACCAGAAATTCACATTGACGATCTGGAAGTGTGAGAAAAGTGATGTTTTTTCCCCCAAGTTCTTTGACAGTAGTATAGGGAGATTGGCAGGCTTGATAGCTTGGTCATCTGGGGGAGGGGGGCATGGAACCCAATCCTGGAAGGTCACTCCAAGGTTGTCAGGTCAGCAGTGGTACTACTGTCCACCTGACCTGGGGCGACTGCAGCCTAATCTCCAAGCAAATGTTGGGACAGAAAAACTTAACCCAAAGAGACTTTCGTAGAATTATAAGTGGGTTCAAGAACTTTAGCTATGAAAATGATGTGGGTGTTATCCATTTATTTATAAGTTTTTCCAACAAAGGGGAAGGCATAGCGGAACAGGTGTTCCTTGGCAAAGGGCACCTTTTTCAAGGCCGCCATATCAAAATAACGACCTCTGTACTGTTTTGGGACTTGCACTTGCTCTACAGTAGTGCTAGATGGGTATAACTATACACTTTTGGATAGCTGAGACCATGCACAATGCAAATGCAAGAAAGGCCACAGATTATACCTGAGGATATTCCACCAATAGTAACGTTATCTACAAATGTTAACTCCAAAATATTACACGTCTGCAACACAGACTATTGACAATTTATTTTTCTATAACCTTTCAATTATGGATACCATCATAATAGAGAATGTGCTATTACGATCCACGGCTATGATTATAAAGGCTATTACGCACTGAAACATGTCTAAGCACACTTAATAACACCTCATCATCCTACCCAGTGACTTCAGGATTTATGTTCTTCCTAATATTGACATTAGGATGGCATCTCTCCATATGGTAGGTATCTTTTGATCTCCCCACCTGCCTTTTGTTGCCTGTCGTTAACTCACCTTGAATCCCAGCCAAGATCACAATGTATAATTAGTTATCCTTGCTCCTCCTGCAATTTTTTAGTTCATCTGTCATCTCGCATATTCCTGATGGTAAACAGGAGCCATGCTTCCCTTTCATTATGTCTTAAAAACCTGCACCATTCCGCTTGCCTTGTCATCAAATTACTGTCCTAGACATGGATTTCAAGACTTAAAAGCTAGACTCTGTTACTCTTAATTATACTGTTGCATGATGCTGGTATGTTGGGAACTGTTTTTACGACGTCTGGAGGGAAGACTGAATGTTAATTGCGGATTGTAGATTATCTATTCCTGTATTCATCACCTGGGTTTACTGCTGGTGGTGTAACGCACCAGCGTCACAGGCACACGGGAAAGATAATGATAGGGGAGACGAGATTACAGCCTTTCAAGGGCAGAATGTTATATTGTATATACATGCCTTTCGCAGATTCAACAAATGTCTTCAGATAATTCTGACTTTTAGACCGTCGTGTTTTGAAGAAGTATATCACCAAAGGTGTTAGAATCTTCACCAATTGGTTCCAAGTAAACATGTTGTTTCAAACTGTCAATATGATGTCAAATGTGAGACATAGCAGATATAATTACTACCCTGGTCCGCAGTTTTATGACACATGTCAGTTTTGACATAAGACAGGCTCCAGTCTTGTTCCTCTTCTCATCGCTAGAAAAAAGTTTTAGTCCCCGCAATTTTAGGAATGATTTTGATAGCCCTATCAGTTTCTGACATTGCCTTGTTGAATAAAACATAAATGTACAGTAAAGTAAGAAACTATGAGTCTTGAATGATATCATTTATTTGTTGTGTAAAAGTATCATTAATCAAATAAGAATGATTTTCAGACTGTCTAAATTAATGTCTTTTCTTTCACTGTCCAAATTTTTAAGATTGTTTGAAACAATGATACCTTTTTGCGTTTCAAACCCTGGGAAAATTTGCCCTAGAATTTGTGCCCCTGGCCTCCTCAAAAGGTGAAACTGTTCAGACGACTGAAGTTGTGCCAAAAAATTGTCCAACATCCTGACCTGCAAAGACACCTTAATAACTGTCTTGACCCCTGACCTCTCCTTGCCCTTTCCCAAACCAACCTTGTATGCGCGTAGCCCGCCTAATTATCTCATCCCAGACTGATTTCCCTTCTATAACATCGGTTCATTTCACAATCTTCTCTTGAACCACCGTAAGCAAATTCTGATCAATTTCGGGACAAATTCCTTCTCGTCTGGAGCGGCAGTTCGGCAATCAATGTCACAACAGAACCAGCAGAATTCCTCGCAATCAAGGAGGATTTGATCATCTCGCTCGCGAGGCGTAATTATGCCTCTTGAGCTGCTCGTAATCAAGTTAGTTGAACGTGGTGCCCCTTGTGGTAGACAATTTAGGAAGCTCCATGCTGTAGACTGCAAGTCTGAGGCGTAACAACGTTAGAGTTTGCTCTTTTGCTGACATCATTTGATTGGTAAAGATGGGCGATGCTTTGAACTGCTTACCTTTTGAATTTGAGGATTGACTTTTCAAACTCATGCCAGGTACCAAATGGCTTGAAGCAGCTAGAATTGCTAGGTGTTCTGAGTGGCTCAGACTGGTTAGGCAGTTTTCGCTTGTTGACTTGGACTTAAAGGGGATGATGTGTGTCGGCACAGCTCACACAGAGCAAACGTCATCTCTAAACCTTTTGTTAAAGATTCCCTTTATTTTATTGAGACAGTAAAATTGCTCCCAGACATGCAACGGTCTTTATCTTCAGGTACAGTCATAACCACTGGGGTTGCCCTGGCAACAAGACAATTATGGGTTAGGCCATGCTAATTCTATTCCTTGGTTTTCAAGTGGGAAAAAAGCTCTACTGGAAATTCAACATGAAAACAGAGTCTGGGGGAAAGTCAACTCACTCACTCAGGTCCGCTTGCTCCCGAAGGGAGCGTGGCACCTCGGCAAACCCTTCTCCAAGTCTACCTAGGTTCAAAATTGCTAGGTTCAAAGTTTCAGGGATTGAATATTAGATTTGAACTGGATTCAAGTTTTCTTCCTTGCCCTTGGTTATATCGTTTTGACTCCATCGTTTTACTCAAAAATTGTTAGAGGAAGAAAATGAATTAAGACAAGTTTAAGACAATGCTCACAGTTAGATGAAGATGCAATAAGGGTGACAGGTCGTTTAGTGTGTAATATAACCAGCTGCTGCCGTTCCGCGTGTCTGCGAAGCTGGTTTGTTACAGCGAAGGGCAGCTACAGTTACAGAATTGGTGTGTTACGTCGAAGGGCGGTTACACCAGCTATACAGATACAGAAGCTGGTGTGTTATGCCGAAGGCCAGCTCTACCAGCTATACGGATACAGAAGTTGGTGTGTTACACCTAATGGCGATTATACCGGCTAGATAGATGCAGATACAGCATTGGTGTGTTGCGCCGACGGGCAGCTATACCGGCTATATACGATACAGATAGTGAGATACAGAAGCTGCTGTGTTACGCCAAAGGGCGGTTATACCGGCCATACAGATACAGATGCAGCATTGGTGTTGCCTGTGGTGGATGAATGAAGTGGTGACAGAGGGCTGGTGGCTTACCTCTGACCTTCAGCGGAAGAAACGGAGAAGGAATGTAGGGAGGGTAACGCTATCCTTTCTCTAAGAGGGAGATTAAGACCATTTCTATGGCAACTTTAGCCCCCAGATCCCCGTAAGGAGGCGATATCATCCTTTAAGCCCCTGACCTGATCTTATAAAGGTCACTTGCGTAGGACAAGCCAATAAGGAGCACACGTCTGGGAGCTTTAGAAAAACAAACTTATTTTAATGTGGGGAATCTGCTACCTTTCCCGCTTCAACTCCTGGTGTCTTTTTGTCAAAAATAGAAGCCCTTTGTAGAACTCTGTTTACTTAACTTTTGCATCCTTTTGTAAACTTGCTTTACATAATTTTAGAAGCATTGTTTTGTAACATCTCTAACATTCGCTTATTAGACTCATAGTACATCATGTAAAAAAGAGTTTGCCTAAGGACTTTAAACAGCTGTTATACAATGTACAAGGACAGGAAGAGTGAGATTTCTCAACGTTTCAAGTGGTTATCTTACTTGTAATTCACTTGTTTCTTCTCTGTTGTACTTGAGCATAAGTGTAGTCACGGTTATAGTTTCCTTTTTTGTGTCGGTGATGTAAATTGCAATCTACTTTTCCCATTTTTTCAAGAGGTTTCCTTACTTGTAATGATTGAAGTTGTATTCCCTTGTGTCCTTTTCCTCTGTTGAACTTATCGTCATAATGCTTGAGCCAAAGAATGATGGCTTGCTTTGGTGTCTAGGTGGTGTAAATTGAGGACATTTTGTCAAAGGTGGACAAATTGTTCATGTTTCTGATATAAATCTTCCTAGTTTCAACTTTTATGTCGGGTCACTTCTACAAGGTCATAACCTTTCGACCTTGGATTTTTCCTGGAGCCTGTGGTGAATGGAGGGGGGGGGGGCAAGAAATTGTAAAATGAAGTCACCTCAATCAGATGGTATCAAAAGGTTCAAAAGAAAACATGGAAGTAGTTCTGAGGCCTACTGGAATTGTCATCATCAGCCTACCTCCCACCTAATGATTCCCACCCGGGAGCTTCCTACAGTACAGCAATAACCCAGGAACACAATCAATTATGCACGCTTGTTACCAACCAAACAAAGGTCCCTTCCACCACTTCACCTCACCAGGTGGTTTTCCAGTTGGGAAAGTAAAGAGCAGAGTAGAGTAGAGTAGAGTAGAGAAGAGTAGAGTAGATCCTTTTGGCCAGGTAGGAAGGTCATATTCCAGTTTAGGCCGCTCATCCCTTTACTGGATCATGATTCCAGGCTTGTGAGGGCAGTCTAATGCTTTGTAGTTGTAGACTACTGGGCGATGTTCCATGTGTTTATCAAGTCTGTTTTTGAAAGTGTTTACTGTTAGAGTAGAGTTAAGTACTGTAAATGTTCAAATGTTCCCAGTGGTTTTAATTTTCGATGTTACTGTAAATGCATTTAAGTTCGCGTGGTTTTTATTTCGGGCTAGGGGGAAAATGGAGTGTTCGCAGTGGTTTTGAGATCGTGGCAATGCTATAGACAGTATAGTCACATACTGCTACAGTATTGGACAAAAATGTTTAAGGTGGTGCGAGATTAAGTCCATGTGAAAATAAAGGAATTTACAAAATTACAGGAAGCAGATTTCCAGTTGTAAAGATTTCCTTGGGGGCATTTTAGCCATAGAGTCAAGAAGCTGGGCCCATGTAGAAGTGTGTAGGCCCTGGAATCCAGACCAGCTAGATGAGAAGTTGGCCTGTGTATGCCCTGGAACAGCCTGGAATCCAGACAAGCTAGCAGAGGAGTTGGCCTGTATAGGCCCTGAAAACAGTCTGGAATCCAGACTAGCTAGCTGAGGAGGTGTGTTGTAAGAACCCAGTATTCCAGATGGCTGGTGGAGCCAGTAGAGCGCGTCCTTGTAGGCTTAGCCTGCACTTACTACTGTATACAGGACTAGAACAAGCTTTTGTGTGGTCTACCTTTTAACGAGCTGGCCCCAAATTGACCTACATCATCAAGTCAGAATCAAACAGTCAGGTCAACATTCATTCGCGCTATTAATTCATTTGTTTCTTTGTTCATTCGTACCTACATTCATTTGTTTGTGTGTTCATTCATTTATTCTTTCATTTATTCCTTCATTTGTTCGTTTGTACCTACTACCTACATTCATTTGTTCAGTTTGTTCGAATGTTCATTCAATCGTTCATTTGTTCCTGCCTCCATTCGCTTGTTCAGAGTTTGTTCATTCATTCATTCATTCATTCATTCATTCATTTGTTCGTTCGTACCAACATACACTTGTTCAGAGTTTTATGTACGTTCATTCATTCATTCATAAATTCATTCAGTCAATCAGTCCATCAGTCAATTCGTCCACATGAATGCCTTGTGTTTCTAAATGACGTCCTTTTGTTCAGAGTTTGCATCAATGTAACGGTATAAAGCTAATAGTAATACAGTTACCAGATGAGCAATTGAGCATTGATGCTTCTGTAAAAGAGTACAGTCCTTTTCTTAGCACTTTCTTGACGAAGTCTTGGTTTTTGCTCACTGCTGCGCCTCTGAAGACAAACCGAAGTGCCCAAATGTCTTCCCCAGCCGCCCTCTACAACCACAAGTGATAATGTGGCACAGACTTCCACAAAGCCCCCCTGCTAGCCTTGTTTGTTTTCTTGTTATTTTCTTCTCCATTTTCCGCAGTAAAACTGGTCATCTACAAGGAGTCCTAATGACTGAGGAGTCTCCTGTTTATGGTAGAAGATAATGTCATAATTAACCTCCCGCTGTTTAAGTTTACATGGTGATAGTCAGTGGCTGTGTATCCCTCAGATCTATATTTGTAGGCACTGAAATTTCCCCCCTATAAATCAGAAAGTCCATACCAAAGTTAGAAAAGAGTATTGTTCCTTGTTATTGACATTGTGTTTGCTTTGAGGATAGTTCAGATTCGTAGGAATGATAGCCACCTTTATTGAAATCGCAAGAAAACAATGAATAATGTTAACATAATGCATAAATAAATATATATATGCATATATATATATATATATATATATATATATTTATATATATAAAGAGAGAATAACGTATAATACATGTAATGAAGACCACTTGTAACATTGTCTCAATGTTTGCATAACTTTTCGGGGTTATAGATGTTGAGAGACAAGTGAAATGACACATCAGTCTCACTGAACAAGACGCCTCATGCTTGAGAAGGTTCTAACGTCCGTAATTACCCAAACGCCAGGTCACTTTTCCAGTGCCCTAGGCTGGAAGAATCTAACTTAATCCACGGGATTAAACATCACAGGGTTTTCTTCCTGCGCAGGTCAAAGGTCACGGAACCCATGTCTGCGTGATTGCGCAACTTGGCCGCTGAAAGGACGGAGAGAGAGATTGTTTTTTGATAGTTAATACAAATACTGAAGTGAGATGTTTGGTCGGGTATATTTCTTGACGATGCATATCCCCCCCGGCAACGTAACACTTGTGATAGAGATGTTTCATATTCCAGAAAGGAATGTTTAATGTAAATACGGTATTAAGTATAATCATAGGCAGAATGTAATTTCTTACGATGTTTTTAAGATTCAAGAATGTGACAAGGCTGCACAGGGAGTTAGTCTGAAGTCCATACTATATTTTCTGTTAGCAAAACAAGTTGGATATGTGCAAATGTTTGCTTTACTTTTAGTGGTTTTGCTGTTTGTCACAAACACTCGATGTCATGTACCATATCTAGCTGTCTACCTGAGTCAAGAATGTGAACCTTAGGACCTAGAATAGTCTTTTCCGTTGAAAGTTTTACAGATACACTAATGACAATCCCTCCATTATGCCAGGTAGATTTCTGCCTGTGTGTTGGGGTCGCTATTACCACTCGTAATGTCCCCTTGCCTGAGGGCTGCTTGGCTAAATGGTCTGTAGATGTGGCATGGTTTGTGTCAGGGCTTTGTTGGGAGGGAGGCAGGGTCTGACAGCAGGACAACACCTGTGAAAGGCTGTCATTAGCCGCCATTGTTCTGCCCAACATGTGAGGGGGAGCGGCATTCCTCCTTACAGAGGCCACTACATTCATTTGTATTAGTCTTCTTTGTTAGCTTTTATCATCATATATATTGAGAGGTAGCTATAGGTGTTTGGTTATCGATAGGCGATTGTTATTTAAGTTGTTAGATGTAGTTCGGTATTGCATTTTTGCATACGATGTAAAGGAGTCAAGGAATAGTAGTACACACATGTTGTTTCACTAATGGAGTTTCCTAATAAACAAACAAACCAACATGTGAGGGAGAGCGGCATTCCTCCCGCTACAGAGGTCACGAGATGAGAGACTTTGATTTTGAGATGTCGACCTTCTTGTAAAATGAAAGATTTAGACATTAGGTGAAATTGTGTGGGTAAAGACCAGCAAGGAAGATTCTGTAGATCTTGCCATGTTTGTAGTGGATACCATGAATTTGTGTTTCCATTGCAGTACAACGGTATCACAGGAGTTCCTCCTGCAGCAGAGGTTATGAAAAATCTTCTTAGCAGCGTCTAAAGCGAATTCTATGTTTGAAATAAAGATATGATACAACCATCGAGATAAAAGTGTGATCTTCCTGTATGTACACGGCGAAGGGCATTTATACCGGCAATAGAGATACAGATATAAAATCGCAACTGAGCAATTTTGTAGACTTATTAAAATGCAAGTGTCAACAGACTGGAACTTACAGTTGCAAAATCTCAAACACCTTGTAAACTGAAAAAAGAATATGGAATGAAGGTACCATAGGTAACAGGGAATCATACTCTTTGAAATGACATATGGAACTGAAACTGTATATGTTGCATATTAATCTAATACTAGTTAGTATAAACATAAAGGTGGCCAACAGGTTCTTAAGTCTCAAACATAAGTAGAATACCTTTGTTAGATAGTGGACGCATTTTACTAGTATACCAAAGACGGAAGCATACGGCTTAGGGAAGTTGTTACAGTCAATAGTGCGAACATGACCTTCTAAACATCTTTTTCAAGGCTGCATGCGGATCAGAAAGACTTTCACTCTCTCGTGCCTCCTCAAGTGTAATCAACGTGTAACGTACGACCAAGGAAGGTGTAAATATAGGGTGAGGAGCATTCCAATCTGACGCACGTAAACCGCCAAAGACGGCCTCAAACATTCCAGTTGTAAAGACGTCGCCTAGCCTCGTAAAAGTTGCATATCTGCAGGGCGACGGACGTGTCGTTGGTTTGTGTTTCCTGCCTCTCTGCGAGTAGTTTAGCCCCTCAGCCGTGTGATTCGATTACCCCCTGGTATAGCCGGAGGAGTCGACCGGAGCTAGCCAAGCGGACGCTAGGAAAGGGAGCAGATGTGCAGGGCACAGTGCTGGAGTTAAATTGAATTGGCATCGATTTCTCAACACAAGGATAGGCTACAAATAGGGCTGTTTATCTGGTACATGTGAATGTTTAGGACAAGTGAACCTGTGCCTGTACCTGAACAAACTAAAACGCTGACGGTTTTGAAAATTTAGCACTTGAAAATCAGGATAAAAACATCATCACTCTTGCTTTCATATTTTTAAAGATATGTAAATCCTCATTCAAAGACGACGATTTACCTCCAGAATGACAGTTGTCAACATGAATAACTTACAGATAATTTGGTAAACTTGTTTTGGTTCAGGTCCAGAAGTATGCCTGTACCAGTAAATGTTTATTCACACAACCCTGCTAGCTACGAACGAGGCATTGTAAATTTTTATTTTTAATTTTAGCAACAAAAAAAATCATGAAAACAGAACGCTGTGGTGAAAACTTGCACCTGACCCTGTTCACACCCTGAAACTGTGTGAACCAGATTAAAAACATTCCTCTGAGATTCTGTTTTCATGTTGTTTTTCCAATCTAGCATTTAAAAAAAAAATTTTCATTCCGTTAACCAAGAAAATAAATTAGTGTGGCCTAATGCGGCCGTGCTAAGTACAGTCGGCATGCCTGGCTTTGCCGGCTCCAGCTCGTGACCCCTACAAGGTTCGAGTGTAAGGGACACTGTCCCAAACACGCTGCAAAACAAACGCTAAATAGTCCAAGCATAATGCCCCGGCTTTCCGTTGCCATGACAACGGTTCCAGGGCTTGGCCGCTCGTCTCCGGATAGAGAAACAGTGGGTTGGTTTTGTCTCCCTCGGTCGGGACGGAGGTAGAACGGTGTAGAAACAACTAATCCCTGGCATTACCTGATGACGTTAATTTGTGTCATTAGGCAGTGGTGGGGAGGGGGGCACTGGAGTGACCTCATATACAGCAAGCGCTGCTCCCCATTAGACTTTAGAGGGGGCTTGCCTGCCACTTTTCCGTAATGCGAAAAATAAGGCGATCAATGAGCAAAATGTTTTACCAAGAACTCAGGCTGTTTCCTTGACTGCCTGGAGCTATTACAGAGGTTCCTAGTGGAACATTATGCTATTAGGTTTCCATAACATACCCCCCCACGGGAGGGGAACATTAATACTTCCACAGGATATTTCATAACGCAACATCTGCACAATTTGTAAAACTTGCTATAGACACTTGCAGGTGGTTGCAGGAAGGCTCTAATTATCGATGTTTGCTTGCAATCTTATTTACAAAAGATTGTCCATTATGAGTTGCAATGAAATGAGTTTATAGCCTGAGTGTTTACTTCCAGGGCTCCAATACTTTGGTGAATGGCGAGTATGGGAGCCCTTCAACTTATTCAGACGACACTCAGGCTACTGTGTTTAGATACTCTCTGGGATTTTTTAGTGAACTATACAACGGCTCACTTCAAGCTTTGCATCTGTTGATTATACTGTAATACTTATGTAAATATGTGTGACTGTCATGCATCCACATAGTATTATTTCAGGTATCAATTACAATTATGCTACTTTCTATGACGACTTTATTGAATGATGTTGCTAACCAAATATTTCTCTTTCTCTTTTTCTCTTCATGTGCTGCTTGTGCCTGTTCCTCCTGGATTGGTACCCCTATCATCATCATCGTCATCGTCATCATCGTCACGTGACAATAGGTGGGTCATGTGATCATTGTTTTAAGTAGAAGGTGAAGTGATGTATATAAGAGAAGTCTTGAAACAAGTGAAAGTTTACAAAAAGTTAAACTTAAGTTTATAACCTTCATTAGCATTTATCTGTCGGGTTACATACAGCCACCACTTTGAAAATCAGCGTGTTTGAGGGATCTCTAGTGCTGCGCCCCCTAAGTATGTACAGTTCTGATACCCAGGAGTGGATTCTTGGGGGATGTTGCATTGAAGATTTATTTATTTCTGTTTTCTTTATCCAGGGTGGACGCACTCAGTGCTAAACGCACTGCTTTTCAGGCGTGCCCTGCACAGAATAACATAAACAGACTGAATAACATAACAAGGAAATAACATAAAATAATGAACAGAAAGTAACCAAAAAGATGATATATACATAACCGAGTGTCGAATCCAAATCATAATCCTTAAATCAAAGTCGATTTTGCAGGCCGGGTCTGGAGGTTAGAGGTCAGCAGTACTGTCTTACTTGCTTTTTAAAAGTTTGGCCCGACGTAGCCACTCTAACTGTGGCCGGCAACTCATTTCAGGCATATCTCTTTAGACACATTTTTTTAGGGTGGTGGATACATGTGTCCTGGTGGAATTGTGTGAGTAGATGTTGGGAATACTTTGTAGATGTGTTTTGTAAGAAATTCATGCAGCCTTAAAGATACATAAAACACTGATCAGCGGACTACAAAAAGTCTTACTGGTCCACATCTTGATGTCTTATATATGTCTTGAAGAATGCGGTGCCCTGACCCTGACTCAGAATCCACTTGAAGATCACAAGTATCATTTCACAAAGGAGGGGAAGGCAAGCAAAGATGTTGGAAGATAAGGAAGGGCCTAAAGTGTGTGTGCTTCCTGCAGTAGATACTGTTGTGAATTCTTGAAGAATGCTTGGGGCAGCCGCCCATGACAAAAATCTCGACTAAAAGCTTTCGACTTGGATTTTTCCTGTCCATCTCAACTATTCTTCCTTTTGAAGTTTGTTGCAAGAAGGACTTGAGGATATTTCTTAGAGATAAGAGATAAGAAGAAAGAGCTAAGACAAAAGGAAGAAGACACAGACACTTCCGTCGGATGATGTGGCATCTTACCTCCTTTGTCCCTTTACTTGTGTTATGCTTTGAAAACTGTCATGATGAAACAGCTCTTTTTGTCCACAAACTGGGCCCCGTGTAAGCCAAGTTCACTACAGTTGTTGAAGTTGCCATCTGTGTTTGCATCTGAGTGCCGAAAAGTCGTTTCTCTCTTTAGAAACCTTTTCTGAACTGTCCTGAACTGTTCTGTTTTAGTAGTAGAATACATTTGTGTCTAAGAGGTAGCTGTGAACACCTTATGTTTGATGCTCACTTTTCTTTATAAACAGACGGAGAAAGGAGGTCTTGTTTTTATGTCTGTAAATTGTCTGACTGTTGTCATGACGACAAGGGAGATTGATATCAGGGAGATTTGCTTTTGTTTGCTGATAGTTTCTGTAATGACTTGCATTGAAGTCTTTTATCGTTGCGACAAAGTCATTTATAAACAAGAAGAAGAAGACAATGTTTGGTTAGGGTGCATTCTTTGATAAAGATTTCTGATCTGACTGCAAGACAGGAAAGGGACAAAAGTCAAACTCACTTGCACGGCAAACACTCACTGTAATTCACTTTATCTTCATGGTAGCAGAATTTCACGGCGTAAGGAAAATGGACATTTTCACTGAACTAACACTTCACGGTGGCGGGAAGTGATTTACAGAACAGACTTGTGAAGGTATCATAAATATAATAACAACAGGTACAGAGGTGACCATGAAAACAGTGAACATAAAGTTACAGTGAAAGAAACAAGAATCACAGTAGTTGAGGCTGTCGGGCGTGCTGGTCAAAGGTGCCATGTTCCCTGATAAAGTACAGAGATTGTGACCACCATCCTTCTCACCGAGACACAACGCACGCTGATAGGTCGGTCCAAACCTTGTTGGGGGGATGTCTCGTCTTCCGTTCACCCATCAATTACCTGGGTTTGACACCTGGTCTGCTTCTTATCGTGGTTCTCATCTTCACCTGTGTAACTCTATCACAGGTGTCCTCATTATGGCTCCCTTAAACTATAGAGTTTAAGCATGAAATTTCTTCTGCAAGCCACATGCTTCTTTTATGAATCCATCTGGGTTACTTTTGACAATCTTGAAGTTTGAAAACTGCTGCCGGTTAAGTCTAGTGATGGAGGTGTTTCTTGCTGACCCCTTGAAATTTGAAAAGCTTCTTTCATCACCCTCGATTCCAAACATGTGTCCCAGACAGCGAGCTATGATACACCCAATCCTACTATTACATTACCATAGCTTCTGTCTAATGGCTCTTGAAGCATTTTAAGGGGGAGCTCACTTGTGTAACTTTTTGCCCTATCACCTTAGCATTGGGACAGAAATGTCACTTTATTTTAAGCACCGTATGACTTCTATGTCATTCAAATTACTTGCTAAGTTTTGTAAAGTAAAAAGTGTCGTTTTGTTGTTTTGTCTTTTAGAATGTCACTTATAAAGCTATAGTTTGACTTCTATGGCATTGCAGATTACTTGGTAAGTTTTGTAAAGTAAAAAGTGTCGTTTTGTTTTGTCTTTTAGAATATCACTTATTAAGCTACAGTTTGACTTCTATGGCATTGCAGATTGCTTGGTAAGTTTTGTAAAGTAAAAACTGCCTTTTTTCAACTTGCACCCATGTTCCCTTTCCTTAATCTGTAGTTCTTATGCATAACTTAAAGGAAGAATTCCCATATCACCTTTTTCTAATTATACAAACTACTGCTGCACACATACGATGTTGTAGCTCTTAAAAACAATCCATAAGGGGTGTTCCACAAAGCCAGTCTTCAATGCTGACCGCCCAACTAGAAGCACATATGCAATTAAAAACGATTAAGTGTAAAATTCCGTCATTATCTTCGGGTGCAGGAAGGTCTTGTTTGCACGCTGCAACATTTTTATGTAGTCAGGTAATTAAACTTCCTCCGGAATGACACAACCTATTTTCAAAGTTCAGCATACCCTGATAACAGTTGCCGAAAGTTTTCCTTCCAAACTTCTATATAATTAGATATTTGCTTGTGACTTTAACTGCATATGTGACTGTTTCGCTGTTGTATGGTCGTTGTAAAGAGTATAGCTTTGATGTTAAAAGACTTGTGATGTACTGTTACTTATACACGAACGTTGAGGCTGGACTTTACCCTCAGTCCCGAAGCGTTAGAGGCAAACTTGTGACTACTACCACGTTCCCCCCGAACTCGGATCAATCGTTAACAAGGCCCGAATGATAAGTGGAACGAGCGCAACCGCCCGTAATCCCTCCGCAAACACCGAATTTGTGGCAACATCGGAGGCTAATGTGATTTCCATGATATGGTAATCCCTGCTTTCCAAAACATAGACTGGTGCTGAGTTCTGGACTGGGGGCAGTTCTCAGGCGGGATTGGAACTCTCCTCGACACCTTTCCCACCTGGCATTAAACTGTATTCTGGTGCTGTAGAAACATAGGGCCACACCAATTTATTTTCTTGGTTAACGGAACAAAAAAAATGCTAGATTGGAAAAACAACATGAAAACAGAATCTCACAGGAATGTTTTTACTTAGTTGCTCACAATTTCAGGGTGTGTACAGGGTCAGGTGCAAGTTTTCACCCTAGCCTTCTGTTTTCATGATTTGTTTGTGTGCTAAAATTGCAAATAAAAATCTGTTAACCAAGAAATTAAATTGGTGTGGCCTTATACAACGTCACACAACCTCATCTTCTCGTCACAGACGTTATTTCGTTATAGAATGTTTGTAAATAAGGGGATGTCAGCACTTTTTTAAGACCTCCACACTCACTCAAGTATTAGTCCAAGGTGCCCACCATCCCCTAACAACCTTTTTAAAAAAAAAGAAGACTTTGGCAGTTTTTTTTCTTCTACCATCTGCCTGTTTTTAACAATCATGATTGTTTAGCACAGTTTTATTTCTTGTTTTATGACTATTTCTTTTTTGATAGTCAAGTCAAGTCAAGTTTATTGTACAACGATTGTAACAGGTACAATGTAAGGCAAAAATAAAATACTACTGGCTACTTTTGTCAAACTACTAAAAGCTATAGGTAGGTTCTATGCTATACAATGGTTAGGTTCTAGGCTGTACAATGCTCCATTTCAAACTACATGAAGGCACTATCTAATAATACTGTCAAACTCAAAGGTAGATGATATCAACAGGATATACAATAAGGAGTCGTATATGTCAATTATACAATTACATGAATAAGACTTACTAATTATCAATTTTTCCTTTTAAGTAAAGGTTTTCCCGATTCTGCATTCAGAAGATTGTCTTGCTCTTTGCAATTAAAATGTTTTATGAAATATGATTTGGAGAATAGAGCCGTATGTCAGAAATGTCTGAGGGTAAAGTAGAATAAGAAAACTCAACTTGTCTTTTAAATTTGTCATTGAAAAAAAATTTTTCTTGCCATAAAAATGAGAGATTTTGACTCATCCAATGTCATTTTCAAGATCATCCGGAGTTAAGTTTTAGAGTTTGAAGTCTTCCTCTGTGATTATGTAGATGCACAGTTTTTATTCACTTGCTGAAAGATCCTCTTGTGTTGGGAACTTCCCACCAACACATGATACATGTGAGAATCTTACAAGTAGGTGAAAGGAACACTCTCAACAGACAAAAGCCTTAAGAACAGGTCACTCCATTCATAAGGCGTCTTATTTTACCATCTGGTCGTAAAATCTTACAAGATTGTATCTGCATGGAAGCACGTTGTGTCTTCCATCTCAAGACATAAATAGGTTTCTAAGGAGGCCTTGAGGTTGTCTTGAGTGTTACACCTGCCCTTTGGGATACAGGTGCGCTTGTTGTGTCCCCAGACGTTGGCCAGGTGTTGTATTGTCGCCAGAAGTATGTGGAGGACTCCTCTCGGCCTGAGTGACGTTCCCCCCTCCCCTACTTCTTTGTTTGCTCCTATTTTGATGGGTGCTGTGCGATGACGGATGGGAGAAAAGTTTCTCGTGTTAAACACGCGGAGAACACTCAACCTGGGAGTCAGGCATGACAGAGATACGCTCTCGTTTCTCCTGTTTTTCAGCACGCAAATTCTTAAAGTCTTTTTGTCAAGAGTTTGTCCTAATTTTTGCTAAACTGCATTGCATTGATTAAACGTTTCGCTTTTGATGGAGATGTTGAAGAAGAGGATACCTTTAGTTTCAAAAGTTTTGGACTGGTATCTTTTGAGATTATCAATTCTGTCAAACATTTTTCTTTTGATGAAGATTTTAAGCTAGAAGATACAACTGTCGTCTCTAGTTTTTTTCAAAGTTTTCGGTTTGCAAAGCCTTATGGTCTTTCATCTATCTCTAGTTTTCAAGGCAGGAAACATTTCTGTATCGATGACAATTTCAAGCTTGTTTCTGATCTGACAGTTTTTTTGCCATACAAATATAGTTGGTCTTGCTATTGAGTCTTTGCTGACTACTCGATACATGAAAAGGACGATCATTTCAGACTTTCTGAAGTCATTCCTCATCAGGGAACACAATGCTTCCCATCAGGAAACAATCTTGCTCCACCTTTTTGGACGTTAAGTCTAGCAGGCAAGCATCCTCAAACCAAATATTGACCAGGATGCACCATTTACACCGCAATGTGACGGCAGCGATGCTGTGTGTGGCATGTCCGTGGTGGGCACGCGTCCGTGCACCAAGGCTGTCTCCAGCTTGACACTTCTTTTCCGTCCCACTCATTGTTTGGAAGCCATGTTGTTCATTTTCCTTGTTAAATCTGTCACTTGAAGCTTGTGAAAATAAATTTTCATCAGTTTCTTCGGAATTTTCAGATGGATTGGTTGAAATTTTTTTCGCCCCACTCATAATCAGTAGCACTATCTTAAAGCCATCTTAACATGAATAGGTTTTAACTGCGCAATTGTTTTCGGAAATGTTTAAAATGGATTATTTTGCTTTGCATTAGTTACATGGAGTGTAGCAAGTCATTATTTTTATATTGTATTGTATAGAGGTTGTTTCTAGGGGTTATGGGTGTCATTGATTCACCGATTTTGCTGGATTTTCCATGGCACACAGGGTATCCAGAAACACCCATAGTGTGTGCAGAAAGTTTCTTTCCATCCTGGTATGTTTGACAGGAATGTGTTTGGTGAGAAAACAGCGATCTTTCAGCCGCAGGACGGCGCAAAAGGCCTTGCCCCTCTCTCCGATTGTGCCAGGGAAATTTTGAAAAATGGATGTGGCTTTGAGTAAACTACTGAATGGGTGAATGTTTGCAAGCAAGACAGGGTTGCGTTACCTAGGCACACACGGTGGATGGACTCCCCTGTCAGAACGCACATTAGCTGTTTGGCGAGAGTGTTTACCGTGGGTAAACCTAGAAACAAGGGTGTCCAAACTTCTCTGGTCGGCAACACGCCTTGTCCTGGAGTTGTTTACCCTGCGAGGAAGGGCTGCATAATGGAAGGAGTGCTGTTCCAATTACAAAACTGCATTTACTGGGAGCAGGCAGAGCAAATGGGGGGATAGTGTTACAGCCCAGTTTGCTCATGGATTTCATGCGCTGTCCCAGATTTGATCTCCCTTCTGCCAGCTGGTTTACTTTTTAACTACATGATGTTTCCCAGAGATACGTCGAAGAGGAACGAAGGGGTGGGAACATACTTTTCTGATACACAAAGCTCCAAGAAAGGAAGCAAATTTTTCAGACGTCCCACAGTGTCTGGAAGTAATGATTGACAGGCAAAATTGGGCCAAGGAGATCGGATTTCCTTTGAAATCTCCTTGTGAGTTCATGCAGGGAACTGCAGACTGTAAAATCCAGGTGTTACTGATATCAGAGCGTTAATAGCTTCTTGTAAAAATTTGTACTTAAAAGGTTAATGAGGAAGGTTTGAGGACCACATATGAAGGAAGTCCAAGATTTTGAAAAGACATTGACTCACACTCTTATGAGGGCCTGCATGCCCCTTTTATGTAGAGTGTAATCGGCCGTTTTAATTTTACGTAGAGCGTTGCCAACCACTCCATAACTTAGCGTAGAGCGTAGGGAGGCTTTTCTGAATTTAGTGTAGAGCGTAGGGAGCCTTTCTGAATTAAGCGTATTACGTAGCCGGCCCATCGAATTTAGTGTAGAGCGTTGTTGGGACCCCCCCAGGCAGTCTCCCTTGTTTGAAGAACCAGTGATCTGGTCTCAATTTGTTCTTGGAGAAATGTTTCAGGACCACATGTAAGGATGGAGGGGGGTCTGAGATGCTACCTGAGATTGACAACAGCCAAACAATCCTTGTAACTTTTCCTGTAGGTTTTGGCGGTCAAATTTGTGAGCCTCTTCAAACTATGCGAAAGAACAGGTGACGAAGCGTGGAAAGATTGGGTTGTGTTGGGCTGAAGTGCGGGGTAGAGTGAGCCGTTCATTGTCGTGTTTGTTGTAAAGTTTGTTGTTGCTGTATAAAGAGCATAAAGGTCGTAGTATGAGGCCCCGGTGAGTGAAAGTTTGCTAGGAATGTGTAAGGGGTCGCTGACTGGTATGTTAATGCAAACGGAAAAGAAGGGACCGTTCAGCATGCATTAGGAGGCAGGGAGAAGGATGAGATGGGACTGTTCAGTAATCATATGGAAGTGGGCAGAGAATCATGTCATTGGCATGGAACAAAAGTGCAGGGTATTTTTTAGAAATGGATTTAGCTTCAAAAGCAACTCAAAACAAATTAACTGCAAAAGAGAAATACAGTAAATGATTATGAATGACAAAACCTGAAAACAGAACTGAACATGTTTTTCATTTCTGACTTTGAACAATTCCTCACGCTAGTCCACTACTATGACTACACAGTGACCAAAAATGGATCTGTGTGACGCTGGATTTCCTCATTTGAATATGAAGCAAGATGTTAAAGTATGATTTAAATGACACCAAAGCACACAAAGATTAAAAGCTATTCTTTATGAAATTTGTTGAGGGATCTACATGTATCAAATCGCTCAGTGGTCGCAGCCTCTAGTAAAAAGGTAGTTTCAACAGTACAGAGTATACACTGTATTATAAACACTAGCTCCCGAAAAGGGAGAGTCAAATTGATGAAGACAGAATCGGCCAGGCCAGACAAACATGCCATCTTCCCCCTGCAGGAGAAAGACCAGAAGCTTAGTTGCATAAACAACCTCCGCCCTTGGGAAAATACATTACTCCCGGCTAGGAGGGGGGTCCTCGCCCCTGTATAACTCTCCAACCCGAAAAATATGTCAGGCCACCAGAAACAAGTTAGTGGCATCGAACAAGGCCGTGCTGTCTCCACTCACTGAGCTAGACGTGGCCCGGCCTGGCTTTGACCTTGCCGGTGACAGAGTGAGGACAGGTGTTGAACATTGCCAGAGCGGTGTTCCATTAGCGGGAGGGGGGCATTCCGTGTGTCCTTGGGAGCTGCTTTTGTCCCATCGTGCGAAGTCGGTCCGAGTTCTCCCGGCAAGAAATCATCGTCCCGAACTTGAACTTCTTAAGAACTAAACCAAGACAGGTGGCGTGCGTTCTGTCAGTAATAAGTTGGAAGGAGGGAGGGGGTTTTAGTCTCTCCGGAGGTCCTCAAGGTCAGCATTAGGTCTGTCTCTATTGGTGGTACTTCCTTCCAGAACAGCGGGCAAACAGGCACCCAGCAGCTAGCAGGCGTTTGATGAGTAGCAGCCACAGAGGTGTCCCAATTAGATGAAAACCAAACACAGAGAAGTCTTCTGGCATCAGTTTTCTTAAAAGTTTCTTCCTGCAGAGTAGTAAACTTGACTTAGCCTTGTTAAGTGGCGGTGGTAGTACACCTGTGGTCCCACCTGGTCAAGATCAGTGCTGATAAGATGATCAGGCACCCAGTTTACTACATAATTGTGTAACATGTAGTTTGGGTTATTCGAAAAAGTGATAAAGAAGGGTATTATAAGACAAGATACGAAAGAATCAAGCATTTACTTCATATGTTATCAAAGCCTGTTATCAACAGATAAGTTTTAAGAAATTTCCTTTCGTGAATCAAAACAATATCTGGAAATTCAACATGGTTAGAATGTATTGCGTGGTGTGTGCATGTGTGTCGTTCCTTTGAAGGTATATTTAGCGCTCTATGTTGCATACCAAAGAAAGAACAGGACCTAAGCTCATACCCTTTTATTTCTGACAAAGCTGTATAAAAAGAGTAATGGATGACACAGAACATTTTGTGCGGTGTGTGTGTGCATGTGTGTCGTTTGTTTAGAAAGTATGTAGTTTTTTTTTTTTTACATGCCAATGAAAGAACAGAACCTGACATCCCATAGCCTTTTATTTTGGATGAAGCTGTATAAAAAGAGTTCTCGATGACACAGAAATTTTTTTGCGGTGTGTGCATGTGTGTCGTTTGTTTAGAAAGTATGTAGTTTTTTTTTAACATGCCAATGAAAGAACAGAACCTGACATCCCATAGCCCTTTATTTTGGATGAAGCTGTATAAAAAGAGTATTCGAATGACACGGAACATTTTGTGCGGTGTGTGCATGTGTGTCGTTTGTTTAGAAAGTACAGTATGCTGATTTTTTCTTACATGCCAATGAAAGAACAGAACCAGACATCCCATAGCCCTTTATTTTGGATGAAGCTGTATAAAAGGAGTTCTCGAATGACACGGAACATTTTGTGCGGTGTGTGCATGTGTGTCGTCGCCCGGCTTCGACCTTCATGCTGTTGAGATGTTAAAAGCCTGTCAGCTGTTGTAACCTTCTTGTTTGCATTGTTTGCCCTTGAATGAAGGTGAGTGTTCCTTACACAAACATGGCCGCCTCCGCTGAATAGGGTTCCGCTAAATGGACAAGTGTACCGCACCCCTACAGGAAAACTGCTGACAAGGCTTATCACATCACTTTTGTGCCCTGAAAGAAAATTTAAATTCTATAGCTATGGAAATGATGTCTATGTGTTTGATTTGGCTTAGAGTAACTTAATTCTTAACTCTTAATGTTGAGTACAACAAACGGGGACTAGTGACTTACATTACCATTATGCTGTGAAAGTTTTGATTTCTATAGCTATAGATACAATGTAGATATGTGTGATTTTGTTTGGAAATTACGACATGGGTAAATAGGGTTTGATCTTGAGCTTTTAGTGTTCAACGGTTGAGAACAATGAATTGCGACTAAGTGACTTGCATACCTTTATGCACAGAAAGATCTGAATACGATAGCTGCTAACTTCTATGGATATGATGTCCAAGTGTTTGAATCGGTTACGGCATTGTGGCGCGGTAAAGATGTTCTGATCTCGAGCTTCGACACTGAGAAACAAAAACCACGACTTTGACTGATGTACACGTGTAAAGGTTTTTTCTTATCTGTTCTTTATGGCAGGTGAGTATGAGGTTTACCTGGCCTACCTGTTATGATATTTATAACAGTAAGAATACAGAAAGGGAAAAATGCAATCATAAACTTAAGTTTATAAACCTTGTTTTTTCCTTTGTTTCAAAAATAGAGCACAAATTTGTCAATTACAGAATGTTAAACTTTTTTTCTCCTTCGCTTATTTTTAAATACAGGTGTTTTTTTTGTTTGTCTGTTGTATTTTTAGCCCTCTCTCTTCAGATGTAGGGTCTTTAGAGGATGTCATTGATAAAGTCTAAGTTGTCATTCATAAAGTCTAGAGTGTCATTCATTAAGTGAGGTTCGTGTGGTTCTATTGTTAGAGCAAAGGCTAGAGAACGGACCGTGTGACTCCGGCCACGCCACGAACAATTAAGAATCAATCATTAAGCCGTCTGGTAGCGTTTAGTGTGCGGTTGTTTTTTATTGATTAAGCCTAGTTGCTCCCGACATGCAGACGGGTTATTAATTAATATTTAATTCCACTCAATTGTAGACATTGTCATGTTAATGCGAGCATAGGGGGCATGTAACATTGATACCGAGAGCTTCATCATTTATTTAGAAAAGTCAAGCCGACTACCTGCATGTAGGCGTGAGATGAATAGCAGAGGCCTTTGCCTTCCTTTTTGTGCAGGGTTTGCAGTTGATTGTTTTCTACAGTTGTCGTATTAATGTTTCATGATTTGCAAGTTTTAATAATGGACCTTGCAAGTATATCTATGACAACAGACCAGCAAATTTATTGATTTTTTTTGAGGAGGGGGGGGGGCACACGAGTAGGATTGAAGGAGAAAATATTTCCAATAAGCAATCTGTTATTAGGCCACACCAATTAAATTTCTTGGTTAACAGATTTTTATTTTCCAAAAAAATTTTTGAAAAAAAAAATCATGATCTTTTTTCCTAAAATTTTTTTATTTTTGAAAATAAAAATCAGTTAACCAAGAAATAAAATTGGCGTGGCCTTATGCAGATACTGCAGGTAGGAAGGAAAAAAAATGCATCATCATAAATTTTTAACCTTCTCCCTGCTGCCTAACCCCATAGCCAATACAACCTTCTTGCCAAACAGCTACCTTGGAAGGCTGAAGGTGTTACGTTATTGTAGGAAAATGCTTTTGTTTATGCAGATACTTTATACTTAAACTGAAAGAAATACAGAAATCACTACACAGTAACTCAACAAGCCACCAAATCAGCTGATAGATATTGTACACCAAATTATACATATCATAGAAAAATTCTTGACCAATCGATGTGAAAACAAGTTTAGAGCATACAGTCAAAAACTGCCCAAGAAGACCACTCCAGGGACTGATAAATCTGGTCCATGTGGACAGGTAGTCACTATAGACAGGATTGTGTTGTAAAAACCATCTAAAGGACCACCAAAAAGTGGTTATATTGGCTAGTCGGTCCTTATGAAGAGGTGGTCACTTGTTCAGATTTGAATGTACCAAAAAACCATTGATAAACAATATATGAGTGATTGGCATATGGAAACCTAGTTGTAAAACATGCTGGGACGGTTGTGTAAAGCTTAACAGATGTGTTGGTGTAAGCTCCCATAAGTTATTCATGCGGTCTCAGGTGTGGGGCAGGTTGGTTGTACACCTGTGGCTCGTGATGAAGGATTTAAACAACCACCGAAGGAGCGACAATCTGTCAGGAGGGCCTGCATGGGGGGGTCCTGACAACGCTCTACGCTAAATTCGGAGGGCCGGCAACGTAATACGCTAAATTCAGAAAGCCTCCCTGCGCTCTAAGCTAAATTCAGAAAGCCACCCCTACGCTCTACGCTAAATTATGGAGTGGTCGGCAACGCTCTACGTAAAATTAAAACAGCCGATTACGCCCTACGTAAAAGGGCCATGCAGGCCCTCATATATAGAAGGCTCATTTCTGCATGCTGTCATAGATTTATTCTCATTAACCAAGAATTCAACGTTTGCAATAACGGCAAAATAGATAGTATCCAAAAATACCTTGACCAGTCAAAGCTTCTTCAGTGCCTATTTAATTTATCAAGTGCTCTTTCTGCAAACTGTATACATCTATTTTCCTCAACGAAAAATTCAATGTTTGGCACAACAGCAAAATGTGTAACAAAAAAAAATCCTTGATCACTGTAGTGCGGATCTTCTCTGAAAACTATCAATGACTATTCTGAACAAATTTGTACCAACATACAAATATAGACCCATTACGTTGGTGCATTAAGGCCACACTTATTTATTTTCTTGGTTAACGGAATGAAAATAAATTTTTTTTGAAATGCTAGATTGGAAAAACAACATGAAAACAGAATCTCTGGTGCACACAGTTTCAGGGAGTGAAGAGGGTCAGGTGCAAGTTTTCACCCCAGCGTTCTGTTTTCATGATGTTTTGTTGCTAAAATTCAAAATAAAAATCCGTTAACCAAGAAATTAAATTGGTGTGGCCTAATGCTGTCATGTATAAAATGTAAAACATTTCATCAGACATAGTCTCTTCTGGTGAAAGAAACCATGATAAAGTGAAATGTATGTTTTGTGAGCGTTGTTGACCAATATTTACCGTTGTGATGTATTATTCATCAGCCAGTATGACCTAGATATCTACCTTCATACACACAGCTTCAGGGAGTGAATATCATGTACACCTAAACATGTGCAAGTGATCACCTGTCCACTTTTTGGTGGTACATTAGATAATTTTACCCATTGACACAATTAGTTAGGACTATAGTGACCACCTAGCCTGTCCACAGATTTTGCCAGTTCCCTGAGTAATCTACTTGGGCAGTTTTGAGTCTTTTGACATACCCCCGGTAGTAGGATTGGTCTGGACCAATCGTAGGGAATTACTGTGGAGGAAGCAACCTCTGACCTCCGCTGGTGCCGCCTTTATTCTGCGACATCCGCCCGCCGTGCTGAACTCGCTGGGCTTGCCTCCCGCTCGATGTTCCGTCGGAAACTTGTCCCCTCTCGAGCTTTCAACCTACTGTGCGGCGTCCCCCAGTTATCGCGGCACACGAATCTGCCAGGAAATTTGCCTGTTGCCGTCCTCATTGGGCCCGACTCAGACAGGGCCGTGGTAGAAGGCAGAGTCTTGTTTTCCTCCAAGTCCTCTGTTCTCATCTTTGTCTTTACTTTAAGATATCTGAGCAGGACAGTCTCAAGCAACCGTCCCTCTGTCCCAGAACGGAAACTTGCTTGTTCGGACGGGAAAAAATATCACCTCATCTCAAAATCTGAACTTTAAAGACGTGAAATTGATGAAAATATATCTTCATATTTTAAAGCTTAAATTTAGCAACGGAAATCAACAACACGGGCCCCCAAACAATGAGTGGGCCAAAAATAGTTCAAAGCTGGGGACTGCCCTGTGTCTGAAAACCAAGGAAATATATTTTGTATGGCCTAAGGTATGCAGGAGAGTATTCCATGATATCCACTTTGGGAATCTGGTCTCCTGTGTTACGCCCGTATCGGATCGTCTGTCGATGAGATAATCTCCCCTTTTCGCCGGAACCTTTTAGGCCAAAGTCGCATCTTTCAATAGAACCTAAATAATTGATCAGCCGCTCATAGAAAGTCAGGGATGAAAGGGTTTGTGGGCTTTTATCCAAAGGTGAACCTGTCGAGTTGGGTACATGAAAAAACACACGAGTAAGGGCTTCCTGATTTCAGGGCTTAAAATACTGAACCACAACCAGCACTTTGTAGAATTATTGGTCACATTTAGTTGACAAATGTATATAAAAACCTTGCAAGAGGAAAAAACATAGTTTTCCTGTGTCGTGAAATACATATTGAAGTAAGAGTTTGGTACATGAAAACGCAAGAGTAAGGGCTTCCTGATTTCAGGGCTCAAAATACTGAACCCCAACCAGCACTTTGTAGAATTTTTAGTCACATTTAGTTGACGAATGTATATAAAAACCTTGCAAGAGGAAAAAACATAGTTTTCCTGTGTCGTGAAATATATATTGTAGAGTTTGGTTCGTGAAAACACACGAGCAAGGGTTCCTGATTTCAGGGCTTAAAATACTGAACTCAAACCAGCACTTTGTAGAATTTTTGGTCACATTTAGTTGACGAATGTATATAAAAACCTTGCAAGAGGAAAAAAAAACAGTTTTCCTGTGTCGTGAAATACATATTGTAGAGTTTGGTACATGAAAACGCAAGAGTAAGGGCTTCCTGTTTTCAGGGCTCAAAATACTGAACTACAACTTTGTAGAATTTTTGGTAACATTTAGTTGTATGTATATGAAAACCTTGCAAGAGGAAAAAAACATAGTTTTTCTGTGTTGTGAAATACATATTGTAGAAAAAAGATATATGGTTAAGTATTATGAGCCCTGACGATTTCTTGCCAACACTAGTCTCTTGAAATACATGTACAAATGTATGCTTGACAAAAGATTCTAAAGATCAGATATATCAAGGAAAACCATGCCCTTTTATCTCTTTTTAAATCTAAACATCATCTATGTCTTTTGAGAAAATTCTAACATGATATTTGGAAGACGACTGATTGTCCAGTTTTCAGGTGTAGTCCTACTTCTTTGTTCCTCGTCACAAGCTTCTTGGAGGGTTTCAGTGTCTTCCATTCGTCTCATGTGGACCTACTTTCTGTCATTGTAACAAGCGGACAGTCGTAAACTGAGCACTTGGATGTGATCATTCTTCTGTGTTTCTTCTCTCATGTCTTGATAGTGGTCCAAGACGCTCCTGCTCTCGAGGTCATCGAGGTCATTTCTCATCCCCGTCTGCCGTTTGGCTCGAGATTCCTCCTTTAAGATTTTGATAGCATAATGGCAAAGATAATCCCACTCATATTTAAGGAAGCCAGTTTAAGATAAGCCCTTTAAGGAGATTGTTACGTCTTTAAGACAGCGAAATAGAGGTCACCTCGTCGTCTATTGGGTTCATCGAACGTCTCGCTTTATGGCGGGATTTTCTTTTTTATTCGGTTTTCTTGATACGACACCCTACAGTTAAGGTTCACGATCGATACTCGCTTTAAAAATTCAGGAGCCCATCGTGAGTAATTTGGCACCGTGTTTGGGGTGTAATGGCAGGTCTGGAGTTTTAGGGCCTCCGATGTCGTATTGGGTTTCTGACATCAAGGAGGTGGGATTCGAGTGATGGATGTCTGCTTGTTCGCCGGCAATTTGTCGTAGTAAATCTCGGACAGGTGTCGCTTCTTCTGCCACGCACCTTTAAGAGTAGGGGGTATCAACGTGTAGAGTCTTACCTAAAGGCAACGCTGATTTGTTACTTTGGTTCTTCAGGTAAAGGTTGAAGATCATGATGAAAATATAGTCAAAGCTGCCTAAGAAGAACCCTCTGGGGACTGATAAAATCTGGGCCATGTTGACAGGTGGTCGCTATAGACAGGATGAAAATGCTTGTTTCAATGGGAAAAATTATCCAGGGGATCACCAAAAAATGGTCCCCACACTCAGGTGGTCCTTCTGTAAAGGTGGTCACTTGTATGGGTATGTTTGACTGTAGATATCTATGGGAGGAAAAATTTGCAAGCATCTCAAAGACTAAGAATTATCATCTATATAAATTTGGAGGCGCTGTGTGAAGACTGGCCGACTGCTGCCTACCCCTGCGTCAGGGAACCCTGCAGCAGTATAATCTAATACTTGATACCACTATATACTACTACTATAAATTTGTAAAGCAAGGGGAAGACTTTTGCCTCAGACTCTGTTTTTATATTGATATTCCAATCAAGAGTTATCTTCTTTTTTTTAGATGTGAGAACCAACAAATCAAGCCTGTGCAGCCCTAACTAGCAGTAGTCAGGTTTTATAGCATTAGATTGATGCTTGCAAAGGATCATAACGTTTTATAATCTGAAATTGACAACTTTATCGCTGGTCTATCAGATATGCAGTTGCCACGACCCAGTTCTGGAAAAATAACAGTTAAACGGCTGCGTCAACTCTGTTAGTTGTTTATCAAATTATGAAGAAAACTGAAAGAGCTGTGGAGAAAAAAAGAAGCTGAACTGCTCTGAAATTACATTCTTACTATTGTATGAAAGTTACCATTGGCAAACAAAAAAAATCACCAGATGAAAATCAGCTAGATTTTTTTTTAAACCTTTATTTCAGGTTTGGTGGAAATTTCTTTTTTCTAGCATGTTGTGAAAGTATGGTGGCGCAGCACTCCTTTACAATTACATACCTATGTAAGGAAAAAAGCCCTCAAACTTGATGTTCAAGGCAGTCCTTTCGGGGTATTACTCCAGGCTTCCAGCTACTCTATTCCTAAGACTTACGGCACTTAAACCTACTCGCCAGCCGGCTTCAAAACCAAAATTAACGACAAGCCCTCAAGTCAATATGAAGCTGGGTCGCACCGTGAAAATATGAGGCCCTTTTTTGGAAGCATACGTAGAAGGAAAACCTACCCCGAGGACATCAAAACGTTATTTTCTGCTACGTATCGGGAGATGAAAACAGCCAGAAAAGCGGCAACCGCTATTCTGAGTGCCTCGTGGGAGAGCTCAGACATGATACACATTTGAGGAATGGACTGGAATTAAACCTATCACTCGAAGCAAGCGCAAAATAAATACAGTAGATGAGAACTTGGATATCATCCCTGCCCTACTACTAGTACTACTATATGTTCTCGGACAAGTCTTTAGCAAGTTAGATATTCATTCACAGAAACTGAGTATACTATGGTATAGACTTTCCCTTCGGACTCTGTTTTCATGTTGATCTTCCACTGTTTTCTTTTTGCTGTTCCCAACAGCCAAGGAAATAAATTGGTTTGGCCAAACTTGAGAGTTTTTCTTCCCCCACTGAGCGCCCATATCCCCATCTGAGCAGTAACTATGGAGAACCATGTGGTACTCCTTAACCCACAACCCTAACATTTATCTAAGGAGGGGGACCCAAGTGGGCTGCCAGCCAAGTTTTGAAACACTACAGCTCCATTTATTTTCCCACCATTGACACCTGACCCCCAGGTTTGTAGAAAGGCATGTTTTGGGGTCAAAGAGGGTAGCAGGAGCTAGCTAGAGGGATTAGAGAGGTGATCTACTAGTATGATATACTAGACTGAGTATGATGTATCAATGGCTTTCTAACTAGATCTTTTTGTCTCTCTCTTTTTTTCATGTGATGATCTCTTCTTGCCTTGCTGCTGGTCCTCTTGGGTATGCTCTTCATCGTCATCATCATCAATTTGATCACATGATCAGGTGAGTGACATACAGTTAAGATGATAAAGATTGGATGGATGGGTGTATAGAGGATGAATGACTGAATGAATGAATGGATGAATGAATGGTTAGATGGATGCATGATCCCTCAATATCGTACATGTTAGTTCTTTTACCAAGAACGCAAAAGATGTGGAAAAATTTATTTAAAATGATCCCAGAAACAGTCAATTAGGCTTGAGTTGCCTGAACTTAAGTCGCCCTTTGAAGCATTGTTAGATAGGTGTATGGTGGATAGCGTTGGAAAGATGAGTTGAAACGGTGCCAGGTTTACTGCTACATCAGGAGTCAAGTTCACTGGGAACACACCAGGCTGTGAACCTGTTACCATGGAGGGTTGACAGAGGGAAGGGTTATGCTCCCGGGGCAATCTATGGCCTGTAGGGTAGCCCTGATGTCAGCTTCTAGTGTGGTTAGTTATCTGTACAACTAGATATACTATAGTAGAAAAGATGAGACCATGATACACTTTAAAGGGGTAATGTTTGAGGGGATTTGTTTTCATGGCAGGGAGAAAATGGAGTGTTCAGGGTGGTTTTAAGCTTGCGGTTGTGCAGTCATCAAAAAAGACGTCAGGAGAGACAAATATCAATAAAAAAACTTATTTTTGAAAACTAGTATGATGGGGAGGGGGGCATTGTTCCATTCTTCAGGCAGAAGCCTGTAATGTCTGCTGAAACTGTGCCCTTGGAGGTTGAAACAAAACCTGACAGATTTGAAGCGACCGTTGTTTTGACATCGAAGCTTAGAAAGTCCTCTATCTTCTCACGAAGGCTGTTGGTAACGGGAAGTGTGACAAGTGCGGGGAAGGTGATTCATAGTGAGAAACTCGCTGTCAATAATCTCCAATCATGGCAAGACGCGCCGACCTTGCTCTCCGGAAAGAAATTAATAAGAAAAGCATTACCGGCACATTCCCGGGAAGTTATTGTTCTCGCCTTGATGAAACAGTCGGGGATGGGAAGTGACAGTAAGAGCCGGGGGACGGGGCAGCGGCTGATTGGTCCTGAAGCTGAGGAGAGACGTTACCCGTAGTGTTGCCGCGGGGGAAATCTTCTTCTGGGCAACGCTACATGCGATCGGGACATTAGGGCGCCATGGAAACCATCAACAGCACCAAAACTGTCCGTTCTGATGTGCTTCAAGCGGAAGAGTCATTGTTGGAGGGATTGCTGTTGTAGTTACGTGACGATGCTGTCGTGCAAGTTTCTCGTTAAGCTATTACAAAGCTTTTCTCTCGGGTACGAAGCTAGCATTGATGGTTGTGGTATCAAGTTCTTGCCACTTTGAATTTAAGTTTTTCAATTCCAAGGGAAATTTGTTTCTGTTTAATGCATTGATTTAATGTTTCGGTTGTTTGCATCCCTTGATAGTTTTTTAAGGGATTATGAATTTCTAGCGTTTTCCTATAATCAAAGTAAGCATGTTTGATGATAATGGCACCTCCAATTCTTTCAAAAATACCAGATGTTATGATATCTAACAAGCTATACACCATTTCATTATTAATTATTATTTGACTCTGGGTTCAACAGAATACTGTCAAAGTAGTTGATGGATGGAGGAGCGCCACTGTTCCATTCTTTAGGGAGATCTCTGTGTTTGATGATGATGGCACCTCCTATTCTTTCAAAAATACCAGATGTTATGATATCTAAGAAACTATATACCATTTCGTTGTTTCTTATGTGATTCTAGGTTTAACAGAATACTGTCAAAGTAGTTATAGCCTTCTGCTTGCTGCCTAACCGATAAACGATACAACTTTGGTGCAAAAACGGCTGCCTTACAAGGCTGAATTGGGAGAAGCCAGCCCCAAAGTTAGTCCTGTCTTTCAAATACTGCCAAGTGTTCCACAAACTCTCAAGGAACACCCAGGGGGTTGTAGGTCAAAGTTCAAATTAAGGTACACTGGTTAATTGATGACCCTGGAGACTTCCGTTGACAGAGGTCGTGACCTTGTAAACTTACACTGCTTCTGAGAAAACCAACCCCACATCTTAGCCCCTCTTCATTATAGCTGTGATACAAGGACATGATTCTTCCTCAGTGAATGGTTAGTAGTGATATGGACTCCAGGAAAAGAGTTTCAGGTGTAATATGTAACATTAACGATATTCCACTTTTGAATTGTTTTATTTTTTTCGTGTATGGGGTCAAAGATTAAGAAGATGCAACTTTGAAAAATACTTGCATAAAGTAGTTTTGTGAATATCAAACAAACATGAACAAAAAAGGAAGTTATAAGTACTTGTTTCAAGTATACAAAGTATGGATTTGATTCCCATACCTTAAATTTAGCCATAAACAACTAGACATCATGTGACCAGGTCCCCATAGGTTCCTTAATGGCAGCTGGTTGATAGAGGGAAGCTGAGATCACTCAGGAGGATACAGGGGAGCTAGGGTGTCACTGCTGGGTCAGTATTGGGCTAATACCCTGGAATTTTTAGATGGAATGTTGAGGCTTAAATATGCCACTTAAGGTCTCCCTGTTGTATTCATAGATGCCAAATGTTGCTATAGATAAGAAAATAGAAACAGAGGAACAAAAAGGTAATTAAGAAGCTAGTTCAGTAGCTTAAATCAAGCTGATATGCCATTCCGATAGTTTTTACCCGAAACCCCTTAAGATTTACCCAGGTACCAGTGCAGGATTGATTGTCACAGTATTTCATTCAATCGGAACAAATCAGAAAACAATCCTATTGATCATTTAGCTTACTTTATGATTTTACACCCCACAATCTTTCCCATTGTTATCATAAAGATTAATCATATTTGACACTTTTATACTTGTACTAGCACCTCTACAATGCACAATGTTTTCAAAACATCAATTTTGATTTAGGGGGCAATACCGTAGTGTAGAAACTTACTATCAGTTTGATTCCTTATCAAAAGCATTAAACTTTTTAAAGCGAAAACTTTGGCCGAAACGAGCTTGATTACATACATTGATTGTTTTACAGTTTAAATCATTTTTTTTTTTCAGTTAGGTCATTTCCCCACTTTGAGTCATAATTCAATCTGAAGTTGTCCATTGTTTCTTAAGTGTTCAAAGTACGATTTACTTTTCAGTGGAACCAATTTTTTGTTGTCAAAAATGTGTCGAATTGGACCTCATAATTCCTGTTCACAACCCCATGTAGGTGTGTGAATGCTCTAGAAAATAGGGACCAAATTCGGAAAAGGGAATCAGGTTTAACTGCAAAGTACATGTAGTACATAGAAACTTTTCCTACGCCTTGAAACAAAGACCCCGTTCACACTCATTTTTTTCAATCGCGATTGAAGTATAATCGCGATTGTTCGATCCGATCGCGATTGAACGCAAATAAACTTTTGCGTTCACACTGCTTTTCGCCAAGTGGATTAAAGTACGCCGTGATCCGATCGCGATTGAAGCACGATTGAAGCATGCTATCGGCGATCATCTGGTAAATGTTGTTGTTGTCCTTGTTGTCCTTGTTTTGTGTCTATTTTTCCGCTAGACATTGTCACTTGGTGCGGTAAATGTCCCTCTTTCGGTGACATTTCCCCAGTTTGGCCTGCACCTCCTCTCTCCCCCAGATTGCGATGAGGACCCTGGTCTCCTCATCGCGCCATCTGCCACCAGCTGAAGTTGCTGACGGAGTTTTATCCTTCTTCTTGGGCATTGTTGACGATGAAAAGTTGTTGTTGTTGTAAAAGAGCGATCTGACGTGCGGATTGGGTTTGTTTTCCCGCGCGATGCGAACTATGACCCCACGTACCCGCATGTATGACCTCCCACCCCCGGAACCAGCCGAAATCTCCGCCGATCGCGATGGAATGAATCGTAGTTGTGTTCACACTCAAAATTTGATAGGATTGGATTGGATCCGATCGCGATTAATCCAATCAAACTACCTCCGGAGGTAGTTACAATCCAATCGCGATTGGATCGTTTTGGATCGTTCCAATCGCGATTGGGAGCGTTCACACTGAAAAAATCAATCGCGATCGGATCGATTCAATCGCGATTATACTTCAATCGCGATTGAAAAAAATGAGTGTGAACGGGGTCAAAGTGTGAAACCTCTTAGGTGTGGTTGTATCTCATTTGGCCAACCAACTTTAAGTTCAGTACCATTGACATCTTACAGCCAAGAACTTTTCAACAACTGGTAGCCTCTTATAACCTCCACGTTTCAAACCCTAATCATGAACTTGTTATAACTATCAGGCCTGTCACTGATGAATCATTCCTTTGTGCCTTTTTGGCAGAATTATGACTTAATCTACTGTTGACAAAGCCACAGTAATAGAAACATAAATCATCCATACATAACACACTTTCAGTTTAATTAACCAAACCCCCAAGTGAGAAAATCAATTTAGAGCTCGTATAACCCCTTATCGACCAAGAAACGGTGCTCAAACTCCTAGAAGGCGCAAGAAATATCCTCCTTCCATCCTCAGATTTAAATCACAAAGTTTCTTACTGTATGTAAGATTTAGGTCCACCTCGAGTCAGGAAGCTAGTGCATCATTCTAGATAACTAGAAATAAGCTGGAAAGATAAAGCAAAATGTTAACACCTTGACTTAATTGTCATCCAAACCAACTTGAACTGCTATGTACTGGGTTTAAGAACATTCCTGAAGGCAAAATTGATTTATTGGCTTTTCGTTAGCCAATAAATCATCAATAATATGACAGTCAAACAAGAGTAATGGACCTAATTACATCATCATAGGTCAGAGGTCACCCTGTCAAGTGTGTTGATGTCTAAAGTGAAGACTGTAAACACAAGTAACGAACAATGCAGCCATTTTTGATTGACTGAAATGTTTGTCTCTCGCTAGAGTTTGAGTTCTTCTTAAAGAGTTTGTGGTGTAGAGTGAAGGAGAATTGATGTGACTTTAAGGGGCAAACTATTAACATTAAGTTAAGCTATCATTGCTGCGGAATGCTGTACATGTGACCTCGAGGTCTTACAAACACGTCTTGACACTCGTGGCGATGTTGGTGGCTTTTGGGAAGAAAACAAGGCGAGGAGTTAGACGAGAGTACAGTCAAAACTGCCCAAGAAGACTCTCTGTCTGTGTGGACAGGTGGTCACTTTCAACAGGATTCTTATGCTTCTGTCAATGGAAAACATTTGTCTAAGGGACCACCAAAAAACAGTCTATTCGCCAGATGATGCTTATGGGTTTTGACTGTACTTCAGTACCGTTCTTTACCAATCCGGTAAAGTGCAAAAGTTTGGGAGGGAAAACATTTCCCCCTTTGTGTTTTGTTTGTGTGAATCTTTGCTGCTACACTAGTCACTTGACTCGTGGCATCATTATCCCAAATTACCAGGTAGTCCTTACATAGAGGTGATCACTCGTACAGGTTGTACTAGTATGAAGTTTGATGGTGTTTGTTACCACTCTGATAAAGAGGTAGAAGTTTGCGGGGAGGGAAAACATTTCTCCCTTTGTGTTTTGTTTGTGTGAATCTTTGCTGCTGCACTAGTCACTTGTTTCTAATAGTCCTTACATAGAGGTGATCACTGGTACAGGTTGGACTAGTATGAAGTTTGATGGTGTTTGTTACCACTCTGATAAAGAGGTAGAAGTTTGCGGGGAGGGAAAACATTTCTCCCTTTGTGTTTTGTTTGTGTGAATCTTTGCTGCTGCACTAGTCACTTGTTTCTAATAGTCCTTACATAGAGGTGATCACTGGTACAGGTTGGACTAGTATGAATTTCGATGGTGTTTGTTACCACTCTGGTAAAGAGGTAGAAGTTTGGGGGGAGGGAAAACATTTCCCCCTTTTGTGTTTTGTTTGTGTGAATCTTTGCTGCCGCACTATAGTCACTTGACCCCTGGCATCATTATCCCAAATTTTATAGAGGTGGTCACTCGTACAGGTTGGACTAGTATGAATTTTGATGGTGTTTGTTACCACTCTGGTAAAGAGGTAGAAGTTTTGGGGGAGGGAAAACATTTCTCCCTTTGTGTTTTGTTTGTGTGAATCTTTGCTGCTGCACTATAGTCACTTGTTTCTAATAGTCCTTACATAGAGGTGATCACTGGTACAGGTTGGACTAGTATGAATTTTGATGGTGTTTGTTACCACTCTGGTAAAGAGGTAGAAGTTTGGGGGGAGGGAAAACATTTCCCCCTTTGTGTTTTGTTTGTGTGAATCTTTGCTGCCACACTATAGTCACTTGACTCCCGGCATCATTATCCCAAATTACCAGGACGGTTGGGCTGGTCTAAAGGTAAACGCCCCGAGGCGGGGTGCTGTTCCACGACCTCCGTCTTTCACGCGGGATCCGAAGCGATAAATCTCCCCGCCGCTGCGACAGGCTTGCCCGAGGGGACGGTCTTTGTGCCTTGCCATTACCGTCCCTCGCCCGGATTCCCACATTGACGGTTAAATCTCGATTCCGTGACTGCACCCGCTCGCGACATTGTTCGAACGGGCCCTCATTACTCGAGTTTCCCAGAATTATCTCTCCATCTTTTGTGTAAAACGTAAATGAGACGACAAAGGTGGGCTTACCTCGTATTATTGTGATCGTAAACCCCTTTACCTCAGAGCAGAGAAAGTGTCCATCTTAAAAGGGAAAATTTTACTCTCAAAGATAAAAGGAGATACAGTACTCCAAATTATCTCACAATTTTTTGTACGAAATTGAAAGGTAAATGGGGCAACCAAAGGTAAGTCTTCAACTAAAGGTGTTATTGTCACTTCAAGCCCTATCTTATACTTCAGAGAGAAAGAGTGTTTGGTCAATGCCAGAACTTTTTAACAATGGCTTCTGGAGTGCTTTGAAGAAACTTTGAAGCGAGAACTCTCAGCTGCAGAGAACACCTGGCCTTCGTTTTTGCTCCCAGGTCGGGGCTTTCTCGCTCCGGTCCGGTATTATTGTTTCAAACGGTCCTGTGTACTTTGTGTGGAAGCCAAGGACTCAACTCAGACATAACATCGCAATTACCTAATCATACACCGTTCCCTCCCAGGTCTAGAGAAGGGCTGACTCCAGCTTTACATTTTTCCTTGTCCCACTCATTGTTTGGGAGCTGATGTTTTGAATTTTAAAGTTTCATTTTTTAGCTTACAAAGATACATTTCCATTAATTTCGAGTCATAAAGTTCAGAATTTGGGACGGAAAGGGTGAATTTTTTCTCTCGTCCCAACTAGCAAATTTCCGTCCCGGGACAGACTCCAACTTTACATTTTTTCCATCCCACTCATTGTTTGGGAACCCATGTTATTAAGTTTCTATCATCTTAAGGTGACAAAAATACATTTTCATCAATTTTATGTCAGGAAGTTCAGATTTTTGGACGGTCGAAGTGAAATTTTGTCCTGTCTCAACAAGCAAATTTTCATCCTGGAGACAGCCCTGGTCTATAGCCTGCTCTATGCAATAACAGCATGCTACACTAGGATCCTATAACGGCACTGCTCTAGGGGTGAAACTCAGCTGGTGAGGCCGTCTGAAATTTGATAATTGCGACGGAATTTTGAGTAGGAATCTTATAATTGTGGGGAATTGAGCTTGGTATTTGGGGCCGAGGGGTGGAGAGAGGTGGCAGCAGCTGAAGATAATGGGGTCCAGGTTCGCGATGGTACGTCCCCAGGCCGAGCTTAACGGAGGAAAGGCAGGGTTGCCGGGAGTTCAAGTCCGGTTAAGCTGTAGCCGGGTCGTAGTGCTTCCATCCCGCCGTATTTGGGATTGTCGGTGGAGTTTCCCGCGAAGAGGGTTTTTCTTGTTCTGTCACCGAAGTCGGGTTGTTAGGCCGGAGTCATCCTGCGGAGAGAATGCGAGAAGTTTCAATCATCAGGGCGCGAACCCGGCGATAAACAGGCTTGCCTGGTTGGCAGTCGCTGCACTTGTATCAACGGGACTCATAACGCTGATTTAGATAGCATAGTTATGCAGGGGGCAGTGATTGTGGTGCATTTGTGATGAAAGAAGGACCACAAAGAAGTTAACTCTTTCAACCTTAATCTGTTGTGTAACAGACCGTTTAAGTGAATTTGGAGTAATTGTACAGTGGTTCTAAAACAGAATTGTGATCTGGATATCTTTCAATTTCTATGTTGCTAGCTATAAAGCCCTACTGTAACAGTTGATGGTGGCAGCAAGCTCCATTCTACAATAGCTGCAGGCAAGAATTAATTTCTAATCAACTCCCTTTTTTATTGATAAGCATGGAAGTTGGAAGTGTGACTTTTTCTTTGGTTACTACTATCATCAGGTTAATAGAATCATTAGATTACGGCCATACCCTTACAGGTTGTTGAAAGAGAGCTCTAGTTTCTAGTTGCCCTCTCTTGTTCTATTTTTGAGCAGGAAAATGGCGCTTACAACAAGGTAGGTCTGACCAGAGGGTATAACTGTCTAATTACATTGAGGGTCATTCAGGGTCAGTAGGTAAGAGCCCACCCCTTTGTTAGGGTAACACTAAGGGCGAAAGTTGTAAACAAGTCAACTGAGTCTTGATCTTAGGGTTGGGCCACTCTATTTGAATGCTCTGGTTCACAGATTTTGGAAGTTAATGTTGAACTAGAGATCAACATGAAAAGATGAGTCTGAAGGAGGATTGTGTACGTTGGTGCGCACAGTTTTAAAAAGTGAGTATAGTCAGATTTAAGTTTTCCTCACAGCCTCTTTATTTACCATGTCGTCTTGCTTCAGTATTACCTTGAGTGGGTTGAGAACCAATGATGAATTTGCGTTATTTGCATTTAATGTAAATCTACCCTTGTTATGTAACTTACATCATGAATACAGATATATGTCTTGCTCCAAGTCCGGTGTGACATTTGTCATTTTAGACAGGGATGCATAGAAGTTGTGCACATATGTATTTCAGTGGTGTGGGTCTATGTTTTGACTGCTGTCTGTGGAACACAGTGCATGTCTGTCTTCTGCAGCACAGCCTGAAATAGACACCCTTCTTGGTCTAAAACCTCTGGAATAACAAAAACGTCCTTTTATCTTAGGGTAATCCTAGCATTTGGTCAGATGTTTGCTAGCAAGAGCCGCATTCTACGATTCATTTAAACTTTTGAAGATAGATATTGCTTAAGAAATGGTGCTCCAACTAAGCCTTCTTTAGGGACGTGCAGTAAATATCCTCTTATCTTGTACATTCAGGGCTTGAAATACTTTTTCTTCTCATTTAAATGTGAAAAAGTAAAGAAATTCAAAATAGAGAACATGTTTATTGCAAAGTTTCATGAAATGTCAAACTTATAAGCAACTGTTGTCTTAGTAACAGTTTGATCTTCATCTTATTTGTATCTTTAAAAGCTCTTGAAACAATACGACACAACGCCTGAGTTCTTTTGTGTGCAGCGGAGGTGTGAAATGTCCAATAAACTTCCCTATGTCAACATACCCCCGTTGTTGGACCATTAACACACTCGGCTGCTAGGAGAAACAAGCTCGGCTTATTCCGTGAGCCGGCGGCCTGATTCGTTAAGGATTAATCCCGTTAATGTGGTTGGCGTTTTTTGTCTGTTTGAAGCAAGGTAAACAGGTGTTAAGTTTGAGAGCAGGTGTGGGCGGCAGGTGTGAATGGAGGAGACATTAGTGGGGCACAGGTAAGAAGGGCCATGAAGTCATAGGTAAACAGGGCAAGTCTATGGTACACTTTGTGTGGGCCTGTATGCCCCTTTTACGTAGAGCGTAATCGGCCGTTTTAATTTTACGTAGAGCGTTGTCGACCACTCCATAATTTAGCGTAGAGCGTAGGGGGGCTTTCTGAATTTAGCGTAGAGCGTAGGGAGGCTTTCTGAATTTAGCGTATTACATAGCCCGCCCTACGAATTTAACGTAGAGCGTTGTCGGGACCCCCCCATGCAGGCCCTCCTTTGTGTGCTGCTGCTCATTCTAACCCTCTTCCTGCTGAAGTAGCCCTCTGGCACCAATTTTGTATTGGTCACAGGGTAAGGCAGCAGGGAGAAGGTTAAATTTTGTAAGACACTTAGAATTGTTATGTTTTGGCACAAACCAGCTCTATAGCTATGAATATTTCGGTAGAAATGACCATATTTTTATCATGAATTGAACTTTTTTAGATTGAGCTTTTTTTTCATTTAATAACGTGTAAAACTTTATCATGAATCCTAAAAGAAGAGGATTTCGAACACAGTTCCTTTGAAATTTGCTTCCATCCATATTGTGATAACATCTAGTTCATGTAGTTCAAGTATCTTTTCTAGTCCAAGTTTCTTGTTTGTTTGCAAATATGCATGATAACTGTAAGTTTCCACCAACGTGAGAATTTATAGTATGACATCAGACCAGGGATGACTCGAAAGACCAAATGAAAAAAGCGACAGTTGTCTTAAAAGGAGCTCCTTTCTTGGCTCAATCCCAGTCTGAGAGCTAAGAAGTCCAAGCTCATACGAAAACAGATCGTCTTCCAACGCACATAAACACAGTACATCTCCAGCTGACTGTAACTGGGGGAAGGGAAATCCTAAAATCAACACAAAATGCCTCAACTGACCTTAGAGGGAAGGGGCAAGGAACTTTCGGGAGTCTTAGACGTTATTTGTTTCTTTAAGACCTTAAGGCAGTACTTTTCTTAATCTTAGCCATTGAGTGTTCCTCCTGATTTCATAACAAGAAATAATTTTGATTAGAAAAGTGATTGTTAATTGGCTGTGTTTGATTGGAATTAATTACCATTTTTTTCATTGATTTCTATTGATCATCATTTACAAACAGTTTGTGTGAACAAGAGCAATTTAGAAACACTTTCTTTTGTAATGATGATACAGATGTGAGATATCAGTCTGGGCTATTTCAACATTTAATGCAAGGCTGCTAGATGATTTGGGTTTTTATAAGCTGGCTGTTTCCTGATTTCCCCTGTTGGTCTTAAAAGTTATTGTGCAAATTTATACATTTAATCATTCAGAAAAAAAATGTTGTTTTGGACCTCTGTCTTATTTCGGCAGACTTGATTGATTTTGGTTGTATTTTATGACATGTTTGTATCTGTTATGCAAATTTCTATTTGCTTTCGCACTGCTCTCAATGTGCGTAATATGCGAGCATTGATGGCCCCCTTGCTCTTCTCTTGAATGATCAATCAACTTTGCTTTCAAAATGCACCTGTTACCAAGTCTCCTATTTCATCTCAAAAAATGAAGTAAAGAAGCAAATTTTATCATTTCAGCAACACGCAGATGTGGCAATCCTGTTGTAATTAGTTTTCCGTTTCTCTTTATCGACGAACGGACATAAAATCGCTACAAAATCGCTGACAGCTTGGAGCTGATTGCTTCGCTTGGGGTCGCGACACTTGACCTGACCTCGTCGTAACTAGGCAACGCCCCTGATTGTGATGTAAATGTAATAAAGGGGAAGATTCATCTTTGTTCTGCCATGACCGATTCCATGATTGTGTCTTTGTTCTTCCGAATCGTTTTCAGAAAGATGAAATCAATAAGAATTTGGATGAACAAAACAAACAGTTTGATTTCATAAGAGTAGAATTCAGGTGCATATGGACTATCTAATTAAATGATTAGGCCAGTATCTGGTATAAAAACTCCTAAGACCATAAATTTTAAATGAAATATGGAAGTGTATCTTGCTAATAATCATATCTATGCACTGGTCGATGCACAGCAAAAAGTAGATATTGGAAAAATATGATTCCATCTATTGCACTGCCTTCATATGAGATTATATTCCACATACATACGGTAGTTATCTATTTCTGAAAATTAGATATGCTTTAATATGTCAATATAAATTGACTTAAAAATTTACAAATCCTGATTTACAAATTTAAAAGCTTGTTTTGGCATTGACAGTGCAAATATAAATCATTTATTTTAAAAAAGTATACACCTGCTAGAAAACAGGCTGAGGGAAACAACATCAGACCCCAAAAGAGAGGCCACTGTTGTTCAGATGTTATCCAATAAAAAATCACAGCTGTTTAAAACAGCACAGAACTCTTCCCACCAAATTACAGGTTTGTAGGTGGGTGTTTCGTGACCTACTGTTATTCTTGGGTTGACACCATTATCAAGGAAATGTCGGGGTTCGATGAGTGATTCTGGGGAGATGTCCGCGATCAAATGACGGAGATTCCCTCGTTGGTTCGACTCATAAACGACCGCCGTCTTTCCGAAATGTGAAATATCGGAGATCGATGCCAAGAGGTGTCACATAACAGGCGGGCCAATTTTGGATAGAAATTTAATAGTTTCTGATATGTTTTTCGGGGGGCAGACGACAAACCAATGACGGGTGTCGCGCGAGGAAAATTTGTTGGTTCTGCACATTCGCGTGCGGCGACCGTGTCGGGAGAAAATACGTTTTTTGTGTGAAAATCAATAATTATTTTCATAGAAAAGCAAAATTCAATAATTCCGAGATTGTTTCCACCCATCAAACATTCTGGGGACGTAATATTTATTCCCCGATCTTTTAACCAGCTGGGTCTTTTTTCTCCGTACGATGATGGAACGGGATTTCATACGAAATCAATCCGCAAAGGGGGCGAACTCAATACCAGGATTCCAACTCAATCTCCTTGGTATGATCCTATTCATCCTTACAAGAGATGGGCCCAATTTTGTGTCATCTTCCACGGCTCTCCCGGCATCCCATCCCTGTAAAGCAAGCCAAGCGGAACGTTTTCATTTTCCAGCCCGTTGCTAGGGCTGCGCGGCAACGAGGCGCCGGAGGAAGGGTGGGAGTGAAACCCGGGGGTGATTCTTGCCTTGATGTCTCCTTATTTGCTCCGAAAGGGTAATCAGGAATTGGGGTTAGACGGCCGAGGCTCGTATAGCTTAGCTCGTCATTAAACCAAAAGACTCAGCTGAGGGTTATAAAGGAGGGTGTGGGTTGTGTTGGGGACTCTGGAGGACTGTTTGTATTTTGTTAAGGCTGACCTATAGTTAGTTGTTGAGTTGAGTTGAGTTTTTTCAGATCCACAATTAGCTTAACAGTATACAAGTACATTACAGCTACTTTTCCTGTGGACCATACCAGGAAAAAGTCCAGTAAAAAAGTCAGGGTGTGTGTGTGTGTGCTTATGTAACTGATAAAAAACAATGAAGGTCTAATTCTACACCCTGTACACCACTTTAACAGGTAAGACTTGCCGGGACTAAGCGAAAATCAGTCCGGTGAAACAGATGGGCATTGATCTCGGTGGTGATTTGCATGTGCCGTGAGATGTTATATAGCAGGGATTTCCTGAAGTTCACTGCCGAGGAAGGTGTGGACTTGGCGGCTCGTGGTTTGTAGCCGAGATAAGCTCGGTTATCAGAATGGCCGGACGTTGCTACTAGTTGAAGTGGATACAGCAATAAAAATCCCGCTGACTCACGAAAAACGTGCCTCTCGGTTGTGAGGAATGAAATGTAGTTATTGCTTGTACGTTTGTTTAGCACACATGCTTCGGAACTGGTATATCACTTGGTTTACTGTTGTACATCTTCAGGCATTAAACTGACTGAAAACGAATTTCAACGGAATGCTAGATTTGAAAACTTTGTTTTTATTCCACGGTGACATGCGAGCATCATTGCCTTAGATAGATTGTAATAGTGGAAACGTTACATTATACAACTGTAAAAGGGATGTTCAGCTGTAAAAGAAACGTGACTTTTCTGGATTCAGAAGCTTAAGATGATTCAAGACACTGAAGTTTCACGTCTGGAGGTTTAACGTATTAGCCTTGGATGGACCATTATGGCGAAGACAAATGCTTACATTAGCCATAGGATTAATCCCTGACCGCAGCCACCCATACGTTTTTCTCCATATCTGAAACATCTATACATACATGAATTAGGTGGACATTCTGTCAAGCATCAACATCCATCCCAATCTTTGTTCTCTACTTACAGGATGCGATATTTGTTCAGTCATAAAGTATACAGCCTCATCTCTATTCTACTCATGGTAGTCAAGACGTTTATATCTAACATTGTACACGGACATTCGTCTACGGAAGAAACGTGACTTCTTGTAGGTTTGGTGGCTCAAAGACGCTTCCAGAGATGGAGAAACCGTATTGAGTCGGCTAATGTCTAAGACCTCGATAGTCCATTACGGCCAAGACAAATGTTGGAGTAGGCAACAGAATGATTGGAAGGCAGGCAGGTTATGTGGCATCACCTGGGAGGAGGGTGATGCCGGCTTGAGCTGGATGAATGTGGCTGTTAGGACAGGGGGCAGGCCTAATGCCGTGTACGCACATCTGTTCTTGTGATGTACTGACTCAGCGTTTCTTGTGGTGTGTGTGTGAGCGTGTGTGTTAGTGTGTCTGTGTGTGTGTGTGTGCCATGGGGGGGGGGGGGGGTACACGGTTACACATAATTTTTACTGTTACCTGTTATATTTTTGGCTTTGCAGGGCTCTCAATGCCACCTGTATATGCAAGTTAGTGCAGGTGAATGTAGAGCTGTGCAGGTATTTCTGATCACTACATGTACTTTTACCTAACATTTGGCTCTTCTTGTCTTTATAGCCAGTCGATAGTGGTCTCACAGACTTATCAGTTACTCTTGTAAACATGTAAACATCGGCACTGTAAGTGACTAGACAGTCTCCAGTGGTTAAAAAGTGCCTTTCCCAATGGCACAACATCAGGGCATGTTAGGGGATCTAACACAGGACCCTTGATTCTGGGCCCAGGACTCTCACCATTTCAATGGAGAGGTCTCCACCCCCGGTACGTGTAATATCGACGAAACAAATGAGCGATCGGCCGCCACGAGAAGCTCAGGCTCAATCAATACCTGATTGCTCTTCTCCTTCTTAGGAAGAAACCATTTTCCCCAAGGGGGAACGGTACCTTATGGCCACACCAATTTATGTCCTTGGTTCTATGTACCATTTATCAACTTTTCCCTTAGACTGTCTTTATGTTGGTCTCCCAGTTTAGCACTATTTTCTTCAATCTAAAAACCAACAAATTGACTTGGTGTGGGCTTAAATACGAACCTTTGCCCCCCAGAGGGGCAGGCACCTCTGCGTTTGGATCTGCGATGGTGCTGAGATAGTGCCAGGTCGTAGAGACAGACATATTGGATTTTGGCGGGAAGAATCGATAGATACTACCTCCTTGGAGGAATAAGTCAGAGGAGAAGGAATCATGGGAGTTAATACAGGTGTAGCTCGACAGGTAGTGTTCCAAATAGCTTCTTGATTTACTAGATTTTGTCTGAAACAACTTTATAGTTACAGGTTTTCTTTTGCACAAATTTGGAGAAAATCAAGAAACTTTGATTGTGATTTGACAGAATATGTGGTCATTGTCATGAAGTGTTGAAACGGGAGGGCATACATACATGTAAGGAATCCTGGTGAAAATCATTCTAAATTTCCTGATACTTTTGCCAGAGATCCATTAAATCCAGACTGAATCCTTCCACTGGTGAAATTGATCCGCCATATCAATTACATCAATTTGACAGCTGTCAGTCACAGGTGAAGACTGCTACCATAGGGAACCTGAGCTAGTGGAAGGGAAAGCCCTTGTTGCCGGATCTCGGGAGGGACGGAGCCAACAGTGAAGGGCATTTGAAGGACATCCCGTCAGATATCGTTGATGAAGATCCAGTTGGGATCTCGTAGACAAAGTCGCTAATTGCGTGTACTCCTGACTGGGGTGGAAATCACCGATAATGAGAGAGAAAAGCGGCCCAGGAGAGCACGCTTTTAGGTGATTTCTCTGAAGGGTGTGTCCCTGCAGAGGTCTCTGAGCATTATGGTTGGCTTTTTATCTGTTTAAGGAGGTCCAATCTCTGTTATTGATCTTGGTCCTTTGTTTGTGCCTGCAAAATTTCTAATCAATGTCGTCAAGCCTCAGCAAGCTGCCGTGTTTTGGGCAGTTTTTTTGTTGTTGTCACATCAATTTTAAGAAAAATCCTCCCGGAAATCAAATCAGAATCTTTTCCCTGCCGTGAAACTACCAATTTTTGTGTACCAATCATTGTTTGCCATGAGCAGCGAAATTTGGTCAAATGATGAAATGGCAGACACTGCTTTTTTTACCATCTCAGTTTTGTTTAACAGAGAAATTCTCCTGGAAACAGACCTTAAATCTTTTTCCTGTCGTGATACCCCAATTTTTCTGAAAGAACAGTAGACAAGGTGAATAACAGAATGGCCAGAGTCTTTGTTACAAGAAGCAAAACTCAGTCAAATGATGTTCTCCATTTTGCCAATAGCTACCGACATACCAAATATCATAGAGATCTATCTACAACTTCTTCAGTAGTGCTGTTCAGAAACAAACACACAGCCCTGAAAACATAACCTTGGCGAAGGTAATGACAGACACTGGTAGAGCCTTAAGCTACGGTTTACTGTAATTCACTTTATCTTCACGGTAGCAAAATTTCCTGGTGTAAGGAAAATTGACATTTTCACTGAACTTTAACTTCACGGTGATGGCAAGTGATTTACAGAACAGATGTGAGAAGGAATCATAAATATTTTACAACAGTTTTTTCATGGTGATGATAAGTTCACGGTACAGAGGTGACCGTGAAAACAGTGAACATAAAGTTACAGTGAAAGAAACAAGAATTGCAGTATTACATTTGCTCTGCTTCATGCAAGAGTAAAGCTTGTGCCGTGGAGATTGGAAGTCTAGATTTACTGGCGACTTCGCATCAACCTGTGACAAATGCCGTGTTGGGTAAACAACTTTCCGGTAACATACCACGCTTTGTAGGGCGTGCCTGGTGTTTGTTTTTCCGAGAAGCGCTCTGGCAGTCTTGATATTTGTGTTTCCTTGTTTTAGTTATTTTAGATCGGAAGACAATTTCCTTCAATTTCATTAAGATGCCCAAGAAGTCCAGTCAGGAGACTGATAATTTCTTGTCTATGTGGACAGGTGGTCACTAAAGACAGGATTGTAATGTATGTGTCAATGGGAAAAATTATCTAATGGACCAACAAAAGGTTAAAATGGCCAGGTGGTCCTTATGCAGAGGTGGTCACTTGCACAGGTTGGACTGTATTTTATACAAAAACATTACCAAAGGTACTGCATTGAGTATTATTCTAATGCATTTCTATAGTAGCCCCCTTGCAGTGTTGAACTTTCTGCATTTACCAAGTCCTTATTTACTTGTTTTTGTTCTTTTAGACCAGAAGGCAATCAAGGTATATTTTTCTAAAAAGTGTATTCTACACTCAAACCGGTGCAATGGCCTAGTTGATAGAGTGTTTGTCTTGCGTGAGTGTAGGTCGTGAGTTCGAACCCCGGCCGGGTCATACCAAAGACTCTGAAACTGGTACATACTGCTTTCTCTGCTTAGCACTCAGCATTTGGGAAAGAGTATCAGTATGGCAGTTAAACACACATCACTACCAGTGGACTAGCCCCCTGCTGTAATGACTTGCACAAAGTTGTGTGGCCCAAGGGCTTTGGAACCGGAGATGGGCGCCGCCTTATGCACCTTTCGGTGCGGGAAGGACTTTAACTTTAACACTCAAACATACCAGACGTGCTTTATTGATTATCATTCTTGCATACCATGAAAAATAATCGAAGTTGATGAAAAATTTACGGGACAGTCGAAACTTGCCAAAAGGTCATGGACATCTTTTGCTGGTGTCAAAAACTCCCGGAACATGTTGTTTTGATTTATGCTCAACTCGGAAATTTGGAAGCGTTTGTCGATACTATTGAAGGGATTTGGTCCCAGTACCTGTGTAGAACATGCCGTTGCTGTTGCCATAGCTTGGGGGGCAATATGTTATACATGTCAGGCCGCATAAGCCTGATTATATGGATGGGGCATTGATTTTGGCTTGTTTCCTGAAAACAAAAAGAAGTGTTGCTATTTGAAACAGTAATCCCCAGCAATGTTTGTAACCCACACATCATGCAGTAGCAGAGGGCTATACGACACATATTACAGGGGTGGAAATACATTCAAATTCATAAGGTATAAGGTATTCATAACTGTATGTTGATAGAGTTATTAGGGCTCAGATAACTGTGTTTCTCTGTTATATTCTATCTGACCCTTACCTCTTCCCTCATGACCTCAATGAAAAGTGGACTGCAGGCTGATTTGAGCTTATGAATAAGGAAATGTTGAAACAAACAAACAGACAAACAAGTGACCACCTCTACATAAGGACCACCTGCTCGATATGACCACTTTTTGTGGTCCTTTAGATATTTTAAGTGGGTATTTCAAGACTTATATCAGCATGTTCAAAGTTGTCTTGCTACTTTATTCCATATAGCTCTAGATACATTCTGCACAGTAGCAACACCTACATGTACAGGCATAAGTCAGCACTTCCAAATCTGCAACTTGGTCTCTTCTTTTAAAGCTCCTGGTGACATTTAAAGACATTAAGAATTCTTCCGCACATCCGCAGCTCCAATGAAGCATAGAGAGACATCCAGGTCTCCATGTATGTGGGGAATCCTAGCCCAGGGGGGAGACATGCCAGGCAAGATCCTCCCCCTCCCAACGCTACTCATCTCCATATTGATCAAATAAAGCAACCTCTAATCTCACGCCTGCTATACACGCAGGAATCCTGCTAATTTCCTTCAGCCCAGCACCGATCTGGGGTATCATTGATGTGCAAATATAGCCTGTAATTTCTCTTCCCCTGTCTCTAGTGAAAGCAGCTCACATTGTATTGCCGGGGCTCAAAATACCTTCTTTTTTTTACTATTGCCATTAAAGAGGATTATGTTTTTGGTAGCGTTTGGATGTATGGTTGTATTTGGATTAGCAGCATAGCCCAAGAAGCCATGGATCGCTTGTCATGAAATTTGGCTTGTGGGTAGGTCATATCCAATTGAAAACTCCAAGGTCTTTGGGGCCCCTAGCGACCTTCCTTGGTACTGCAGCAGAACTTATCTCGTTCTACAAACAGCCAAATCTGCCCCAAAAGGTAGACACCAGAAATACCTGCACAGTTCCAATTCTACCTGCACTAACCTGCCTACAGGTAGACATCAGAAATACCTGCACAGCTCCGATTCTACCTGCACTAACCTGCCTACAGGTAGACATCAGAAATACCTGCACAGCTCCGATTCTACCTGCACTAACCTGCCTACAGGTAGACATCAGAAATACCTGCACAGCCCCAATTCTACCTGCACTAACCTGCCTACAGGTAGACATCAGAAATACCTGCACAGCCCCAATTCTACCTGCACTAACCTGCATACAGGTAGACATCAGAAATACCTGCACAGTTCCAATTCTACCTGCACTAACCTGCCTACAGGTAGACATCAGAAATACCTGCACAGCTCCGATTCTACCTGCACTAACCTGCCTACAGGTAGACATCAGAAATACCTGCACAGCTCCGATTCTACCTGCACTAACCTGCCTACAGGTAGACATCAGAAATACCTGCACAGCTCCAATTTTACCTGCACTAACCTGTATATGCAGGTGTTATTTCGAACCCAATGTTCAGCATCTCATTTCTCATATTCCCCCCTTAAAATGTGTTCATGTGAAACAAAGTACTACTGGTGTGTTACTGGCCTAGATGAGTAGCCTTGTAGCACTGAAAAGGTCATCCTGGCTACCTTAATCATGTAATTGAAAACCCCATTAAAGTATGCGTCCCCACTCCAACAAGAGCCCCTAACACCTGTATGGCATACTAAATAAAATAAGGACACACTGGATAATTCAGGGCAGTTACCAAATAGGGGGCAACATTTTTATCGTATATGAAATTCTATAAACTGAACCATATTCTATGTAAAATTTTGAGTCTAACCATGTTATGACTTTAATTTGAATAAAAAAGCAAAAAACTTTTTCTCCTTTCGCTATGTATCCAATTATGAATGTACCGGTGAGTTTTTGTCCAACCTTATAATTGTGAAGAAAACACATGAAATTCTCATGTAAATATTTGTATGTAGATTGATTTCCACCTTTTGAACATACCAGTAAATATTATGATGATACTATCTTTCTGCATCTCATTTTTTCTGTATCAAGCTGAAAGCAAAGATTTTCTCTAGATTGTTGATGAATGAGATTTTTTATGATTTCGCCAAATCATAGCTGCAACTGAGTTGCTCTTTGATTTTTTTTTAAAACTAGAAGTGGAGTCATAACCTAGAAGACCTTGATCACCGATAGACCTGCCAAGATGTAAATCAAAAATATTGAGTGTCGAGCAATAGAGGCTCCCCCTTGCCCCTGCCCTGGTGTGAATAGTTTATGGTGATGCCGGTTACTTCATCCATGTAGACTCCACCGAAGGGTAGACCCTCTGCAAACGGCTTCAACCCGGATGCCAGAGCTAGAGTTATGAAGTTTGTATGCATGCCTGCATTTTTGCCATGTTAAAATATTCCGACAGGCAAGACCGGTTATGATCGCTGTATCATGGAAATTATTTAAGATTGGCAAAGTGAAGAACGGAATTGGGCTGAAAAGTCTGTAAAACGATACAAAAGCTGGGAAGCCACACAACCTTTATCTCTTACCCGCTGTTGAAAAAAACTCTTACCACAAATGTCAACATGAAAAGCATATTTCTGTAACTGCAATATCATAAAGATTTTTCCTACAATATTTTAAAAATTGCTTGCAAGGACCAGTAGATGACACCTTCTATCGTCCAGAGTCAGAAAGAACTGGCAACACTTGCCAATAGAAAACCCAAGCCGCTGATCTAGTAATAGTTCTTCATTTCTACGGTCCCCAGTCCTGTAGGCAGTGTGAGAAATGTGAGGGTGTTAGTTTAACAGCCACTGCAGCTGCGGCCAGACTTTAAACCTGACCTGCTGCTACACTAAACAGCAGTAAACCCGGTCACTTCGGGGCCTGTGAAATTTGTACTACTCGACTCGACGGGGTCGTGAAACATTGAACAGCTCTTGTTGATGAAATTGCTACACTTGAGGGTAAGCTTGACCGTTAACGATGTAACAAAACTTCGCTACATTTCACTGATGAGTGGGGAAACAGCTGTGCTTGTAAAGTTGAAGCCGTAACGTTCGTGTACAATTCACTGCCCCAGTAGTAAAAAGTTTTTTTGGCTCAAGTTCCCCAGGTCATTTGTAATCTACCTTTGCAACCATGTGTGTGATTTGATTTGAATGTTCACTGTGTTGAAAGACATAATGCACAATATCCCTGTACTTGCGGTGGCGTAGCTCATTTGCCAAACATGCATTGGTTAATACAGTATACATATATGTCAGGGGAAAGTTAGAATGATACTAGAGTTTTACGTTTACCCCTACTCTTTTTGATAAGTATTGGGTCCAGAGGTTTGATGCTTGAGGCTAATGCCTAAGCTCCCTCATTCACCTTGCAAGCTAAAGCCTGCTACTGGAAAATTTCAATAGACACATCTCAGCACATTTCAAAGCTTTAATAAAGCATTAAGAATTCTCCTTTTTTGAAAAATTGTTCAGAAAATTTTCGATGAAAATCCATGATGTGCATCAGAGCATTTTACCTCCTAATGTGTTGAAATTCTGATGCTTTTCAGGATGGGTAAACTGAGCACCAGATTAAATATTAAATGTGCCATTATGTATTTTGCCATCAAAAGCTCATCCCGTAGCTGGCGTGCTTAGAAAATAATCACTCGTTCCAGCTCACATGTAGCAGACCAGAATGGGAAATGTACCACGGGCAAAGTCAAGTCAGCATGATGATCTTCATCATTCGCACTGAAATAGTTTAAAATCAAATCAAACGAAATATCCTCACTATCTGCATTTGCTTTCTCATATTAGGATAATGATGAACTTATCTGAAGGATGATTATGTTACATGCTGTAAATTCAGTAAATTGACACATTGTATTTTAATATCCCAAACTTAAAACTACTAGTATCTTTGTCTAGTTGTGTTAAGGTGCTTGATGAATAGTTATTGTGATATTGTTTAAAAATTTAGTTTATTCTGATATTTCAGATTCTGGCCATAAGCTTTCTTGGACCTTGGTGTCTTGGTTGTGTCAAGGTTTAGGTACTCGATGAATATTGATTGTGATATTGTTTAAAAATTAAGTTAATTCTGATATTTCAGATTCTGGCCATTAGCTTTCTTGGACCTTGGTTGTGTTAAGGTTTAGGTACTCGATGAATATAGATTGCATTTCCCTCAGTCGCCTTTTCTGGCCTCGAAATCTTCTCAGCCATGAAAGTGATCCGGTGCTCCCTTCAAGTAAATTGGGGTCTTAGAAGCTTTCGAAGGAACGGGAAATGGAACAACGTCTTCCGCTAATAAGCAGGTGTAAGGCGTGATTGAGGGAAGGATTTGCTCACGACCGGAATTGCGTGACGTGAAGTATCGTAGCGAGCAAGCGAGGTGAAATTGGGGGCAACAAATGATGCTTTAGTAGACTCGGAACACACAAAGCGTCGCCTTTGAAGCGTGCTCCCTCCTCGAATCTGTTCCTTCGCAGCTGCTTTTAAACGACCGGCAGATTTATGATATCTCTTGCCAGATGTTTGTTGATGGAGGGTGATGTGTGTCTGCTCGTGGACGCATTCTCATGCATGAACGCGATGTTTGGTGCTGCTAAATTGGACGTAACTCACACACAAAAGCGTGCCGTCATATTTCTGGTGAATTATATCAGCCATGTATAAGTCGTAAGTTTGGCAGACGCGTTGCACTAAGGGGTAAAAGATCAAGATAGGTATGTGAGCGATCGCGCTAATTGTTGAAAGACCCCTTATCTTCATGAGGTGATTATGGAAATACTGTGTGGTTAGAAGACGTCTTAAGTTAAGTAAGATGGAGTAGGGTATTACTTAAAGGAGATATTGGATAATTCTGGGGATGATGATAGGAAGATGGTAGGATATAGGAAGGCTTCAAGATGCTTTCCTACAGAGGGTCTTAGTCTTCAGATATAAAGAGTTGCCAAAATAACCGTTTGCCAAATCAACCTACCGGTAGACTCTTTTCTTGGAGAAAGTCGTTCATGTAGAATTAGATAAAGGAGACTATAGATTACTTAGTTTTTCCATGAATTCTTAGTCTCACGTGAATTAAATGAACGTACAATTGTGTTATAAAGACTTTCCATCTTTTAATTGAGGCAGGCATGTTTGGTATTCTCTTGAAGATAAAGCATGCATTATAGTAGTGATTCGACATATGGCCAAGTCAACCACATTAGGTGACACATTTAATGCAATATAGTTCACACTACCATAATTTCCTCCATTTACGAGTACTTCTAAAATGATTTTAGGAAAAATGCCCATTTGTGCAAGTATGGAGTCATCACCGCGCACATACATTCCGTTTTCAAGTACCCAACCAATCGTCATAAACCTAATACAAACACGCGTTTTGCTTGAGCGCAATTTTGAAAAGGAAACATTTTGACGCCGGTCATTTGGTACGAACATTAGCATTGAGGTAATGGGCACTTGAGTGTAGAATCCTGCGTGTGTGTGTGTCGAGTTAATAACTCTGGGTAAACTTTTGCCTCGCTTTGTCAATTTCTGAATAGGAATGCAAACATGGCGGTTTTGATGAAGCGTGTAATGTGTGGTGGCAATAAATAACGCTGACCCGGGTGCTCAGAAATTCAGGGCGAGTTTTCTAGCTTCTCAGCTCCATCTAACATCATATAAAGATGTAATAAAACGAGCGTGTTTGTAAAAAAAAAAGGTAATATTGTGCTTGAGAACAACTGTAATGTTGTGTGCCCTACAATTGCCCCGACACCTCTACACATCATGGGAAGATATTGCTCGTATTCATTGCCCCTTCGGGACCTCCGGGGCATCCCTGTCGCGGCGAATCCTGCAAACACGGGGCTGTCGTTTTATAAAAGTCACGTCGGGAGGGCGGGGTTGTCAAGTGGAACGTAATTCAGGCGCCCTAATGTGGCGTGAAGGGCTGCGATTTAAATTCTTCCACACTGCCGGGCCAGGCGGCCGAGGACAAGCAATAAACTGTGTGTCAAAACTTCCGTAACGTGCAAAATAACTTTGCAGTGACTTTCATAGCAGTTGCGCTGTGTAAGGAATTGGATCACGATCGTTTGTAGAGCACGGGGCTGTCTCCAGGACCCGTCCCTGCATCCTGGGATGGAAATTCTCTTGCTGGGGCAGACAAAAATGTCATCCAAAAAATCTGAACTTCCTGACTTAAAACTGATGAAAATGTATTTTCGTAAGCTCAATACAATTATAGATTTAACAACGAAGATTAACAACATGGGCTGCACGAAAGGGACAGGAAAAAATTTCAAGCTAGAAACAGCCCTGCAATCACAGCGCCATCTTTGTTCAACATTCTGAGCAAAACTACATGTTTTAAAGTTTCAAGAAAATGGATCCTTATGGGATGATTTATAATCTGCTATCTTGTTATTTATTCAAGTAATTGTGAGCATTAATTACACGGTGAGTTTGCGTAAATGCTGGACGTGAAATATAGGGGCTTAGGAAAGGTGCGGGTCTCTATTCCCATCAGGCTTGGTACCCGCACCTGGCAGGCTGATCCGTCAGTAATTTATCCGGCCCCGGAGACCGCGGTGGCCCTTTGCTGTGGAAGGGGAGGGTGGTCGTGACATGCAGATGTCACGAACTCCGGGACAGAGAGCAGTCCCAGGGTGTTAAGTGCTGGGAACTCTGGGACAGAGAGCAGTCCCACTGCAGGTTTTCGTATCTGTCAAATCTGTCGTATATGATTACAGTACATTAAAGGATTAAAAAAGAAGTCAAACCCAAAAAGCGTATATTGTATTCCCTAGTAGTTTTTAGAATAGCCATGTGTTCTACTAGTCAACATTGTTAACTCGCACTATCTGTACAGTATACCCTTGCTATGTATTGTTTCATGTTGCAATTAGCCCTCGGGCAAGAACTTGTAAATAAAATTATTATTATTAAACTTGAGCTTCCTTAGAACCTTGATCATACAAAAATGGAACTGCTTGAAGAAATGATTTATACAGCTTTCCTAACACTGAAATATTCCTCTGCATATCCGGATACACATATACACATGATACAAATATAATCCTCCTCATGGAGTCTTTAAAGGCAGCCGTTACAATATGGAGACCATCTTGATTTCTATTTGCAACTGACAAGACGTTGGCCAAACATTTCTGTAAGCTTCCCGCAAAGTTGCACCACCTTCTCGAGTTGACATATGGTATTTATTTAGCAAATGAGTGCAGAAATGCATCATCATCAATCCTCCGACTGCCCCAAATTTCCAAATTGGAATTAGAGTAGAAAATTGGGAGTCTGATGCGCGGCTCTGGGGTGGAATCCGCCATCTTGCTTGTAATGGTTGCCGTGAGTGTGATCGACGCCCCCACAGGGACCATAGTCGGTAATGGCTTTATTAGGAGGGAGAGATCTCTAGTTTGGTACATTACCTGAAATTAGCATGCCTCCTGTTTGTGTGCGGATATGTTCCTACTACCACCTGTCATTCCTATAATCCAAGCGCTGGTCGTTTGTGGTTTTGTGAAAGTTTTCTTCCTTTACTGCAGTTGAGGTTAAGTTTTTACTACAGTTTGTTAGTCGGTCCGTGGACGGAATAACTTTAGAAGTAATGAGTGTGTATGATGATTTTTTTGTATATCGGTATGCCTTGCCCCCGGGAAGGGGTGATTAAATTTTTATGAAGTGAAACAGATGAATATACATCCATTCTCTGTCGCTATGCTCGAGTTTAATGTCTTGTTTTGACACACAGAAGAACGTAGTCAAATTGACGTCTGAATTTCAATATCAGATAAAGACTTATTGTCTGTTTGACTATACAAAGTTAAACCTATCTGCCAGTGATACATGTATTCCTGGAATAAAATAAAACGCTACTGTCAGAAGCAACCTTGCCAGAAATGTCTGCGTGAACGAAGCTTGACGCACGCGCTGGCATTACAACCTCAACGTGATGTAGCAGCCAGTGTGGAGAGATAGATCTTTGGGCCTCTTGAGCCTTTCTATATGTAAAATTGAAGCCATGTTGTACCGCAAAGTCAAGGCAAGGATCTTGGAGTTCATGCATCTTCTTTTGAAGCGAGACCAGGGTCAGTGCGAGTGATGCGGAATCCTTGTCTTGGAGACTTAGGTTATGTTTAAGACGGAAAGTAATCTTGAAGACTGATGTGCCGTGCCTCACCTTGGAGTCACACCTTAGCTTTGTAATATCCATGAAGACGTTAGAAGTGATGTCTGGGGTTTGGCTTGAATCTCAAGAAAGTAGAGGTGTTTGTGTTAATAATGTAACACCTTGGATGCCTTTTCATCGCAAATTGAGAAAGTCAGTTTTCTATCAAATCAAAGTGGAACGTGTTATTTGTATTGGCTTTAATTTAAGATCTTGTTGCATGAATTTTAGAGGTGACCTTTCTTGTGGAGCACTTTTGAAGGTCAACATGGCCCGCCATGACAATGGAATGGCACTTGGACTGTGATGCATGGCATCATGGGACATGTTGTAAAGACAGATGGATGCACTGGGACCCGACCTTTGACATATCGTAGGGACCCATCTTTGTTTTGTTCTATTACCTCATTGCAAAATCTCTGTTGACGTTTAACAAACATTTATTCATCCAAACGGCCAGAAACATGTTCAACTGTAGGTGTGACGTATCTTTTTAACATCGTGGTTCATACGAGGCTGTTTGTACACATAGGTGTTGTTTTATGACTCATTCCATTCGTCTTCTATTGCCTCAACCTTTAGAGTAGAGTAGAGTAGAGTTTTTTTGGTGTCCACCTGCTGTGCTTTGCCACACTACTGGCAACATTTGGGAGTATCAGGTTTCAGTCTGCTTGAGGTCTCAGTTTGCTACATTCTAGCTCACTGCTACATCGGTTCACCAGATTTCCCTATAAGAATGTTGAAAAGAGTAGCATAAAAAGAAATCTGTAAGACGTTTCATTTTGGGTTCTGAGAGAAATACAAAAGTATTTTTGTCATGGGCCCTTTTGTCATGGTCCCTCTGCATCAGTTTTGATGAGTCCTTCCCATATTGATACCTTGTGCCAAGCAAGGTCAGTAGTAATACAAAATCTCCATTGCTGAGTTTGATACATGTGTGACCTAGGTGCCACATTGTGATGGATACAGTCAGTGCCTTTGCTACATTGTGGCAGGCTTTCGCTACAGTGTAGCAGAAGGTGTGACAGAATGTGGCAGAGACAGATGAGGGGTGGCAGGGGACTGGTAAAACTGTCTGATGGGTAGAAAGGGAATTGTGACTCTTAGGGTGGAATGGTAGTTACATTGAAATATCGCTGGAGCTGTTTCAGGTGTACATTGACACTAAGTTGGTGAAAAAAAGAACCGGTTTACGAGAAAGGAGAAAAAAGTGTAATGAAATTTGTCCCGGTAGTGGTTAGTGCGGCGCCGCGTGGCTCGTTTGTTACACTTGGGAAGATGTGGCACCAGTTGGTGATGCGATTCGCCTCGCCACAGAATGTCCGCCACAAATGGGTTTTAGAGCCGGGAGGATACAGGAGGAACATCAGTGGCAAACGTGTCTCCATTTATTGGCTACAGTCCACAGCTGGGTGTGCAATATCGCCACAGTAGGTTGTCTGATCGGTGTCTGAGGTGTTGCGAATGTTGTACAGGTTTGTTGCAGTATGGAAAGGCTACAGTTATCATTGAAAGATGTAGCAAACTGGCTCAACTTCGCCACACCTGTTTGTCACCTGATATACCCTGTGACAGAGTGGTGCTACATTGTGGCATTAAGTAATGTAGCAGAGCATGTAGCAAAATGGACCCCATCACAGGAACAGGTGGCGATAGCAGCACCTTGCTACATCACTAAATCCAAAAGGCTACGTGCAATGGATCATATTTGACACCTGCCATTTTTAACACACTTAAGTTGTCATGTCAAAACCTAAGGAGGATTTCCCCAAAGGCGGAATACTGATATAGTGATAGAGGAAAAAAGACGTGTGTCATGATGCTCTCTACAGTATGTTATCCTTCTAATAGCTTGGTCAAACGATATTGACAAATAGTCAGGTACTTTCTAAATGGATCCAGGTATGATATTCCCTTATTGGGTCAGAAGATGTTTATCAAATAGGATTCTTTTCCAGTCATCAAAGCCCCGTCTTATAAAAAATTAAAACGTCAATTGAAGAACAACGCAACCCCTTCCCTGTGCCGGTGTGCAGTCTAGGCGGCGTCTTTTTGTTGCGGGTCACAGTAATGTCCACTAGACGCCTGTATTATTTTCATATAAATTGTGTCGTAGGCAGCTATAAAGCCACTGGCCTGTGAACCAATCCTGCCGTTACATTTTCCGGTGTCCTGCATACTCGGATGGGGGTAATATATTCATAGAGTTGGCCGTGCAACGCTGAAATATCTCTCTCGTGATCTCCTCTCTCTTAGAAAAAATGAGACCCGCCATAAAAGTATGAGTGCGGCAGTAAATGGTACGACATGAAGATTGTATCGTTGCCTCCTCGCGACATACGCTCATGCGTCCGCTACTTGTCAGCCCCAGGGAATTATGGGTAACCACTGGGGAGTCGAAGTAATTTATACCATCAGAGCAGCACATCTGTATCGAAATATGGATGTGTGACAATGTAATATGGTGGCTTTATTACAATATGATTGTTTCTAGTGGCAGTGTGACTCTTTTTTGAATTGTAACAAATTGTGATACACATTTGTATTATAGGGATAACTCACTAATGGCTTGCTTGAAGTAGCAATTTCAGTTGAGGAGCTTAAAGCTTCTATTATGTACATAGTTTCATATTCAGATATCCCCCAAAATATGTTTTATTCCATTTGCTTAGTTCAAACAGCTAAATTTATTTTAGGAAGTGTGCGGTGTATATGACATTGTCCCTATAAGTAACAAATACGGTAGTCACATTCTCTCAGCTTTTGGCAGTTACAGCATTCCATATATGTACTGTAGATATCCCCCATCCCCCTGACAATTTTCCCGCCTTCCCCCCACAAAAACCTATCCGATCTTCTATGCATGGAGCTTCTCATAATGATCACAAAGGTCAGAGAGAGTGGGCCTCATGTTTACCAATGAGGGAGAACTAATTTGACTCATTGCTGCAGTCTTATTGGCATAATCCGTGAAGTTTTAGATATGACAATATTTAGTCATTAATAGCCTGATGATGAATGATTGAAGTCATCCTAGAAACAGAATCACGGCTGTAGTCGTTGGATTATCATGATGAATCGACGGGGAATGAAACTCCGGGCTTTGCTTATCATTTTCGTAGACTTTGTGGGAATTTTAGGGATGGATTACTTTGGAAATTATCAAGGGAAGAGTGGAAGCGATTTGACTTGTAAATGTGTGGGTTGATATCCATCGGGAAATGCAGACGAATGTATATCATTTGCTGAAGACCATATGGGAGCTGGAATACATTCAAATCATGCCAGAGTAATGATATCTTGATTGTCATAATCCCCCGTCTTTTAAGCATTCGGTTTTCTCCCGCAAAGTACCCGACTCTTATCCCCCCATGAGATGCCATCTGCGAAGTTATCTCGACGTCTAAAGCTCGGTCTTTATGAGCGCAGGACTCTAAGCGTGATTATGTAGAGTAGCCGGGTAACCGATGAGGTAACGGGAAATAAGTTGACAAGAAAATCCTCCGGCATTCCGTATCAGATGGCAGGAATATGATATCAAGCTGCATCAGGGTAGTTTTCTCTAATCTCACGGGACAGAGAGAAATGCACATATGGGGATCCTTTTGTCAAACTGCTTGTTTATATGTACAGTTTGTAGCGTCGGGATTCTTGTAGGCTTTCCTGTAATTTTCTCTGTATAACAAAATTTTAGGCACGTGCCTCTTGCAGTTATAGATTGCAATAAGCTTGGATGAATATTAAATGTGAGCTTGGCTGTATGAATAAAAGATGTATATCGAGTTACCATATTTTGCTGTCATGCTATGGTATGCAGTAACTGATATGAAAATTGCTGTATATTTGAATGTTTTTATTCCCATTTGTTGAGTTAGATGCGTCATTCTGGTACAAATTGATATCATATTCATATAAGGAGGGTAATTTGATTAGTAGACTCTATACACAGCAGCAGGTAGAGAAAGTTACTGTTTCATGCTTATTTAGGTAATTGCCACAATGTTATATAATTGATGGTATTTCTTCATGAGAAGAATCACTTAATATGTCAGAAAGGTTTGTAAATGGACAAACATAACGAAGATACACTTTCGTGCTTAGACATCGATCCAGTTTTATATTGTAATTTCTTTATAAATAAGTTATAACATCTGTTATCGACGCTTGAGAGAATACATTTTCATAAGAAGATCACTTCAGATGTTTTTGTTCTTTTCAGGCCACACCAATTTAGTTCTTTGGTTGGTTCTCTAATAATGCTGAACTACAAGATCAACATGAAAACAGAGTCTGAGGGGAAAGTCTGTACGGTGATACGCACAGTTACAGCAGATACATAGACTGATAGAGCCAGATGCAAGTTTTCCACCCAGCCCTCTGTTTCCTTTTGTACCGCTTAAGCCACACCAATTTAATTTCTTGGTTAACAGATTTTTATTTTCCAAAAAAAATTTTTAGAAAAAAAAATTTTTAGAAAAAAAAAATTCAGGAAAACAGAATGCTGGGCCAGCCTCCTGTTTTCATGATCTTTTTTTTTTCTAAAATATTTTTTTTTGGAAAATAAAATCCGTTAACCAAGAAATTAAATTGGTATGGCCTTACTAAATTTTGATTTTAAAATGTCAGAGAACCAAGCAAATAAATTGGTGTTGCCTTAGCTGAACTTTGAAGTGGATTGAAAGATTTCGAGCAGACCGTTTCATGCCTAAATGTCCGTGCAGTTTTTATCATATAATCCAGAAAATAGCTTGCGACGTCTGTCGGTCGCCGCACCACCTGTGCAGGGCTGATGTGACAGAATTTGACACAAATTTGATCAATCTGCATTCTAACCCAATCAAAGCACACGCCACGGAATAACAACTTGCCAAGTGAATTATGAAAATCCAATAGAAAAATGGGATTCTATCGACCTCCCGTATAAGTTGATTATAATTGAGTGGGTCTAGGTCCGTGACCAGATGAAACACGCTCCCCAACTTATTCTACTGTACTTCTGAAAGGCAAAACTCTTCCTTGCCGACTGGAATGCTTCTCAGCATTTTGTTGCACTCTGTGTGCGACTGATTATGTTGGAATGTGTTTTGTTTTTGTTTGCAAGTTGCTTGAATGCTTTAGAGTGCTTGCTATGTATGTATGGATGCCTGTAGAGTTTTTGTTGCTACCTCTAGTTGCTGTAGAGTGTTGAAACCTCGCCTGATGTTTATGCCATGCTATAGTATAGATTTAACTTAGTCAGAACCTTCATTATCATATCACAGTTTTGCGGATAATTTTTGCACAATTCGAGAACGTCACGCCTTTCCTCAATGCACCTTACACGGTCGTGCCACGAATATGCTAGCCACCGATTTGTTCACGCCATATTTGCCCACGTTACCTTGCACTGTGACGTGTTTTAACTGTACCTCATTCTGTGCTGTCTTCCTTCCCATGCTGCATCAGAACCTGGAGATTACCCTATGCCCCTGGATGCTAGCTCGTTCCACCCGTCTATAGTACCCGACCACGATTCGGCTTTGTCTTTAGGTAAAGGGACCCACCACAGCAAACCCGCTGGGTCAAACTCCAACATTTTTGTCCTCTTCCACAGAACCACTTTTGGACTACATTTTGAACACTGTAGATTTTGTTGTCCAACCCAACTTCTCGTTCGTCATTATTTGAAGAATGTGATGCTTTCATACATTTGTAAATTTCTTCATGAGGAGAAAAGTGAAGGCTATTTTACATTCGACACGGTTGACTTAAGGAAACCAGAAATGTTCTCAAACGTATGAAAACTTTTGCTCCTTGATGTCTAAAGAAAAAGAAGTAGAAAAACTAATGCGAAAAGGGAACAGTTTAGACCATTGAAAGTCTCCGTCATATTTTGAAGATGAAAAATAGAAAAAATGAGTCATGAAAAAATCTGTTTGGATTGATAAGAATACTTGTTCCTTTAATAGTTCCAAAAGCAGTTCTGTGGATCGAGATGTGTTGCTGTGTTCTTGCAGCTACTAACAATGTCTGCATGAAGCCTCAAGTATGGTGTGGTAATGATAATCAATGCAGCTGCTTTGCTGTTCAAGGCTACGTTTGTCAGTAAGGTGTTAAAAAAGACCCACGAAGGTCTTGGAGAACTAACACGCATGTGTGAGACAGAGTGCTAACTACAGAAACAAGCAAGTGCCTGCCTGGCAGAGCGTAAAGGCAACAGAAAAAGCTGTAATTTTTTGCTTCTGGTTTATAACTCAACAGTGTGCTTTATGTAAGTTTCATGTGTGTGGGCTGCTAGTAAAAAAAAAACATGGAAAACATACCAAACAAACTACATACATTCATTTAGTGGATGAATAAGAATATGAAGTTGCTATGCCTTAAGCATCTATATTGTATTAAGTTTTCTTATTTGTTTTCTTATATGCACAGAGGGTATGGGGGGCGGCGATCTGCCGACTTTCGTGATCCACCCGACGGACGCGTACATCGTGAAGAACCGTCCCGTCACCCTGACCTGCAAGGCGACGCCCGCCATCCAGATCTACTTCAAGTGCAACAACGAGTGGGTTCGTGCAAAGTTCCACAAGCACTTCGACTCCACCGACCCCGAGACGGGCGTGAGCTACAAGCAGACCAGCATCGAGGTGACGAAGGAGGAGGTGGATCAGAGGGTTGAGGAGACGGGGGAGAACTTCTTCTGTCTCTGCGTGGCCTGGAGTTCTGAGGGCTCCTCCAGGAGCGAAGAGGCATCTGTACAGATAGCATGTAAGTGTCGATGTTCATTCATTTTGTTTGTTTCTTTGTTTGTATTGCATACCCAGACTGCCTCATGGCGTAACACACCAGGTTTGTGCTGAACAGTACAAGGTGCATGCCTTGTGGAAATAAACCAGTCTACCACTACCACTACTGAATAAAAAATGTTTAGCTGTCCTTTCCTTAGTGCTGAAACTAAGGATGTTATTGGACTGTCACCTTTCCTCCAGCTTGCGGCACAATTTCCTCCCTGAATTGTTCAAAATAATAAATGAAGTGTAATGCAGTATTGAGTATTTGAATCCTCATGTTTTTGGTGCTCAAAAATTACAAGAAACAAGAATTAAGACATAAGTTGTAAAACCAGCACTACAATACCTTCTCGGACTTTCACTTAGACTCTTGTCTCATATTACATTCTTTAGAAACAAGAAAATATCCATGAAAAATACCCTATTTGTGAACATCTTTATGATAGTACTGGAATTACAGTTTGATAGGGGAAACACCATTGTTCCATTTTTAGGGAGATCCCTGACTTGTGAAAGTAGCACAACAATACCTCCCCCCTCCCTCCACTTCTTGACATCTGTTGTTAAAGAGTGGCATTAGCGGTCGGCAACAGCTGTGAAACTGTCCTGTAACCACTCGTAATACCGGTATCGATCGTGACTGGGGGCCAAAAGTGTCCATCTGTCCACCTCGGCAACACTGTTTCATTAGTGAACACGGCAAATATGTCCAACTGGAGGCACATTTGATCCCTCTTGACCTTCTTGATGGGAAATCTGGTCAGCATAATGTAATTTTATTTGTTTTTAGAGCTGAGTGTCACTTGCTCCCAGGCAACACTTATCCCCTGTGTCTTCTTCTCCTATTTTCCATGGATATTTCCGCGCTAAAATCAATGAGCGCCACAGGCCGAACATTAAACCCTCGGGTGTCAAACCTATTGTTAATAACGACCAAATTGCTTTCACAGCCCGAAAACGATATCTCGTAGATGTAAACTCTTTTCAAAAGGCTAGATTTAAGGTTAAAAAAGTGGCACCAAAAGCTTTTGTTTGTCAAAAGATTTGACAGATGGATGGAATAGCTGAAAAGTTGATGCGAAAGATCCTTTAACTGTTATGCGAGCGCGGGCCAGACCTTTAACCAGGGGCGGCGTTTCCGCAGAATGTACAAGTTGCGATCAATGTTACATTCACCTGATCTGGAGTCACATTAGACCCGCAATTATTGAATTGGCCCCAAGGTCCAAACCCATTGGAGCAGGGAATTAATATCTTTTACGGCCTTTGATCCTGGAGGTGTGGTGTTTGGTGGCTGCATCAGGGTTTGTGGGAGTAGCAGGGTTCTTCCAACAAAAAATAGAAAAAAAGAAAAAATATAAAAATAGTACATGAACACGGAAAACAGAAAAGACTAACAAGTTGTACTGAGACTGAAATTCATCTGGAAATATCTGGAAAATTGAAAGTTTTGTGAGACATGATTTTGTGTGTAAAAGAACTAGGTAAACAATACCAGTGAATGTTGTTTGAATATCAGTTAAATTATTGATTAGTCTTGATCTTTAGAAGGTCCGAGAGTGTAGAAAATTCCTGTGACTTGGAACAGATAAGAAAACAAATCCAGTAAATGTTACAGATCTGTTACTAAAAAATGTAAATTCCCAAGCTACTAAAAATGCTTCCTTTCTTTGCTTTCCATTTGATTGCTTTATTCTATTTACCCAAATACCAAATGCTTTATTCGCAAAATGACAGTTACTGAAGTAACTGGATAAAATTTTGAAACTGATGCTTCAGACAGCATCCGCTGTCTTTTGTCAGCGACTAAAGGGAAGAACTGGAGAACTGGAGATGTAAATTCTCAAGCTACTAAAAATGCTTCCTTTCTTCAATTGATTGCTTTATTCTATTTTCCCAAATACCAAATTCTTCATCTGTAAAATGACAGTTACTCAAGCAACTGGATAAGATTTTGAAACAGGCAGCATCCGCTGTCTTTCGTCAGTGACTAAAGGGAAGAACTGGAGAACCAGCTTTTAAATTCTTTATCTCATAAATTCTGGGATAATCCACCCTCTCCAATATTCACCAGCAGCCAGAATGAATTGGAATCAAACACTACCTTGACATTCTGCCTGGAGCTTGACCCTCCGCGTTTGTACATGGAACCGTTAATGAAATAACCTCCCTCACCGGCTAATGAATCACCTGAAGGCAGGTACTGATTTCGGGGAAGCCGTGGAGAGAATCCGCCATGACAGTAATGAAGTCTGTTCTTTAATTTTAGCCCTGGGGTTTTTCCTTGTACCACACTTGTGTATGTTTAAGTCAACATTAGGCCACACCAATTTAATTTCTTTGTTAACGAATTTTTATTTTCCCCCAAAAAAAATTTTTTTTCTAAAAATTTTTTTTTAAAAATAAAAATCCCTAAACCAAGAAATTGAATTGGTGTGGCCTTAGGAATAGGATTGTGGGAAACAAGACTGCCCAGGTTGTTTTCGCAACCTGATTTTTCGAGGATGGGATTTTTTTGCACCACCAAGTCATATCACCCACTGAAGCAAGAGGCTGAACGAAAGAATGAGAAATAGATTTTCCAAGTTAGCCATGCTAGAAGACAAGATAGTCCCCTAGGACAGGTAGTTGTCATACAGAGAAGCTAACGTCAGGCAATTTGCTATTGCCATCTGAATGTCAGAATTCTTTAATGCTCTAAGAGGCTTTTTTCCGAAGAGGCTACACAATTGTTTTAATTTCTACAGCATGCAGCATATTAAGAAATCCTACTGTAGAATCCCTAATGTCCCTGTGAGATATTTGTATTCAACATCAATAATTGTCTTTTAGAAGCTGAAGAAAGCATGGTATTAATGCAGAGTATGGAGAAATTGATGCCACGGCAGTCTTTCAACAAGACTGCGTTTCTCAAATATAGTTCTTTCTGAAGCCTGTCATCAGGTTTCTGCCTGTAAGATCTTCCATCCTCCATGCCTTCCTTGTTAATTCACGGCTCTGGTAGTTGTAGATAGCAGAATACGGCGTGATCTGAACACACCCCTGGGCTACTGGGAATAGTTACCAACCACTCAATTTACTTTCCTACGATGTTGGCGCAGACGATACCTACGCTATGACAGTATGTATTCAGGGTGTCGGGCGTATAAAATTTGTTGCAAGCGGCGCCTGCAGATCTGATAGTGACTCGACTTATGTGATTCATTCAGTCTAATAGCTGAAAACACTTAGCAGTGTTAATCTTCCGTGATAACTCAGACTGCTCCAGGCAGGTTTTCTGCACCGTTGGCATTTCTCTACCGTTAAAGTACTGTGAACGGCAGGACAATTCACTCCTTTGTTAGTCTGGATCAAACATGTGACAGCTAGTACAGTTTGGTAATACAGCATCATATCAACTTGAGAGTAATCTGCTTTTTAACGAGCTTATAAAGTCTGAAGAACATGTTTTTATCTTGTGTGTAATTCTGCATTTTGTAGGAAGCAATTCTGTAACATATTGCTTTTTTGTTGTACTGAAAATAACCTGTCTCACCCAAATCCCAAAGAAATATCCTTGATTGAATTGAAAAAAAAAGAACAAGAAAGAAAAATAGAGAAATAAAACAAGAAAGTGAAACATACATTATGTTGCTCCATTGTGACATCAAGACAAGATTAAACACAAGCTCAAATTATTCCTAAGGACAGCCCTTTACTATAGACTGCAGCCAGTTGGGCAAAATTGATTATTCATATCAGCCATACCAATAGATAAACAAATGAATAACATCAAAATCTTAACTTACTATGCTTAAATCAATTTCAGTCCTATATTCCTGCCTTCTACTAAAAATAATGTCTGATATATCGTCAAACACCTTTGTCAGTTTGGATGACAATATGCTGCTACCCTGAGGCGACATCATCCAGCTAAAATTGGATCATGCATGATCTTGATGGATCACCAGTGTGATCCAGGGCTGCGCTGAGATCTCACGATGTTCGTGTTTCCCTAATAAGAAGCATTGATTTGTTTAGTTGCTATTAATTCTCTTCTCGGAGCTGCAAGCACACATCAATACCCTCATTTGTATCGGTAATCCACACCTGATTTGCAAAGAAATAGTCATCTCCCCCCAACACCCCCATTCCAGGATGGTTTGGCCTATATTGCTGTTCCACTGTTAATTTTTATACTGATATTGGAATGTTACATTCCTTGAGTAGGTGTAGGAAGTTAGTTGGAAAACATATATCGATTGGGAAAATTGCAAATTTTGACTTCCAGTTTTAACCCAACCGTACATGTATCCATGAGTAGATGCATGAACTGTAGTCACTGAAATCTCAGCTGTTGTAACTCTTCGGTTGTGAATAAAAGACTTTGTTATTCAGCTTTTTTTCAACCTGATGGAATTATCCACAGAAGCTGTGGTAAAGATATGAAAAGGGAATGATATTTTGCCATCCAAGCAGTTAGTTTACTCAAAGATTACTAAAGAGCAGATGATTTATAGATATATCAAACAAATAATGACATTTTTCTGGCTGTTTATTTAAACTGTACTGTCCCTTGTCCTGGGACAGAAATTTGTTTGTCAAGACAGACAAAAAATTTACCCTGTCTGTACAAAAAAAAAAACTGAACTTCATGATAGGAAATTGATGGAAATATATTTTTCGTAAGCTTAAAATGACAGATTTAACCATGCAAATAGGCAACATTGGCTCCCAAACAATGAGAGAGAGGGAAAAGAGTTAAACCTGGAGACAGCCTGGTGATCTTGGCACGCAGCAACCAGTGCCCGTCCTGAGACAGTTGTGAGAGACGATACGTAAAGTTTGGATCATGAAGAAAAATCTGTTATCGGAAAGCCACAATGGCCTGTATTGGCCTTCAAAATCGTTTCATTAGCGGACCGTAATGAGCGTTTTTGTGCATCACTACCTGACAAATCTGGCAGAACGGAAAGCAATGGCCGAAGGGCTCTCTTCAAGCAGCCATCTTCGTTAAGTATGCGGATGGGTAGGATAGGAAGATCTAAAATTTATGAGCCACATGCCACAGGATTTAGGTAATGGGAACTTACAAAGTTTCTACGAACAAAGTTAAATCCTAATTGCAAAATACTCTTGTGATGCTTGCAGGCTCGGGGGATAATCATTATTCGTCGTTAACTTTGCAGAACAATCAGCTAACGAGAACTAATATTTACGAATCACATATGCCAGAATATTAAGATGATAAAATGCTTTTCAATAAGTACAGTCGTATAAAACCAGGAAGAACTGGCTCGTCTTTTATCATGGTTGTAGGCGCTTGTAAATCAATTACCAATGTTGAATAGGATTAAATTCCAGTTCCTTTTATAAAGAAGGTTCTGACATTTTTCAGCCACTTGTGTTGGCAGATCACGAAGACTTTAAGAAAGCAAAAAAAGGAGGTTGTTTTAACCTGAAGGTACTGGCATTTTCTCTCCCGTTGGGAAAGTATCCTATAACGTATGAAGATGACCACTTGACAGATAGATACTTATTGACAGTACTTAGAGCAGATCTACCGGAACTAATAAGCTGTGTGGGCCTGGTTGAGCGACTGTGAAATTGGGACAACAAACGTTTGACCCCAACGGACCATCATCTGTCTTTCTGTCCTATCAATTCATCCGATAAACCGCCAAGTTGTGTTCTAAAGTACCATGAAGTCAAATGTATAGACTGAGATTGTTCATCGATATACCTCAAAATTGTGAATTTCATTTAAAAGAAAGGAAGACCACACAATTCAACTCCAATCCAGATTTGAAAAAAGTAGTTTTTTTTTTTTACAAAGGCAATAGCTCAACTTTTTGCTGGTATATAGGAGCCCGTCCAAAATCAGCTGTGAAAGTGGTTCAAATGGACTCCTACAAATGATGGCCCTCAAAACGGTCATGTAGAGATGCCCGGTAGCCCATCATTTCAATGATATTCGATCATAACATTAAAGGAAACCCAAGCAATATTAGGGTCCGAAAAATCGGAATTTGAAAGTCAATTTGTTCAGTCATTTCTATACATGATTAGTTCAAACAACACTATCACAATGTATAGTGACGTCCATGATGCAAAAATACGACGTTGTTGTGATGTGAGAACTCACTGAAAATCGAGTTTTTGTAGGCTCGCAAAACTAAAGGGATCATCGTACAGCATGTTTTTGCACGATTTTAAAATCGTTAAAGTATGAAGCTATTACGCAAATGTGCTAAACAATGTTAGTAAATGTCACAATCATTAAGATTTTCGCATTTTTTAATTTCCATTTTTTGGCCCTGATATTGCTTTGGTTGCCACTAACCTACTTGTGAATAAACCCTCTTCCGCAGCAATTCTCATCCCATCAGCCTGCCTCTAAGACAGATGCTGACATACTCAAGTACCAACAATTGCAAATAGATTTAAAGAAAGCAAATATTCAAGTATGTGAGACGTAAACGAATATAAGTAGCACATCGTCTTTCACAGTTATTGTCATTCTGTTAGGCCTGCCTCTAAAACAGATGCTGACATACTCAAGTACCAACAAGTACAAATAGATTTAAAGAAAGGAAATATTCAAGTATGTGAGACGTAAACGAATATAAGTAGCACATCATTCCAATGACACAAAGTTAACGTACTGAAGAATAACTGTCTTCTGCAGTTATTGTCATTCCATCAAGCCTGCCTCTAAAACAGATTTTGACATACTCAAGTACCAACATTTACAAATCTATTTAAAGAAAGGAAATACTGAAGTTAGTGATGTAAAAGAATGCAGGTAGCATTGACATTCCAATGACATGTCAACATTCTAGTGATGAATAAACAATCTTCCCCAGCAATTGTCATTCCGCCTGGCCTGCCTGTAAGAAAGTTCATCATGTCCCCGTCCTGTTCATTCTGTAATGTTTACCAGTTAATTGATCGAGTGTAACCAATCGGCCAAGAGGTGGAGGTACCCGCCATGAAATTAGGACGGACACCGCGGCACCTCCGAGTTAATCTTAACGAGAATACGACAACACCATTAATCACGCCGGGATCGTGGCACGGGAAGTTCCCCCCTTCGTGATAGCCTCCTGTATAAACCTTCTGGGTGGCTGGCGGTTTCCTATACCTTTTTTTGGTGTGACTTGTTTTGTTTTCTGATCGCTGGTATGTTCTCATGTGGCCAAACTTAATGGTACAGTTTCCTTTAGCTTTTTTTGTGTGACTTGTTTTGTTTTCTGATCGCTGGCATGTTCTGATATGGCCAAACATAATCGGAATAGTTTTTTACGGCTTTTTTTGCTGATTTGCACTGTGTACTGATTGCTTGCGTGTTCTTATATGGCCAGACTTTTTGGGTACAGTTTCCTATGGCTTTTTTGGGTGACTCGTTTTGTTTTCTGATCTCTGGCATGTTCTTATATGGCCAAACATAATCGGAGCAGTTTTCTACGGCTTTTTTTGCTGATTTGCACTGTTAACTGATAAGCAATCAGTAAACACTGCAAATCTGAAAAAAAGCCGTAGAAAACTGTTTGTACATGGCCAAACTTAATCGATACATTATCCCAACAAGGAACGTAATAAGAAAATATGTAAGAAAAATTTAAACAATCCGTCCTTCCGATGGGAGTCTGCAACGGAGGCTACAATCATGATTTTCTGATCGTTGATGTATCCAACCCACCTAAGAAGGTGATAAGAAAAGAATGTTCTGAAAAGATCAGAAACGCGTCCTTCTGGCTGGAGTCTACGATAGAGACTACTACCATGAAGTGTTTGGGTAGAAATTTGGCCCAGCTGTCACCAAAACCAGGGCAGAAGATGTGCCAGGATTTATGGCTTTGCCAGAAACAAATTATCGGTTTAATAGTCATTACTACCAGCCCAAATAGTCTCCTGAATATTTGATGCCGTGTATTCGGTCCCGTAGATTCTTCATTTAGAAATGTTCGCCCTCAAAGGTCTCCTCCAAGGAGTGACTTGATTTACGATCGTTGCTCCGAAGAAGAAAAAATTGTGAGTCAAAGAAGCTGGTCGTAGCAACCTGCCATCCATAACCTGTTCATAAATTTCACGAATTGCAACGTTTCATCATTCAAAAGTTGACTTGGCAGTTCTGAATGTGCCTTTTTCAGCCAAATATCCTCCCCCTCTCTGAGCTGTAGTGTATTCTTTATCAGCTCAGCCACCTTCCCTTCTTATGACGTGCCATAAAGTCTGTGTTAAGATTGTGGCGCCGGCGGTACAATTTTTCACCGTAGACAAGTGATTTATCACAGCAAGGCTCTGTGTTCAAAGTTAATAAGTGCCACCCATAGCGCCTCTCGTCCCTCTATCCTTTTACACAGGCCGACAAGGGAGGTGTAGTCTGGCTTTAAACAATGGGCCAAGGCGCCGGGGAATTAATATCCCCGCAAGCATGGATGATAGTCATCTTCTGATAATGTGCGCCAAATTGGGACACGTTTGTGTACAGCTGTTAGGATGAGTTGTCAGTCATTTTCTCAGCTCGGAAGCAATTTCGGCGGCTTTGTTGTGTCTGCATAGGTACAAGACATGGTGGTATGATGAATGTGAAAATCACTAGGCAATGAATAAACTTGTTTATCAAACCTCTGCAGTCTAGATCTCTTTTTTAATTCAGAAATATTGTCCATACCAATTTTACCATGTAATTCCTTCTGCATGGGCAAAGTGTGTTTGAACAGAATGAAGTGTGCTGAACAAAAACATAGTCATGAATCATGGACGTTTATGACATTCCTCGATGCCACAGCGATGAACATATCCTGTCTAGTCTTTAAACAAACTGTATTTTATTTGAAAATTGCCATTTTCTTCCTTTCAGATCTCAGAAAAGACTTCATCTTGGAGCCCATCAGCCAGGGTGTCCCCAATGAGACCCCGGTGCAGCTCCAATGCCGGCCACCAGAGGGCGTCCCCACACCCGAGGTGGTCTGGCTGAAGAATGATGAGGAGATCCAGGTGGACCTGGACATCAACTTCATCATCACCAACGAGGGAAACCTGATCATCAACCAGGCACGGCTGTCCGACACCGCCAACTACACCTGTGTGGCCAAGAACATCGTCACCAAACGAAGGAGCGTCACTGCCAGGGTGACGGTTTACGGTAGGTGTTTGTTTGTTTGTTCGAACCTTTGTTATTCATGATAAGGCCACATCAATTTAATTTCTTGATTAACGGATTTATTGAAAAACTGCTATATTTCAAAATCAACATGAAAACAGAATCTCAGAGGAAAGTTTTTACTTTGGTGCACACAGTTTCAGGGAGTGAACAGGATCAGGTGCAAGTTCTTACCCCAGCCTTCTGTTTTTTTAAATGTTTTTTTTGCTAAAATTAAAAAAATAATCCGTTAACCAAGAAATGAAATTGGTGTGGCCTAAGCTTAAATCAGCCTGCAGGCCGCTTTTCTTAAGCGAAGAGGTAGGGTTCAGACAGATTATAACAAACTTAAGATACAGATTACATCATTTAAGTTTATGTAAAGGTTTTCTGGCTTTGGCTGTGGCCAACTATGTAGTAATTTTGCCTCAGAAATTCATTAATGTTAACCAGGTGTGTACAGATCGATAGACATTCCATCAGATGAAGCAAGGACCTGATGTCAATGGCATGAAATTTACTACAAAAGACTTAACAGGCTTTTAAGTTTTTACTTGTGTTCCCCTGAAGATCAGGATTCTTCAGAGCCACTTTACAGAAAATGAACAGTTAATGAAACAATTACAGAGCTAATGCCTTTGCCTCTGAGTGAAGTAAGCTCTAATACCAGCAGACTGCAGTGTCAAACACAATCCTAGTGTTGAGACTCATGCTGCGTACCTAAACGTAACATCAGGTACAGGTACAGGTATCGGTACAGAGGTTTAGGTACAGGTCTGGACCTGTACCTGTACCTGAACAAAATTAACATGTGTTTTTCTGAACTTCTTCAATGACAAAACCATAAACTGTTTTCAAGTTGTCAGTAACTTTATTCAAAAAACATAACTAAGTTTCCTACCACCAAACTCCCTTGGCCTTACTATCAAAACTCCCGGCCTGCCTGAATGATCTGTTGCATATTTGTTATGCTGTTCCAAGGTGTCACTTTGGTCATGTTTGGTGTTGCATGTGTCAGGAGATCAGTCAGAAAATAAGCACATACTTGGTGTAAATTTATATCGGTACAGTACCGGTACTTCATGATCCGGTATTTTGGACCTGTACCGAATCAATTTTTACGGTACAGTACCAGTACACAGCACTAGTTGAGATGACAGCTGCAACCCCTGTCTCCCACAAAGATGCATCATTATTGAGAAGGGGACCTTTGTGTAAGCTTCTGGAAGGTTGATATTGAGCAGGGATAATCTTGTCAGGACCAATTTTACATTGATTTGCTCTTTTAAGGAAAAAGTGCTGACTCTTCAGCAAGAAGGTTGTCCAAAGAAGGGCATACACTTTGTTTTTTGCACATGTACAAAATGATAGATGAAATTGGGAGAGGCGAGACAAGAAATTGCTTTTGAAAATGTTGTCCTTCAAAAGAGTTGGCAGAATGCAGATCAAGCAGTTTTGTTGAATGATTGCTCCTAAATTTCCTCATCAACATAATCGCAGATCCTCAGTTGTTTACGGATTCATTGAATTGGGCTGATTTCCAGGGAGCCCATAACAGGTGACCAAAACACAAACTTAGGACATCATGAATAATACAAGTGGAATGAAATTCAATCACAAACACATCCAATCACAAACAAATTCAAGTACAAGCAAATTATACAAAGTAAATGAACAGTAATAATAGTGAATTAAAAGATATGTTACCAGTAAATTATAGAAGGAAGACAAACAAAACCAAATCTTCACAACCAGATCACAGAGGATGATGGAGTTACATGCTGATACATGTACATTGACTGATGGACTGCCAAGTACATGAATTTTGAATGGGACAGGGAGGCAGTTTTGTGACGTGTTGTGTGACCCGGCGGACGGAAAGTCTGGCTGGATCTTTGAACTCTTTCATCATGTCTGCAGAGCCATTCATCATGTATTGATCTGGGCCCTGTGGGGAGGGGGGAACACACAACAGCCTTAAAACTGTGATCTGTTTTGGACTGGTTGAGCTTCTGAAGGGCCATTATGTTCGCCTCCCTAGCAGCCTTTTGGCAATGTTTTGATGTGGTCATCAGATATCAGACTACAGGAGCTCTGTAAAAAAAACAGTACATTGCATTTGATAAACAATAAAGGGGAAAAGGTAGCACGGAAATGCCGCCTGGATAACAGCACATTGGGCATCATAGGCTTGATAATTTGACAGTCAGGTTTTATTAGATAGTCTTCCATATTTCTATATTTTCATCTTGTCACTCTCACTTTTCCCTATCGTTTATTTTGGTATACACACACCCCTCCCCCTCAAATTTTGTGAAGAAGCCCCTCTAATTTCCCCCTCAAGCTTTAGTGGAAGAGCCCTTCTCATCTGTACCATCACATGAAAACTGGTGCCTCACATCTTGAGTTGTTAATGGGGGGGCAGTTAAGGAGCAAGCATAATCAATATGTGAACAAAAGAGTTAAAAGTCGCCCATCAAGCTGTAACTGATAGCACATTAAGTCAGGGTATTATTCTTGCTAAGCTCTTGCTAAGCAGCTCCATTATCAGCCATGGTTACTTATGAATTCCAAAATCAATCCGCTTAGAAGGAAGCTCTACCCGTTGCTTAAAGGAGTTGAGGTGTGCAAGACACAGATTGGTTTTGTCTAAGAAGACAGTCTCATTATTGAATTTGAAGGCATTATATGAGTCTCTATAAAAGGATTTCATTCAACCATGATACATTCAGAACAGCTTAGATGTTCATATCTATAAAAGATTCATTTTGTGTAATTTTGTAGACTCAAATACCAGTCCTGATTATCTTTTATATTTGTAGATTAAGTAACAAATCATTTATCTGTAAATTTCACAGATTCCACCATTGTGGCATTAAATTATATTGAATGAATAGAAATCTACTTAAGTCTTTTACATCTGTTCTTTGCAGTATGAAAATTACATTCATTTTTTTTACAATTCAGTTAGTATTTCAATGATATTCCTCAAAAGTAGATTCCAATTTCAAGTAGACGGAAGCACGGGGTTCAACAATAACTTCAGAGGATTAGACTATTGGCGGTGCCAACAGATATTCAATACATTGATAATCAGAAATCTTTATTTGTTGTAACACAGTAAGTGGCAAAGTTGTCCTCCTCAGAGGTTTGGTTGGTTAATTGTCGGGCACTTAGTACATTTTGTGGTGCATTTTCAAGGCTAGTTTCGCGTAAACTTGATTAAGTACGACCATTAGTCAACTTTGCTAGCAACATTATTCATGAAGCTTGTGAAAAATGTTCGATCATACAATTAGATCACGCCAATTCCTTTTCTTTGTTCTTGACGATTTTTAACAAATTTTCTGCAAGGGGTCAAGTTGACAACAGAGCTGTGAGATAACTTAACTTCGACCTTAGTTAAGATTCTCCCACACCATTATTGATGTATAGGGCAGTGCCCATCTCTGTTTCATAGCCCTGGGCCACACTGTGGTGCAATCACTGTAGCAGGGGGCTAGTCCACTGGCAGTGGAGTGTGTTTAACTTCCATACTGTTTCAGAAGTATGTACCATTTTTATAAAGTCTTTGGTATGACTCAATGCGGCTCTTGTCCAGAGGTGTCCTACCTGGGGCTTGAACTCGGGCCTTCTGGTTCAAGTAATTTGAGCCAGATGTGGTGAGAGGCAGAAGGCGCAGACCACTACACCACAGGGACCCCCCCAACTTCGACCTTATCCACTCTCCAAACTGTGTGTTCCAAAGTACAGACTTCCCCCTGCCTCTGCTTTCATGCTCAATTTTCGGTTCCATAATACTTTTTTGTTTCAAAATCAAGCAACCCACAAATTAAATCGCTGTGGCCGTAGCTTTCAAGGAGGATGATTTATGATGAATCTTGAACCCTTCCAGTGGAATCTGCACGTTAATCGTCTATCACTAATTGGATTCAATCGTCAGTGATTAGAAAATGACAAAGTGACATTATGAGGTCTCCCTGATGAAAACTAATTGCTGATGTCCATCAAACACTCGGGGACAGAGTTTCTCAAGCTTCAATTTTCCACCTTCTCTTTAAGATGTTGTCCAAGAGGTCTTAGCGTTTCCAAGTGATGTGCAGGTAATTAGAAGTCATTTGTGGGATGTAGAGTTGACCCAAATTTGTCAATTGACTGTGTAGATGTGAAGGATAAGGGATCACAATCCACTGTAGAAGGTATGTTGTACATTATTAATTGTTTGAGGAGAGCTACACTTTGAGCCAGTTTAAGAGCCTGCAACGCTTCTTGAAAAGAGAAGGTTGCAGTGTACCTGCAAAAAAAACTAAATTTCCATCACGACTTTCTTTAGAATATGTTTTATTACAATGACAATGTTATTATCTATTGCATACCCATCTCCTGGTATATACAGTATGTTGAATAACTAAAAGAAAGGGAGAAAGACATGTGTATCATTTGGTGCATAAGATCCATTGCCACGGTGTGACAGCAACTCCAAACTATATCCTGACTTGCACACGAGAAGTCAGTCAATTGTTCACTAGCCTGTTTTCAAACAAATGAGATACCTTTTTGTAGCCATACACAATCATTCAAGTTGCAGCAACAGGCAGAAAAAGTTGCAGAAGTCCCAAGGTTCGCGAAAATATCGATTCCCATTAGTGCCGAGTACTTCGCCAGCTCTCATAATTTTCTCTCTGATTAGGAGTAATTATGAAGCCTCCCCCAAGTGTGCGCAGTGTTCTTTTCGGATCACTGCTTGCATTTCCCGCCGCGATGGGAAGAAATCACCCCAACCTTCAACTCACCATCTGTCATTGTCGACAAAAGGCCACGGAAATTACCGGATCGGCGTAAAATGATGAAGTTTTGATTGTTAATGCACGGCGGTGGATGACGGTTGGGAGATGCTCATATTTTCTTGGCAGGAAAGCTCTCATAACCCAATGGAATATTCATGACAGGCCTTGCCGATCTCTTTGGTGCTTTAGATTTGGGAACAGAAAGATATGAAGTTATGGCACAGTAGGAGAAATTATTAACTTGATAGGATCTTACATAAAGTACATGTCAGAGTCCAAAAATATGAGACTTTCGGTTACAGACAAAATTGATGGTATTAGTATTTTTGTGAATGTCACACGGTACCTCACAAGACATTCTTAGCCTGTTGAAAGGTTTTGTACCTTGTCCCTGCATCGGTACATGTTTTCGATAGAGCATTGAATCTAAATTGTTTGTTTGCATTTCTTTGTAAGTAGAAGTTTTCTCTCGTTTATTTACTGTAGTTCTTAAGTTAACTACAGGACAAGATGCCTTGGGTTACACCATTATGATATTGAAAGATATCTGTTCACCTTCGGCTTGAAAAAGGAAGCCGTCACGAGGAAGCCTGTTCCTCAGTGATGTTTGGGTTTTCAACAACGACTCAACAAAAGCTTTGCGTTGTAGGCTTTGTTGTGTCTTCCTAGCTCAAGATCTCCAATACAGGCGACAGTGAAGATTCACAATCTTGTAAGAAACCTTGATTCAGAAGTAATCCCTGTATTCCGTTCGGGGATGTAAAAAGGGATGTGTTCCATAACTGACATGTCATAACCCGCTCTAAAATCGATACCAGGAAACTGACTGTGTGAGAAACATGTCACTGTGGGAGTGATAGACCATACGTCTTCTCGGCAGGCAGGTGACTGACGGTTCCTTATCATAAACAAGATTTTACGACAGCTCCTGTTGAGGGGGATAGTACCGCAGGCACCGGGGGACGTTTATTCTGCCGGTTGTGAATGAGGCAAGCAGATAGTCACTGACCCTATGGGGTCTTGGATAGTCCCAACAAGCACCATGGTGTCATCACTACTAGACATAGTTTTTTAGAAGACTCTACTTTAATGAAAATGGAATGAGACATCTATGTCCTTGAGTTTTGGTGGGACGTTGATGAAGGTTAGACATCCAGGTAGTAAGATACACCAAAAATAGCTACTCAAGCAACTGGATAAAAATTTTCAAAATTTTATCCAGTTGCTTGAGTACCTATTTTTGGCGAATTTTGGTGGGAATTTGAGTTTTTGCTGAATCAGGCTCTTTCCTTGGTGCTGAACAATCGGATATTATTGTATGCTACAACTTGGATAATTGGTCCAAGTTGGTACCTGTGCAATGATCAATTTAAGAAGAAAAAAGATAAAACAAAGGAAAAGGGTGTTCCTACATGTAATTCTCCTCACCTTCAGGTGTTGGCCATCTAGCCTATAGGGGCCTGTCCAGTGGGAAGGCTGCTAGAAGCATGATATAGTCAGGCTAGGATGAAATGAAGAAAGAAGAATTGGAAAGCAATGATGATGCTGATGTTGTTTCTCCCTTCCCAATGTTCCTTACTTTAATTTAGTTTAAGAGGTATTGGTGTTCAAGTCTATAGGGGTCTGACCTAGCAGGCTGTGGAAAGGCTGCTAGAAGCGTGAGGCTAGGAGTGAAAAACCCAGAAACAGAAAGCGATACTGATGCTGATGTTGTTTCTCTCTTCCTGTCGCAGTCAATGGGGGTTGGTCCACATGGAGCACATGGAGCGAGTGCAACAGCCAGTGCGGGCGCGGCCTCATGCGGCGGACGCGAACCTGCACAAATCCCGCCCCGCTCAACGGCGGCGCCACGTGCGACGGTGACCCCGTACAGCGTGCGGAGTGTACCACTCTGTGTCCAGGTAGGGTTTCACTTTTATCAATTTGTTCTCTTATAAGAAGGCTGCATCAACATGTCTGTCTTATCAACCCAGATTTGAGTTAAAGATCTTTTTTTCCCAACAACTTGTAGAATAGAACTTGTTCTCATCATGTATGATAGAGGCCTCTTTATTAGGGCAAGATATTTCGTCTCAACCACAAAATTTAAGCACCACAAAAACCTATTTTCCCCTTATGCTGTAAAATCAAGTCCCAATAAAGGCTTTGAATATAATGTCATTTCAATACAGCGTTTTAACAAAAAATCGTTTTGGTTCCCAGTTGACGGAGGTTGGTCGGAGTGGTCGAAGTTCTCGGCGTGCGGACGCGACTGTAACAACTGGAGGAGGAGGGAGTGCAACGACCCCCCGCCACAGTTCGGCGGGAGGTACTGCATAGGGGACAACATGGAAACCAGAAACTGCACAGGGGGCCTCTGCAGAGGTGAAAATAGACTGATGTTTTTGTGTTTTCCTTTGTTTTATCTTTTTTTCTTCTTAAATTGATTTTGAGTTAAGGCCACACCAATGTATTTCCATGGTTCTCAGACAATATAAGTTAACTTTCAGTCAACTCTGTACAACATAAGGACCACCTGACTATAGCTAGTGCAACCACTTTTTGGATGGTCCCTTACATTATTTTTCCCACAAGCATTAAGAATCCTGTCCATAGTGACCACCTGTCCACAACGACCAAATTTTACTGGTCCCCTGAGTGGTCGTCTTGGGCAGTTTTAGTGTAAAAGTATGGAACAAAAAGAGAAAGGTTAATCTGACAAAAGTCACAACTTGAAGCTGAAGAAACAAACTTTCTAGTTAGGCTCTGTTTTCATGTTCATCATCCAGTTCAGAGTTACGTTTCTTTAAATGCAGGATCCATGGAGACTTGGTTTGGCCTTACCTTCAGAATAACATTTTACCGTTGTCTTGAGTTCTTTTGTATCTTATCATTTACGTTTGCATGCTGTCAGTTGACCTGTTTTGTTTTGTTGTTGTGCTGTTTTCTCTCACAGATTCTGAGGAAAGCGACCTTCAAATTCAGACCAATAGTCCAACATGTAAGTTTTGTACCCCTGAGTTTTTTCTTTAATTTATATATTTCAATCTCCCCTCTCTGTTCTTAATGTTTGTTTTGGCAAAAATGGTTAACTTTGTGATAAACATAACCTTAACCTCATTCATGCTCATTTGTGCTATAACCAACAAAAATGTGGCGCAAAGAAGAACTCTTGGTAGGACAAAGTTAAACATACCACTTCATGAAAATCCAAAGAATGAAGAAGATTTAGGGAACAAAAATGTTTGATGAAAAATTAAATATTTCAGTGTTTTAACCTTCTTCCTGCTACCCTACCCCATAACCAAAAAAAGTGGTGCCAAACAGCTACCTTAGCACATGAAGGTTAAGTAGCAATAAATAGTTTTTCCGAAGAAAGCCATTCTTACAGGTTCATGCAGTTAAACATTTAGCCTGCTGAGGTATCTGTTTGGCCCTGAATTTGTATTGACCATGGGGTTAGGCAACAGGGAGAAGGTTAAAGTCAAAATTAAAGAGCTAAACTATTACAAAATAGCGAACTGGTTTCTCTGAATTTTCAGCACTGCAGTCTTCCTCAGGTTCAAATCACCAATCTTTTTTAGAACATGACTGTGAACTCACTTTCATTGATTTTCTTCTTTTTTTTTGTCACCAGTTGCCAGTGCACAGACAGAGGATAACCTGGCCCTCTACATCAGCCTGGTCGGGGCGGTCACCGTATTCCTGCTCGTGTGCCTGTTCATCATTGTGGTCTGGTGGAGAAAAAATAGGCACTCAGGTGAGTCACGAAAGACAGCCTGTGTGACGTGCAGTTGTTGAAGACAAAAACCACAAAGATTGGGAAAGGATCACTCCTAAATTGAAATTGAAATTCTTTTTTTAAATTCAGTTAAATCAATCTTTGATTAACTCTAATTTTGATTAAAGATTTTAGCTTCTTTTTGTGTAGGGGTATCCCTCCTGATTGTTCTTTGTGATTTCTTTTCCAACAACTAATCTGGAAAGTCCATCTTATATGTGTTAGAGCTTTTTGTGTTGTATTAAAGGAGTGACACAGGTAGTCAGCAAAGGAAGCTGACACTCTCTTGTATGTACTGGTACATTTGTACTGGTAACTACATGTATCTAAAAATGCATATGGACATCCTGGTATGTTTTGGCAGCATGTTTGCAATGAAGGAAGTGGCTAGCATGGTATTGTGAAAAACGGCTGTTCTTTTCTTACTGACGTTAGTCCTTGTTTTTGTCTTGGCGTTTCGAGATGCATGGCAACATGGTAAACTGTCGTTTTGTGGCTTTAGTGTGGCAAAAGTTGCATCAACCAGCTAGGAGTGATAGTCTGTCTTGTAATGATTTGCATATCCTACCTTCGTCTGCTATTGTTCAACCACTAAAAAGGAAGGGTTAGTGAGCGTTAAAGTGGCATTCTTCAAAGATCAATTCTTGGCCTTTTTTTAGTATGCTGTAGTTTTTTTTACATTTTCAAAATACTCTTTAAAAACCATATGATAAATTTGGTGAGTGATATGGTAATTTGGGGGTGAAATTAAACAATTTGTTGTTGGTCAGAGTGTTCCCTGGGTTCTAACTAAGAATGGTTTCTGATGCCCCCTTCCCCTAATTATATGTAAAAAGAAAATGAGTGGAATTTGAATATCATCAAAAGAAATGTAGCACGAAACGTGCACTAGAAAATATATTTAGATTTCTTCGCTCCAGATGGCAGAGTAGCCCTGACATTTGTGTAAAACTGTTTGTAATCAAATCTTCTGGTTAATATTATACACTGAAACAAATGGGCCACGCTATGGGAACATGCAATATTCCTGCATTTCATGTGATTTGTACGTGCAGACTGGATTACTATTGATGTACAGTGATGTAATTAGATTTGTACAGGCACATGATGTTGTCAATATCCGGCACAGGCTTAGATGCTTCCAGCAATGAGATTAAAAGTTACGGGGAAAAGCTTTCATCTGTTCTGTAGGTTATCTTGTTTTGCGCTTCATTATAATGGCAGTTTTCTGTCATAGTCATCAAGGCGTTAACTGATTAAGGCTTTGTTTCTTTGGTGCAGACTTTTTTGGGGGCAGGCATCCTTGATACTACGGTACATGTAACCTTTAAAGGTCGATTCTTGGCCTTTTTTTAAAGTATGCTGTAGTCTTTAACATGTTCAAAATACTCTTTAAAAACTATGATAAATTTGATGAGCAATTTGTTTGGGGATGAAATTTAACAATTTGCTTTTGAGTTACTAAGATATACTCCGACTAATATGGGCAGTTGCAAGTTTAGAAAAATAACTTCCAAGCAATCGATGCTAACTGAATCTTGTGGACATGTCATATATCTCAATTGTGGGAAATCTAACTTTGTTCCGTTGCTGGCTTTCTATGCTCTGTGGTAAGTGGGGATGTCAAAGCAAATTTTAAGGCTTCGTTCAGACCTATTTTCAACTGTATACTGGCAATACTGGCAACAAGGATTATATAAGGATATAACGGAAAGTGACTGCATGTAAGAATACAGTAGCCTCTCCGAATCAATTCTAATTTCATTTCGCCGATAACACAATGCTGGTAAATATAGCCGGCAGTCACATAACTTTATTACACGTTCTGTATTCGCCTCCCGCGAGCAATGTTGACATATTACAGCCAGGGAAATTTAATTGTGCCACCCTCGCCATGGATACTAATGGGAAAAGAGGATCAACTCCTTGGGAAGGGGGATTTCAGGCCCATTAGGTAATGGTGGAAAATTAGAGAAGCGACTCGTGATATTTCGTTTCAAGGCTGAGAACAGAGTTTGCATCTCCTATTTCTGACATATTTCTGTAGTTGGGAAGGTGATGGTCGTATTTTGCGCTTGAAACATGTGTGCCAAAGTTTAAGATAATTGTGAATAAGAATCAGTTTAGTATTGGAAAAAAAACACAATTTATCCTTATTTCTGTAAAACCTGGAGAATTAGTGGAATTGGGGAAGGAGGCAATCAAGCTAACTGGAGAATAAGTGGGGAAGAGCAAATATGACGGGAAATGTGACATTCTTAAAACAGTAATCTCAATTTTTATATCCGTAAATGAAATACATGTTTTTACATCCGTAAATGAAATACATGTACATGTATGAGGCTTTTGGGACGATTCACCAATCTGCTTCAATTTACACCATTTTACATAGATTTTGCAATCAGAAGGGAGGACTTTCTTCTCTCAAATTCTCAAATTTTCATGGGACACAATATGAATCCTGTTCAAGAATTCCCCATGGAAAGCTACAGTTTTCCCGCTGGAAATGTCAAATGTGCTCAGAGGAACTCCCCGTATCCACACCCCGGTGTCGTGACAGAAAACAGTAATCTGTCACAAAGTGTGTCAATCCACCATGAAGGTGACTTCCCATCACACTAAACCTACAGGCACTGCCGAAAACCCTGCAGGGACAGCCTCTAGGGGCCTCCAGTTGACCCTTGTACTCCCAGAGTGTGAGGGATTGGGAAGTGCGAAATATCACAAATTATGAGGGTTATTTCAGTAAATTGTGGGGAAGCTTAGTGGGGAGTCCATGCGAAACATGCCATGCCTGCGAAGCATGGTAGTTTCAAGACAAGCACCTGGTTTGGATTGGTCGTAACTTAAGATTAAGGAACAAGTCTAGAAAAATTCTTCACATATTTCTGCATGACGTTGAACACAATTTTTCATGCCAATTTCAGAAGCAAAGCTATCAGCAATTTAGCAGAAAATATTTGGTACAGTATAAATGTGCTGTGCTCAACCAATTGGGAGCTGCCTTCTTGTCGCCCGGTTCGGCTAATTTCCCATTCAGCAAGTGTCGTGCACATTACATTACGGGAGAGCATTATACAACAGTGCTCTTCACAGCAGATGACTTTCAATAATGCGGCTCCCTGTCGCTAATGAAATTATGGCATGTGCGGCAGGTGTATGTACTGTGCAATTTGTTCCAGCCCACAACTCTCCTGAGCATAATGCCGGATTACCCGTACATCTGTGAAAAATTTGCCGCGCTGCCTCGGGGTGTGGAAGCATGTGTTTGTCTCACCACGGCACGGTGAAATCAAATTTCGGTGGTACATATGTAACGCTCGCCATTATGGCTAGATGTGTTTCAACAAGTGCAGTAGTTGTTCAAGTTGACATGTCAAAATTCTGCTGTCGCATTGTACACTGGCTTGGATTCAAGTGATTGAAATTGCATTTTGCAATTAATTCTTTTTAGACCACATGTAATTAGAAGGATTTTTGGTCAGTTAGGACGATCATATCAGCATTGTTCACATTATAAGGCAAGTAAAGTCTTGCAAAGTGACACTATGCTAGTTGAAAATAAAGCGTTAAGGTACTAATTTAGCGTGGTTGGCACAAATTATACCGCGGTGACCAGTTACGCTAAAATGCACTAGCTGAGAAGTGTGTCCTGAGCGTCGGCAGGTTTCATGCCCCTACCGGGAGGCAACAAAAGACGCGATTCTCGAAACGGCTGCTCCGCGGTTCGTCGGTGTCCAACCATGAAATCAGAGCGGTGATGTGAATAGTAATAAAGGCTCTGTCGCTGGAACGTGGTTTGGGAGGGACGTTGTGCGGTTGTCGCAGATTAATCCCTGACTTTGCGTTTTTCTCTCTCCTTCTTACTCTGGGGTAGTTGGCTGGAAAATTAGATTACGAATCCAGCAAATTCTAAATGTCAAGCGTCCATGTGTTGATGACTCAGTGATATTAGCTTTACCCTCTTGAATGCAGGCATAAATTTTTGATGTAGAAATCAAATGCATACAACATGTATGTCTACGTTGGTTTCTGTGGTGCATCCTTGCACTGCTTCATCATTCTATGGTGGTTTCCTGGTTGAATATTTTGAAATGCTTTACTTCATATGCCTACAGATATGTAAAATAACCATCTGTTGCCATCTCACATGCCTGCAAAGCTGGTCATACCAGCTGTATAGATACAGATATTTTAAAAGCTCGGCTGGTATGGAATATTTCCAGTAATTGGGGAAAACTGTGCATGGAATTCTGGTATGCGCTTGCTGCCTTGCTCCCAGGGCTGCCCCTGCATGCCTGCCTTCCCAGCATCCTCTGCTCTCCTTCCCAGCATCCCTTGCTCTCCTTCCCAGCATGCCCTGCATCACCTCTCCCTCTCCCCTTCAGATGAAGACGACTTTGTGTCCTCGGAGTCGGTGTACCCAGTGCAGATCCCAGCCTCCTACTTCCCCCACTATCCCTGCCACCAGAACGTGTGTGAGTTCTCCCCACTTTTTTCCCCACACTCCTCTTCTAGCCCAGTATCCTCACTAGATAGCAATTAAACAGGCTGTTCCTGGTAACAAACAGTTCTTAGTCTGTGTCTCAGTTCCCCCAACTTTTTCCCCACACTCCACTTCACCCGCTAAATTCTTTTTCACAAGAACTGCTAGAATTATTGATGATTGAATAATTTCATCAGGTTGGTGAATGACTGAAGAGCAAAGTTCCTTATTCACAACCACAGATTTAACAAGAGCCGATGTTACGATGACTGTCTGTCTTCTTCAGGGCAATTTTGACTGGTTCATTTTGTACTGCAGCTAGGTGTCACTGCTAACAATGCCTTCCCAAATGTAACGTATCGTCCTAGAATAAAGTTGAACTCATTGCCACCAAAGGACAGTAGGGGGTCTAAGATGTGTTGGACATCAAGCCTCTAGGGGCTGACCAGTGGACAGGCTGCTAGAAGTTGATTTGATCCTCCCCTTCGTTGTTCTGTTTCCCCCTCCTCACTCGCATGCACCAAAATGATCCCTCCATTAAACCCGACGGACGTATTTGTCAGTTTGGAGAAGGTCGCCGCACGAAACATAGTTTTTTTTATACAGTTTTATGGTACTTGTGTTGATGGTTCATCCGAGGACTGTGTGTGGAAGCACGTTTTCCCCCCGACCTCCATTTTGGAGCGCTTGACCTTGTCGTGAAGGTGATCTGAAATTCTATTAGATCGCACATTTTTATGGTGTTTTATTACATTAGGACGCTAATTTGACAGCTTTGTTTTCGTAGGGGGCACGTATAACAATCTCTCATTGACCCAGAAAAAGGAAATATGTATTGTTAAATCACAGTTGTTCCCCAAATCAGAGACTGAGAAGCAATATGACTTTTCTGATGGATTAAAATGGGTTCTTCTGACCAGTTGCTTGTATTTGTCATTTACCATTCGTCATTGTATTTATTTTAGTTGCTTTTGCGATGGTTTCTTCCATTTCATGATGTCATAAGTTCTGAAATATTTCCTCCAATGTAGGATCTGTCTTTCTCTCCATCAAACTTTTCCCACATCACCCTTATTAAGGGAGGTAGGCATACATGCTCCATAAATTGTTGTAGCGAGAGTTTTATATGATATTTGTAGAGCTGATCCTGATTTCACAGAGTGGAGGTTTAAAATCATCCTTTGTACAAAATGAGGAGAGGAATTAAGTACATTTAAAAACCTAGGACAGCCCTTTATCTGAATCCAGGAGACCATGCAAGACAAAGATACAATTCAGCATCGGACAATTGCAAGGATCAAGGTGTCTCAAACTTAAAAGTTACATTTTCTTTCAAGAATTCTCTACCAGCTGTCCCATTATTGTACCTTCCCCAGGATGTCTTTAACGAACTTTATCATGACGCTCCCTCTCAGTTCCCAACGAGTTATTGTGTCGTTAACTCATTCAGAGTCATCCACGAGTCCACGACCCTCTCTTTCTTCCCCAAGACCCCATGCAGGGCGGATTACAAACTTTTGTGCCAAAGTTATGTGAAGGAGAGCATGTTGTAGTCTACGGAGTGAAACGTCGTAAGTCACCAGACTCCTGGGTGATGGCAGTCGTACGTCTCGCCTAATGTATGTGCGCAGGGGTGGGGGATTCATCATTTTTCTCATAAACCGTTCCGAAGCCGCCATTTGTTGGGATACAGCGCATTTATTGACTAATGATGTCATAAATCTGGGTGCAGAAGTGAGAGGAGGTTGCGATGGGGGAGCTCGCGGCTGAAACGCTGGGTTAATGGAACAATTGTGTTTTCTTAAAACAAAGCTTCTGGTCTCAACAGCAAGGAAACTGAAAGTAGAACTCAAGAGTAGATAAAATGAAGTGATTCTTAACCTTTATCCTGGTAAAGTAGCTATTTGACACCTAAATTGCATTGGTTATGGGTTAGGCAGCAGGGAGAAGGTTAAAAGAACCTCGGAGATGACATGCAAGATATAGACTTTCCCCTCAGAGTTTGTTTTCGTTATGTATTCATTTTGATCAGAGAAGCAACAAATAAGTCTAAGTTCCTAACTCAAAGTGCAGCAACTCTTATAAAGTACAGTGCTGGTGTGTGTTACGGTTTTTACTGGGGCCTTAAACTTTTATGGTAGTCTGAATCGGGTTCATTGCTATTGGCTTCATGTCCTGCAGCAAATTCGGGCAATTTCGAGCGTCGTTACGTCAAAAGCTCCTGCCGTAAACTGTAGCAGGTTGAGATAAAAAGCACATTGGAACTGATACAATGGCCCCAGTCACTCGTTTTGTATGGGCAGAAGGTGCTAATAAATGAACAATCAAGTCTCCACAGTTTTAATACACTATAAATATTGTAAGGCTATAGTCACTTTATGTGACCATATGCTTTAGGCAGTCTTTCCAAACTGTATTTTTTTATTACTATTCCACTTCATTTAAAGGCTGCACTTTTTGATGCTATCACCGATATATTCTGATGCTATCACCGATATGGTTCACCGAAATAACTTTTGTAACAGGAACTAACGACCCGTTTCACCTTGTGTGATAGGTCAAAGCTAATCCCCTTCCTATCGCTGCTGCGTCCGTCGGATTTGTTATCAGCATTTCCTTCATCAATTTTCAATTTGGTCCCGACGTTCGCGTTTCCCATTGACGGTGGTGTGTAATATAATCCGAACCTCCATATTAATGTAACACGAAACCAGTGTCATCAATGTCGGATTAGCGACCCCCACAAGACAGCGACACGGATGTTGTGCAAGGTCAAACGGCTCAAGGTGACCTTGTGGCCTGCATTCTAAAATTCTAATTGCAGGCATAAGGCGATACCGAGGCGTCACTCCCATATATTGATTATTTCTCCGGTTCTACATTTGACGAAGGTGCATCATTTTTCCTTCATTGTAAAATGGACAAAGTTCACATCGTAATTGATAGATGCAACTTGGCCTTGTGACTGCTGCCCAAAAGTTTGACCATTGTCGTGCTCTTTGTACCTTACCCGCGCCCAATTTTACACAAGGTCTGATAGCTGGTTGTCAAAAATTCGAGAGAAAGATCGAGAGTCCGTGTTGGTGGGAGAAGGGAAGGATTGAAAGGTCGGAGGTCGGCTAGCGGATTAGTATCCCTAATCTATCACTGTTCCGTGAAAATGATTTTTGTCCGAATTGCTCCACCTTTCCCCAGCAGGACATGAATCTGACACTGTTCTTGGCGATAACAGCACCGTGGGGGCACGCGTGGGGTCAGGGGAGGAAGCCTAACTCATCCCTCAAAAGCCGCTGTTTCCTGGGCAATTGGATGTAGGGTCGAGTTCGCTGACTTCACGGTTTGAAATGTATTAGGGTCTGGTCAGAGGCTACTTGTCAATGTATTCATTTTCAAGATTGTACAGTTTTCATCTGTGGTGGTTGAATCAGGTGGTCAAATTCTCTTTAGAATGTGTAGAATGGTTCACGAGTCGAGTCTTGCTTTTGTTCTCAATACAGTATTTTTCAGAAGTCACAAACAGACAATAGTGTATATTTTTTGTGGTTTGAAATTTGAAAATGGACTTCGCGGTTTGAAATGTATTAGGGTCTGGTCAGAGGCTACTTGTCAATGTATTCATTTTCAAGATTGTACAGTTTTCAGATACGGGTGTTCCGGACCAGATGATAATTTTGGGTTATCACACGGGCTTCCATAGAAGTGTTGCTTTAGAATGTTTTTTCCCATTGACCTAAGTGATCAGAATCCTGTCTGTAATGACAACCTTTCTACTATTGCCATTCCAAATCTTTTCGTCGTCACAAGAAACAGATTTGAGAGTACAACATGTATTTGCCATGCTTGGAATAGGAAGAAAACTTATTGATGCAATAGCCAATCAGTGACAACCCTCCACTCTTCACTTATATATGTTTTTAATTGTTTCATTAACTTCATCGTTCCTTTGTTAGACCATGCTCTTCACGTCATCCCAACTTCAAAATGAAATTAAAAAGAAGAATTTTCAAGTTGTTGCATTTTACATATTTTGTTTGTTTTTTTGTTATTCTTTATAGACATGACCTCATCCTCCGCCGCCCTCACTGTGGATCCAGGCAAGCCCTATGGATATCCACCGGGTGAGTCCATCTTCACCGTCCCTCATCTCACATCTTTAATCCTCAAGACTTCTTAAGAATTCTCAAGACTTCTTAAGACTCTCCTAAAATCACAGTCCCTCACCTCACATCCTTAATCATCACACAGTCATCATCTCACATCTTGAATTCTTAAGAATTCTTAAGTCTGTCCTTAAACCCCACAGTCCCTCATCACACATCTTTAATTCTGAAGACTTCTTAAGTCAGCTCTGCTTAAATTACACAGTCCCTCATCTCACATCTTTAATTCTCAACTAAAATCTCAAGACTTCTTAAATCTCTCCTTAAATCACACAGACCTTAATATCACATCTTTAATCCTCAAGACTTCTTAAGTCTCTCCTTAAATCACACAGTCCCTCATCTCACATCCTTAATCCTCAAGACTTCTTAAGTCTCTCCTTAAATTACACAATCCCTCATCTCACATCTCTAATTTTCAAGACTTCTTAACTCTGTCCTTAAATCACACAGTCCTCAATATCACATCCTTAATCCTCAAGACTTACTTTCTTTTAAGAACCAAGTGCATCCTATGATTATTCCACTTGGCAGCTTCTTATTTCAGCATGCTCCACCTTTCTTTGGAAATCCCACTTTTATAGATACACAGGTAAACTTTTAATCCAGCCTTACCCACCACTGTCCCTCATTTTACATCTTAAAGAATCTCATCAAGACTTGTTTATTCCACAAAAAGTCATTCCTATGTTCTCCACCTTCATTGGGAATCATTCCTTTCTCCCCTGCTAGTATACATAACGGTATATACGCAAGTAGACTCTTAACTTGTTCCACCCTGTCTTACTCATCTCAAGCCTTCACCATAACACTTCCACCAAATAAGGTATATGAAAAATGACAATCCGTGCAAGCCGCAATCACACTAAATGCCACAACTCACATTCAGGGCACACAAACCCAAGGTAGGGGTGATCCAATCCACTACAGACTAAGCACTTCCCCAAAAACCTTCTCTACGAGGCTTAGTGCTTAATTCAGCTAAGAACCTTCCTGCAGTCATCAGTAATAGCTCTCCATTTAAAGGAAATTTACCTTCACCGTAAAGAAGGCGGGATAGCACTTTCTCGCTCCTCAAGAATAAACGATCGGGAAGACGGTGACTTACGACCTGACAGAAGGCTGACGTTTTTATAAGAAGTATAACGTCTCCCAAACGTGATACAAGGCAGCTGACCTTTGACGATCACTGCTCAGTTACTGCTTGGTAGTTGCCCCCTATATCCTTTATGTTTGCAGGCGCTGTGCTGGGGTTGTGCGTTCTGAGGCACTTTGCCGATCGATCGACAAAGTCAGGAAGAATTGTGGTCCTCCGGGAGGGCTCGGTCAGAAGTTAAGGAGTAGGGAGAGAGCTCTTTAGTGATCTGTCTTGTCAGGGCGGTAATGCTAATGTCTTAGGGGTTTCAAGGGGCTTTTCCAGCATATGATAGGCTGGAGATAGTGGTCAGTGTATAAACAGTCGTTTTTCACTGGTTGGGGTAAAGTTAGCTTCCTTGCCATTTCACTGAAATGAGAACAGTAAAGAAAAACTATGAAGCACTTGTCACTATCAGCCTAGAATACACCTAAGATGAAGAATTCTTTACAGATTTTCAGTTACTTACATGTACATCTTACGTTATGTCCGATACTGAAGAAGAAATGGTAGGACAATTCAACAAGAACCGTGTTCCTAAATCTCTGAAATTTAGCTGTAAGTGTAAGTAATCCAAGCATTTTCAGTACGCCACCCCTCCCCCTGTCTTGTTAGTGGAGCAGCCCGTCTTTAGTTTGGAGATGCTACACTGTTATGGGCAATCTTTCCAATTGGAGCGGACAATAAAAGTGAATTGTAGGTATGAAGGGATGCCTGCCGATGTGTTAGAGGCGACCAATGGATTCGTTTCAGCTCCATCGGAACATCCGTCTTGCCAAGGGTTCGGCTTGAATGCAGAAGTACTGATCTGTTAGGAAGAGGGCAGAAAAACCTGAGATTTGTACTACATGTAGTTACCTTCGCCGAGAAGGTTATGTTTTGCACAGCGTTCGTGTGTTTGTCCGTCCGTCTGTGTACAGTTAAACTCGATAATGCATGGATGGATTGGATTCATACTTGGTATGTGGGTAGGTTTTCTTGAGACCTCCAAATGATAAGATTTTGGGCCCCCTAGTGGCTTGTTTTAGTATATGTTAGCACTCTTGATGGCTATGATATATATGGGTTCTACTGATCAGAAATAAACAGGTCTTACACATATTGGTGTTGGGCCTAATATTGAAACAATAAAAAAAGAGGAAGCATCTGACACACATACCATTATCCACATGGTTTAAAACAGATAGAAATAAGACAGCAAGCTTTTGGATGTTTTAGGCATTTGGACCTGTATTGTACTGTTAGAAAGACATATGTTGACACGTCTTTTTGTTTAACATTCATGTTTTGTTCTGCTTATATTGCAAGTTGAAATGGCTACCTTGTAGTCTGGTAATACATAACAGGGCTGTTTCCAGCTTTAAATTTTGTTTGGGAGCCCATGTTTTTGATTTCCAATGTTGTATCTGTCATTCTAAGGAGCTTACAAAAATACATTTTCCTCAGTTCAAGGTCATGAAATTGATATTTTTGGAATGGACAGGGTTGAATTTTTCCCCGTCCCATCAAGCAAATTTCCGGGACGGAAGGACGGGTCCTTGAGACAGCCCTGCTTCACAAACAAGAAAATACCAAGAAATAAATATTCATTCCCTCATTTTTTCTCCACGTAGATCACAGTTACGTGGCACAGCCCGATCTCACGCGGTCTACCGGAAACGTTCGCGGCTTCCCCGTTATGCCAACCCTGGCCTTCTCCGACGACAAGATCCCCATGACGATGTCCCCTCTCCATAGCAACAACAGCCTCAAGATCAAGGTCGTGCCGCCGGACGTGCCCATGATCCGCCCCGTCACCCCTAGCAACCGGTCGGCCACGCCTAGCAACATGTCCACCCTCCAGCGTAACGCGCAGATCATGAGTAACAGCCTGCCCGACATGCAGCCCGGCACGCCGGAAATGTCCGACGTCGGAACGAGTACCAGGAGACCGAGCTCGATCTACGACGCGGAAAACCTGGCGAAGATCCTTCCGTCGTACGTGGACCCGGCGTTCGCGGCCTGCGGCACGATAGGCGCCGAGGGAGGGAGGTTAGCAATAGAGGAATCAGGTGAGGAGCCTTTTGTCCAACCTTGTTTGTTTGTTTGTTTGTTTATTGGCTCGAACAAGTTAAATAAGAGACAGAGGCAAAGTCAAGTCAAGTCAAAGTTTATTGCACAACGATTATAACAGGTACAATGTAATTGTAAGGCAAAACTGAAATACTACTGGCTACTTATGTCAAACGAATATACAAATGAATATACAAAATATAACAATAGTGCAGGAGGGGGAACCCAGGAGGCTTTTCTAAGCCCTCCTCCTATAAACTAACTAATACTGATAATGAAATAATATAATTATAAAGAAAACCATAGATATAACCAATTTCCAATACACTTCAATAGAAACAAATAATGAAGTCAAAACACGCTAACCACCTTCGACTTGTTTTAAATGGAAAGACACAGGGGATGTGGAAATCCATTTAAAGTTTAAGTTTTACATTTCAACTTGTTGCTGCAAGTACACTTTAAAAGCTGGAACTACAACATACATGTAGGAATCAGGTGGGGAAAAAATGCTCTTTTTTTATACTTGTTTTGCACAACTGGCAAGCGGCCTTTAGGCATGATACGCCAGTATTGTGCAGGAATTACAAGCTGCATAAGCATTTATGTTGATTATCACGAAGTAGTGATCTTGCAAGCAATGGACCGAAAAAGAAACTGTAAACTATATAAGCAGGTTGATTAATACAGAAAGCATCTAAGGCAACAACTCCATTCTTTTTTTGAATGATGTCAGATCCTAGATACCCCAGAAATCATTTATGTTGATCACATTATCATAGAATAGTGATCTTGAAAACAATAGACAAAAAAACAAACTGTCGACTATCAGAAGTTCAATGAGAATAGTTCTTATACGATGTGAGGTCCTAGAAAACCATTTATGTTCAGATTACATTACCATAAAATAGTGATCTTGAAAACAATGGACCGAAAAACAAACTATGGACTATCAGAAGGTTGACAGAAAGCATCTAAGGCGACAAGCCATTCTTTTCCCAACCACCCGTGTTGGAACGAGTCACGACAGGAAAGACAGCCAGTAATTTCTAATGTCTGTTCTCGCATGCTGACATTTGCAGAGTCAATTTCCCTGATGGGAGCATCATTACCAGCCCTTCTCCTCCCGTTATGTTTCCCCCGCGAATGTGCTGCTACGTTCACCCCTGGCATTCGGAAGGGTCACCGGCGGCGTCACCTGACATTTTGTTAGATTTGTCCTCTCTTGTGAAGGTCAAATAAAGTATGGAGGATTCGGTGTCCCTGGTCCCCTGTGGGTGTTCCGCTGTTTATTTTGTTGTCGAGAGCAAATGACTTGATGGAGATGAAAGTTGAGAGTACTGTTAGCTGTACTACAGTAACAGGTTTTAGAAAATTGCCAAAAATTGGTTCATGACTCTTTTTTTAAAATTAAGATATCTCAGGCAAACTATCAACTGAAATTATCTGGGAAACTAGAGTTGAAATCTTCAAGTACACTGGAACTGTAATTGCTCTGTGACAGTTGCACTTTCTTACTCTTTGGTTGCCAACATATGAAAACATTTTGTATAACTTGACTCAGTAAAATGCCAGATCATCTCAACGTGCTGCAGCTACAATACAAGTAACTTCATAAGACAAATTGTTTTATACATCAGAGCAATTCATGTATATGCATACATGACTGCCATGTTGATTTCAATAAAGTTAAATGAATTTTGATAAAGTGCTGCCAATTTCAAAAATTTTAGAAAATCAGTTACAAACATTGTAACCAGAGATATGAAGTTACCAGTGGGGTTTCCAGGCCACTAGAGTTGTTGACATAAGGTGCTGGAAAAGAACACGGCAAGGTCGCATCAAGGGCAAGGACTGATGGCGTCTTGGAAGACATCTTGAACCCTCCTTGCCGTGACATAATTGGGAACTTGAGCAGAAATGGTTTGGAAAATGTCAAGTCATCAGTCTGGGATAATGAAGTACCCGGCGCTGTCCCTAACTTCGTTGCCTCGGAGAGAGGGGCGGTCGACCGTTACCGCCAAAATGCCAACCACAATCATGGCCGACCAGGAGAGAAATTAGGCGTCGCCGTGCCATTTATTGTCCCTGAAGACCAAGTGGGAGTGTATTAAGGAAACCTGGGGGGTGAACCAGAACTTAAAGGAGCTTAGAGGAACATCTCAAGACAGCTGGCAGAAAGGGAAGAAAGGATTATAGGATTTAGGATTGCCCCATGCGTAAAGAAGACTTTTGAAACAAAATGTTTAAGGGTGTGATTTTTGTGTGATATTTTGCAAAGTTAAAAAGATTCCAATGCCTACAGTTTTGCACTTCATCAAACATTCAAAATGTCGAACATTATCCTGCAGAAAGAGTAGTTGATATGTTTGATATAAGGCCCCACATACATGTAGCCATGGCTGCTTAAGAAAGGTAAATGCTGATATTGATAACTTTAGATTTGTAAAGACATTTTTCAGATTGTAATACTAATAGCTTTTATTTGAGAGCACTGGGCTGTGAATTGTCACTGGAAATACAGTTAACTTTAAAGTTTGCATAATTTTTTTTAAAGAGTATGCAATCTTATTTCTGTCATAACAATATTGTTTTATTTCGAATATTTGGTATCAGAGATTAAAAAATTACTTTAAGGTGCTTTTTTAAACGACCTTGAAGACCTAACCTTTGTTCTTTTTTGCCCCCCTCCCCTGAGAGTTAGTCTGAATATGCAGTTAACTTTAAGAGTACACATCTCCATGTCTGTTATGACCTACACTGATAGATTTTGAATATTTGTTTAAGACTCGGAAATTACACATTTTGGGAACGACCTTGAGGACTCACCCTTTGTTCTTTTTTGCCCCCCTCCCACAGGTGTGAGTCTGCTGATTCCCCACGGAGCCATCACAGATGGCCACACAGAGGACATTTTTATCGCGGTGTTGCGTGAAGAAAAAGACAGACCAAAAATGAATGTGAAACAGACACTGTTGGGCCCGGTGGTCGCAGTTGGCCCCCACGGACTCCACTTTAGAAAACCCGTGATTGTGACCTTCGGACACGCGGCGGGCTTACGGGAGCGAAACTGGGAGTTAACACTGCTGTCCAGCGAGAGTCATCCAAACAGAAGCCCCTCCTGGCAGGTCAGTACAGAACTGTAACCAGATTAACTATAAGGCTTTGCTTCATACTTGTTAGCCATTTTCCTTTAAGTTATCTCATTAAAAAGTATTTCATAGAGTAATGGATTTCTAGAACCAGACCACATTTTTCGAAGAGTCCGTTTTTGGCACGATCAGTGGAAGATGAGCTTTTCTGAAAGTGAAACTGGTTCGAAAAACATTCTCATTTTTGTTTCCATGCTTCTTGACCAAGCGAGTCTGCCTACATTTAAATGTATTCTGCTTTTGGGTTTTTCAACATATTGGTTATTGAAAAATCAACTTCAGTGTGAAAATCAATGCCAGGTAGACTAGAGAAAGATTGATGGATTGATTGATTGCAGATCTTGGCTTATGATTGGCGAGGAGACATTAAACACGACGGGCAGACTATGATGTCAATTGGTTGATTGATTGATTGATTTAATTTATAAATCAACACAAAAATCATACCTGTCTCCCATTGCCAGGTAGACTTGAGAAAGATTGAGTGACTGATTGATTGATTGATTGGTTAACTGATTGATTGATTGATTGGTTGCAGAACTTGGTGCTGATTGGCGAGGAGACCCTGAACACGACGGCGTACTGCCAGGTGGACGAGGGAGACTGTCACGTGATGGTGGAACACCTCTCCTCGCGCTACGCCCTGATCGGCCAGTCGGCGCCCGCCACGCAGGCGGTGAAGAGACTGAAGCTGGCGGTGATCGCGGCACCGCTGCAGCCGTCTGGCGACTACAACTTCCGGGTGTACTGTGTGGCCGACAACGACGACGAACTCGAGGTACGTCCCTCCAAAACATCTGTAACATATAAACAATGTTCCTGTAAATCTCCAAACGTTACGAAAATTATTAAATTTATACATTCATAACTTTTTGTAGTCATTCTTTAAAAAACATCTGTTACTTATAAAAAAATTTTTTGGAAATCCTGAAATGTTGGTGGTGGTTTTATTTTCGTGATGGAGACTCTTCACAAAATCATGTCACTTTATAAGTATTTTTGTGGTACGGTTTTGTTTTCGCCGCAAACAAAGAAAACCTCCTTTCTGCAAAATTGAATCCCTGCGACGATAAATGAGTTTACAGTTCTTGGGTGCAGTTTTTCTCCTCTGATAAACCAACAATATTCTTCTTCTGATAAACCAACAATAAGTGATTTTTGAATTGGTAAATAAAACTACCAGTTAAGAAGTCTCAACAGCCTTCCAATGTCAACTTTTTTTCCTGGAGTTTATGAATTTTAAGAACGAAGAGTGATACCCTAGATACCAGATTGTTGAATACTCAATTCCATTTTAGAGATTATCTTGAGAGAACCTGGTACGTTTTCAACCTCCTGTCATCACCTTTGTGGTTTCTCAGGGTGGAAACAAGGGGAAAGCTTGCATTGCAAAATTCCCTGGGGGACTCAGACAGAAGTTAGCCCCGCATTTCCGCCTGCCATTCATCCCTTGCACCAACTCTCTGGACCTTGTCAAGGCCTATCCCGCTTTGAATAGTGGTCTGTTATTGTGACGTCCATAAGGCCACACCAGTTTAATTTCTTGGTTAACGGATTTTTATTTTCAAGAAAAAAAAATTTAGAAAAAAAAATCATTAAAATAGAAGGCTGGCCTAGCCTTCTGTTTTCAAAAATTTTTTTTCAAAATTTTTTTTCTTCTTGAAAATAAAAATCTGTTAACCAAGAAATTAAATTGGTGTGGCCTAAGGTGTGGTTTAGAGTGGGCTTGGAAAGAAATGAGCGTCAGTACGTGCTGGGCACTTTGAATCTAGAAACATACAAGAAATTTAGAATAGCGTGCAAAAGTTAGAAGCTACCTTTTGTATCATGGCAGAAATATCTCAGTCAGCCAGTCTTAAAGACAGAAACGTAAATACCTTGAACTAGAGGGGGGCATGCCCTTTCAAATGACTTGTTATAACTGTCAAGTGCCATTTCAAACTTCGCTGGATATTTGGTAACTACCGGTACTTGAAATATTGGACTTCCGTGTAACATATGGTTCTTTTCATAGTCAAAAAACGACTTCGTAAATCTGAAGATAGCAGTGGTTAGCCTTCTCCCTGCTGCCTGACTTACACAGATACGGTGCCAAAAAGCTACTTCAGGAGGTAGAAGGATGTTAGTAAAAGATTCCAAAGACACACAGACTCCAAAAGAAGATCTGATTTTCCTTCTGAGTTCTGTAATCTCAGTCCCCCATTTCTATGGCAATAAGACAACACCAATTTATTTTATTGATTCTCAGACACTTTGGAGAAGGTTATAAAAGATGCCAAAGACACACAACAAAAGAAAAACACTGTCTCCCTTTGCTGTCCTGTAATCTGCCTCCATTTCTATGGCAATAAGACAACACCAATTTATTTCCTTGATTCTCAGACACTTTGGAGAAGGTTATAAAAGATGCCAAAGACACACAGACAGACAGCAACGAAGCGAACCATCTCCCCTAGCTGTCCTGTAATCTTCCTCGTTTCCTGTAAAGTAACATTGTTTAAAGCGTTCCCACATCAACATTGACGTACCCCAGGGCAGAGGAAACAAGTGTCCGGCCTGTTTGACACTAGGCTAAAAATACAGGCAGTTGGTAACAGCCTTGCTTTGAAGTTTGTGGACCTGGGAAATGTCGGGAGGTCCCAGAATAGTGGGAAACATGTGGGAACCTGGCCGCGGTTTAACTCCTGTCATTTTCCTAACTGGTGTGGATAAGGGTCCCGTAGTACCAAAACTTCAGCTGTGAATAAAGTTACTTACTGTGATGCCTTTAAGTTCGATGTGATTCAATTTTGCTATAAGGAGAAACTGGACTGTTCGCAGTTGTTTGTGTGACGCAGTCACTGCAAAAACCACCAACATAAAACCACAGTAAAAATTACAGTATCTTGATGAAAAGGACATTGATATGATTATTTTGGATACGTAAGCTTTGTCCTGATCTTGATAGGTCATGTTGCTTTAAGCTGTATTTTTCACCATCAATTTTGAACCTTCAAAGAAAGGAATCGAAATGTGTGCTTCATCAATTTCCATACAAATGAATCTTCCTTCAGAAAAAGAAAACCAAATTCTTGCTTCTGTTGTTCATTTTTAATACTCAATTTCTGTCTTGAAATGTGACTGTAGAATTTTGAGCGGTTTGGAAGTATTTTAATCTTATAAAAATGACTCCACAGCACTATAACGTTATGCCATTTTCCTCCCCTTTCAGGGAGTGGTACAGTCCGAGGCCATGTTGGGAGGTCAGATGCTGGACACCCCCAAGATTCTGCCCTTCAAAGACAATGGCCGCGACCTCTGTCTGAGCATCGAAGAAACCTTGCCAGGATGGAAAAGCCGACTTGGCGCCAACTTCCAGGTGAGATTTCTAGTGCAATGGGGACACCTAGCAATGGTTGTGAAAACTGCAGGCACCTGTTACAACCAATAGATGGTTGAAAGAAAACACCAGTCACTTAGGATTTGTTTGGAAAAATGCTAACTTCCTGGTGATAAGACTTGTTTCTAGTGCAGTGGGGACATCTAGCAGTTATTCTAAAAACTGCAGGCACCTGTTAAAGCCAAAATAATTGGGGAACAAGTAACATTTTAACTCAGTGGTGATGTGCTAGCAAAATGTGATTTTTTTTGAATCATTTTGAAAGACAGGGTGTCTTTCTGTTCTGACCTCTAATTTTGTGATGTCATTTCAGGAGATACCATTCCACCACGTGTGGGGGAGCAGCCAGACGGGCCTCCACTGTTCCTTTATGATGGAGCGCACGGACCCCCAGATCCAAATGGTCACGGCCCGAATCCAAGTCTTCCAGGGCTCGCCTGAAGAGGAGAGGCAGAGCCTCAACATCACAGCAAGCGTCAGCAGAGAGGTAAGGAGTCATGTGTATTCTTCATGATTGGTTTATCTATGGTTTATTTACTCAAAACCACAGCGCACATATTCTCCTTACTGGGAAATCAAAACCACGCAAACTTAAATACACAGTGAACAACAACAAGTTAACATGTTTAAACAAGTGTTAATTTCCACCCCCAGGAGAGAATGCCACAGACCACCCCCTCCCTCAGGCACATACATGTAATGCCATGAGACATCTTACTGGTTATATTATACAATACAAACATGAATACAAACAACAAATATGAATAAATACAAACAAACAAGTTGACACATCTAAACAAGTGTTAATTTCCCCCACCCCCAGGGGAGAATGCCACAGACCACCCCCTCCCTCAGGCACAAGCGGGAGCCCGCCCTGCTGAGGTCGGAGAGCGACCTCGCCATCCCCAAGGCCCCCCAGACGCCCGCAGAAGTCTTCAGGTTACCCCCGGCGGTGCGGGCCAGCTTACGCGGCTGCCTGGACATCCCCAATGTCAAGGGCAATGACTGGCGAGGGCTGGCCAAGAGGTTACAAGTCGACAGGTGAGAAGAACACCTGTATAAGAACAGACCAACTTCTTTTTGTAGTTTTCATTTTTAAGGTAACACCAATTTGATTTGTTGCATCATTGATTTTAAAAAGAATATATGATAAACTGGAGAAACATGATCAAAACAAAGCCAGGTTTATGCCTTGGTGCAGTCAGTTCCATGGTGTAATACGGTCATAGTCAGGTTTTCCTCCCTGCCCTCTGCTTTTACAATGTCTGCTCCAGTGCTTGCTAGATTTTTGTCTTAAAATGTCCAAGAACCAAGGAACTAGGCAGAAATAGCTGGTTTTGTGCACCACACGTTACACATTACGAAGCATTTTCTATACTCTAACAACACTCGATACCAAACTTTGGTTCTATTGAAGCCCAACTGGAGACTGAACCCGTGTCTCTCCCCTCCCCGTGTGCAGCTTTAGCTGGCTAAGGTACCCGTTTGGCACCATGTCTGCATTGGTTAGGCCACACCAATTTAATTTCTTGGTTAATGGATTTTTATTTTTAATTTTAGCAACAAAAAAAATCATGAACACAGAAAGCTGTGGTGAAAACTTGCACCTGACTCTGTTCACTCCCTGATACTGTGTGCATCAAATTACAAACTTTCCTCTGAGATTCTGTTTTCATATTGTTTTTCCAATCTAGCTTTAAATCTTTTTATTCCGTTAACCAAGAAAATAAATTGGTGTGGCCTTATGGGGTTAGGCAGCAGGTGAAGGTTAAAAGGCCAATGATGGATTGTATTTTTTGTTTTATCTAAACCCAACTGGTGACTGAACCCGTGTCTCTCCCCTCCACATGTACAGGTACATCAACTACTTTGCGACGAAGCCCAGTCCCACGGACCACATCCTGGACCTCTGGGAGGCCCGTAACCGCGACGACCGGGCCATCGAGGAGCTCATCCTCGTGCTGAAGGACATGGGTCGCTCCGACGCCTGCCTCCTCATCGAATCAGGAGTCAGCACACCGCTCGTAGCATAGACGCCGCCTCGCTACGCACCGCACACAACATGTGGAGGCGCCCTCGGCACGGTTGCTAAGCAGCCATAGCCGCGGAAACCGTAACCACGGAAACCTGTACTCCGCATGCCAAGTCAAAGACTTTATAACTAACCATGAAGCACCTCAAAGTCTCTAAGAAAATTTGAAAAATGAGGAAAAAATGTTTCTAGAGTTGAGCCTAAGTTCATGGTCATACATAGCAACTATCGGTATAGCAACTGTTGACATAGCAACTGTTGGCATAGCAACCAGTGCCGTGCTGACGCGAAGAACATACAATGCTGATTCTGGTTTGTATTGTATTTTCCTAAGAGAGAAGCAGGTGGATTGAAACAAACACAGCAAAGTTTTGTCACCTGTACTGGACAGGTGTGTGTCTCACCTGTTGTTTACCTGTCCCGAGTCTGTAGGATTGATTAGATCGTAAAGGAAGCGACTGCAAACACGACATTTTTAGTCCATGACGACGTTGTTGAAGATTTGTGTACAGTGCGAGATATTCCCAATGCAATGTTCTGGAGGACGTAATGTTAGATGTGCTTCAGCCACCTGGCACTGTAGAGTCAGATATACCAGCCAGAGGGGAACCCTGCAAATGCAATTGTACATTTTTATCACTATTTATTAAATGCACATTTTCCCGCAGTTTTTAAACAATAGGCAATGTCGGTTTTCATAATGGTTGCTGTCCGCAAAAAGGACCATTTTAAAACAAGATGTTAGCTGTTCCTACGAAATAAGGATTGTACAAGTGTATGTTTGTAATAAAATGAGAGAGAACCATGGTCAGCTGTGGAGTTAGAATTCAGGGTTTTGAAGTGCAGGGAAGTTGTGAAGGAAAAAAATGTTCCTGTGATGTTAAATTGTATCGGAAAGACAAAGAGTTGATATTATTTATTCGTGACAATCAGTTTGTTTATATTTACTATGTCCAATTGTACCTTGTTGATATCTCGTTATGTTCCGTTCGTTAGCACTATTATTTGATTTTGCATTTTCGTAGCTTGTAGATTTCGGCGGCCCGCTACTGTCAAACCCTTTATTTTGCCATATTGTAATTGTTTAAGTGGAAAGTCTAGTTGCACGTATTTTACTCTGCACTTAGCACAAGATTTCACAGGTATGTTATATGTTACACAGGTTTTAAAAATCTGTGTGAAGACCTTAGAAGGACCCTTTGCCACCCCAGCGAGAGGGATGCACGATGCTTGTGATATATGAAACAAACTGCTAGAGCATTAACATATTTTTGTATATCAACATCGTTCCTGTAGTATTGTTGTAACGCCATGTGTCGTACGCCATTGTGTAACGTTAACGCACCAACCATACCTGACGGGTTTTGTACTTTAACCTTCATTCCACGCGACACCATTCCAAAATGGCTTCCACCCAAGTGTTCTATTCCACAGGGGTGAAAGGTCGTTCCATTCCAAGCCATGTCCTATATGTGTGTGTGTGTGTACAGTTCTCACTGCATCCAACGGGTTTCGTAGTGTTGTATGTATGGGGGAAGGACCATGAATCGGTTACCACAGCAACAGTCTCCATGGTAACTTTTGACATAAACCATGCAGCCAGATACAGTTACTGATTGGACATTATGGAAACCAATGACATTCTTTTCTGATAGCCATGCTGATTTGTGAGCGTCAGATTGGATGTTATGATAACCAATGAGAGTTCTCTAGATTGCTGTGAAAGCGCCTGATTGGCAGTTGTGGTAACCAATGAGAGGTTGTCTTCCCCCCAATGTCCTTGTCCCATTATAGATATCTCACCATTGTACAGTGTGGCAATAGGAGTTCCGAACCTCAGTATAAAAAAAATGTACATAGTCACCTTTCTCGTAGATATGTGTAGCTTCAATTGGTTCCTTAAGAGTATGATATTTCTTATTGTATTTATAACTGAACTAATTTGTGTTAATTACACAGATTGTATTATGTGCCCACCATGTAAATAAAAAAAAGACTTTTTATTACATCATATAGCTTGGTCCTGTTGTCTTATTGTCTTTGATATTATTGTAATTATAATGGTGTCTACTCGGAAACTAATCTCTAAGCAGATGTTGGGTTGGAACATTGTAACGTTTTACGGCTGACCAATTTTTTTTACGTGCACCCATCACAAGTTCACAACTTATGTAAAGCTTTGCCATAAAATATTAAAAGATGCCTTTGATACAGAAATTGGCAGCTAGGAAAACGTAACGACTAGTCTTCCCAATAATCTGCTGGAAGATTACTGAATGTCTAGAAATACTGGGAAACGATTTAAGAACTTGGAAGAGTGACTCTTCAAATATCAACAAATGAAACTCAAAACTCCTTCCCACTTATCCTTGACGACGGGAACGAGCCATCATCAGTAACGTTAGGTGTTCCAAAGAAGTGTTCAACAGGCCTTGGCCAAGTTAAAATCTATTGTAATATCCTTTCAAGCATGGTCGCTGCCAATGTGGCATGTTTAAAGCAATACTTATATCCTGCTGTAGTGTAATCTATACATAATTTGTGGAAGATCAGATGCTATCGAGATGAAACATAGTGCATTTTTTTCAATTTCAACCTGTTCATGTAAGAGTTATATCTGATTCAGTCATTTCAAACTCTTTCTAACAAGTTTTCTATGCAATGTGCTTTTTGGCAGCCACTCCGTCCCGGTGGCCAGTTGGATTCTGCTTTGGTCCTTTTGATACAGTCTTTGCCACCAGTAAATGTGCTTGGAGATTAGCCATCCAGCTCAGACTAAAATTGTGTATAAACAAAAGCAAAAAGCCAACAAAACAAGTTTGACACATTTTTTTAGGTGCAACTACATGTATAAAGTGACATGCCTATAACTATTAAGTGAACTCTAAAGAGTAGAAGTCCTGAATATTCTATGTCAAAGACAACATGTAAGTTACAGAGCCATTTTGGAATTGACAATCGCTAAATCGAGAGGCAAAAGTGTAAACATGTGAGGTAGTACCTTTGCCCCAGGTCATCAGTTGCTTTGCATGACAAAGGGTTGTTGACATAGGCATGACTCAACGGAAAGTCCCGGAAGTGCTGCAGGGAAAGTCCCACCCGAGTCAGAGGGAAAACCCAGATCTTTCGCCCAGTACAGGGAGAAACAGGCAAGTCAGGCAGGTTCACAACAGAGATTTAGACAGGCATCCAGGTGAGATTTAGAGTAGACCGTCTGTAATAATCCTGACGGTACAGGGGATATGAGGGTTTGCAGCAAGTTGTATGACTGTGTATTGTGGAGTCTGGACTGCTGGTATATATCAATAAGGTCACTAATTAATTTTCTGTGGAGAGAATATTGTCACTCATTTGCATTCATGATGCATTTTCTTTCCCCCATATAAGTATGTAACATATCATAAGAGAATAAACCTGTTCCATCAAGATATGATTTAAATGTACAGAGGGTTTAATGTTAAAAGAAATGGGTAATACTAACAAAAGTTACCAAACATTGATTCTTATAGAAATTCCTTTAAAGGCATACATTCCACAATCTTTATCAACTTATACTTATACGTTTTTAAGGCCAAACTGTAATGATGACTAGAGTAATAAACAAAACAATTGCAGAAGCCTACCATATGCACGGTATCTCCAATACAAGGTACAATGTACACAAATGTTACAAAGTAACAAGACTGTCTTAATCAACACATTGCTGTCTCCTTTCTTTAAGGTTGATCATTGGAATCTATGATAAAATGTCTGACACCAATATGACCAGCCTGGCAAACAAGTTCCAGGACTTGGAACTGTGCCTCAAGAGTCAGCACAGACAAGTACATAGTTATGGCCGGGCTCTTAGAGAAGCCATTCTTCACATGGATCTCTTTATGGAGGTAGAGGTCTTAAAAAGTCTTGGAGACCTGCATCTTCAGACAGGCCAGCAGAACAAACATTCAGCAGAGATTGATAAGGCTGCTGCCCTGTATGCTGCTGCCCTACTGCGCTGCACAGATCCAGACATGGGACAAACACTGGAACATCGTCTCGGCTACATGGAGAAACTCTCCAAACAACTGCTGCACGGGTACACTCCACAGTATCAGACTGAGTGTCTGTCACCAGACTACAGGGGTCCTGCTGACAGCAATGTCTTAAGGGTGGCAGAAATTTGTGACAAATTGGACAGAAGAGTCAGTAAACCCTGGCGCTCTCTTGAGGAGACTTACACAGAAACATTGGTGACAGCAATGGAAAACGGCGATGCTTTATTGGAGATTGAGGTTTTAAAATGTCTTGGAGATTTGTACCTCGAGAAAGGCAAGAAAAAGTCTGTTGTGTCTAAGTTTTCCCATGCAGCTGCCATGTACGGCAAGGCTCTTAGAGGATGTGAGGATCCTGAGACAAAGCAAACTCTGCACCACCGTATCTTGTACATGGTGAAGACCTGTGGAGCAATGAGAAGGGTGAGTAGTTTCTCTAGATTTGATGATGGATGCTTAATCATGAAATATGTATATATATATATATATATACGAATATATGAATATATAAATATAGATACATAGATAAATAGATATGTACAGAGTACTACAGACAATTATTTACATGCAAAAGTGCAAATACAGAAGACTTCAACATTTGTGGACTGAACCTTGCAGCAGTTGACATCAAATACATCTAGAGAAAGAAGACCATTTGTGGGACACCAGTTTGGGATCATCAGAGGAACTGACGTTTCTCAGGACCATCATCTTCATCCAGACATACTTAGGTGGGGGCACCTTCAGCTTCAGAATGGATGAATCGTGTGAACTTTATGGCCCGAAAGATGTACATAGTACAATGTCAATGTATGGCGACAATAAAAAAGGAATCAACACAATAATACTTGACTCTTCTAAAACAATGACTATGGGAATATGGACGCATTGGCAGATTGACACATTGTATTAAATGAGTGGATCTTTATCTTTGAGAAGACAGTATCATGATAATGATTATGATAAGGAGCCACCTTGCTTTAACATGCTTAGTCCTGCCATTTCTTTTAGCCAGTACAAAGACCACTTGACGGAAGGTGAATCATCCCTTGCCAGGGCAGACCTGGACTCAGCAGAGAAGCACTTTGCAGCTGCACTCAAGACTGTACACATACCAGGTATGGGGAAAGCGCAGTTGAACATTCTGTTACTAATTTCCTCTTGGCTTACTTGCAATATTATCAATGCACACACCCAGTTCATGATTATAGGACATAGTCTCGCAGTAGAGTTATTCTAAGAACTAGGAGGTATGTTAAACTTTGACTTCCTTGCCCCCCCAGACCCCACAGCTCAGCAATACCAGAGAGAGGTGGAGCCCCTGTGCAAGTTGGGGGATGTCTACAGTAAGCGAGGTCAGCAGACAGGAGATGGGGGAGACTTTGTCAAAGCAGCAGCACTCTACAATGCAGCAATAGCCAGGTCAGAGGATCAAGTCCTCAATAATAACATAGCAACAATTATTGAAGAAGTACAGAAGTCATTCCTGAAACGTATCTTAGATATTCATTGTAATGTAACCCAAATAAACACACAAGACCACAGGAAACAGCTGAAAGAGATGCGAGACCAGATCAAGCTGGAGATGGAAACCATTGACCAGCAGCTGGATCCCTATGTACACGATGAGGACGACATATGTGTCAAAGAAATAGAGGCAAAACGAGCTCAGGCTGTCAGGGAGTTGTTTGAGAAAATTTCACAACAAAGGAAGGAGTTCATCAGCCTACTTTTAGAAGAGTGTATTGGGTTAATGGGTCCCCCTCCCTGTAAGTATGCCCTGATAGGCTTGGGTTCACAGGCCACAGGACTGGTAACTCCATACTCAGACCTGGAGTTTGCCATCCTGGTAGAGGAAGAAAATGAAGCATGTCTTGTGTATTTCCGCAACCTCACCCACTACCTACACCTCAAGGTGGTCAACCTGGGAGAAACCATTCTCCCAGCACTGGGAATAGAATCGCTCAATAACTTTGGGAATCCACTTGACAACTGGTACTATGACTCTGTTACACCACGTGGGTTTGCATTTGATGGGTCCATGCCAAAGGCAAGCAAGACTCCACTGGGCAGGCAGGGAACATTAAACAAACCACCCAGTGAACTCATCTGCACACCAAACAGTATGGTTTCAAAATTAAAAAAGGATGTCACATTATACCTGAAGGAAGGATATCACCTTGCCACTATCTTAAGAAACCCATGCCTGATAGTAGGGGACCAGGGTCTGATCAGCACATACATGGCCGTCATAGCGGAGATACTGCAAGCTGATGGGGGCAAAATGGCTCAACAAATGGCACTGGAGACGCTGATAGAAAATTGTAAAAGCTGCAATGGTACAGAAACAATTACAGCAAGGATGATAGATGTGAAGAAAGATATCTATCGCTTCCCAGCTGTAGCAGTGGATTGTTTGGCCCTGTCCTCGTGTATTGCACCTAAAACAGTTTGGGAGACAATAGAAGAAATTAAAAACAAACAAGTGATAAGTCACAATAATGCACACCACCTGATAGTACTTACAAGCATCTCGGCAGAACTCCGGCTCAGAACCTACATTGCAAATGGTGGACAGAGTGAATACCTGTCAGCTATGGCCTCAATGGAAACAATGCCAAATGGACAGGAATCACCCCTACAGACCAATGACCATGAAGTACAAACACATGTACTGAAGCCAGTTTTTCATGTACCAAATGAAAAACAGCTTTTCAGATACTATCATACAGCAGTTCCTCTTAAACGTCTTTTGCTTGAATGGTATGGAAAGAAATCCGTTCTAAATTCATTCTCCGATTTCTTCGATACTTCTCTAAAAGTACGAGGAATGATGTACTTTGAGTTATGCAAATATAAGCTGGCTATCAGCTACCTCCATGAGGCCCTCAAGGCAGCTGATGGAACTGACACCAAGGAGACTATGATGCTGCTCAGCAATATTGGATATGCTTGTTTCCATGTTGGGGATTGTTACAAAGCTATAAGCTATCTTGAACAGGCTCTAGAGGCGCATGGTAAAATCCATGGAAAGAATACTACAGCCTATCATAACATTGCAGTCATACTCAACCACCTAGGGTCAGCCTGGGGCAGGGTGGGGGATCAACAAAAAGGAATCAGCTACTATGAACAGGCACTACAGATGAGGAGGAATACGTATGGTGATAGAACAGCACACCCTGACTTTGCATTATCATTATCCAACCTGGGGGGAGCATGGTATGGTAAAGGTGATTACAGGAAAGCAATCAGCTACTATGAACAGGCTCTTCAAGTAGTTATGAGGATCTATAGCGAGGGTTCATCACATCGTAGGCCTGATATCGCTACATTACTGAATAACCTGGGTGAAGCCTGGGGTGACCTAGGTGAACAGAGAACAGCAGTTAGCTACCATGAACAGGCACTACAGACGAGAAGGAGGATCTATGGTCCGCAAACAGCACACCCTGACATTGCCATGTCACTTGGCAGCCTGGGAAAAGCCTGGAATCGTGGAGGTGATTACAGGAAAGCAATCAGATACATTGAACAGGCACTACAGACTTACAGGAAGATCTATGGTGAGACTTCATCACATCCTAACATAGCTAAATTCCTGAGCATCCTGGGTGACGCATGGCGTAACCTAGGGGAACATAGGAAAGCAGTTAGCTGCCATGAACATGCCCTGCTGATTAGAAGGAGTATCTATGGTCTACAAACCCCACATCCTGACATTGCAGAATCACTAAGCAACATGGGGTTATCCTGGCACAATCTGGGTGATGACAGGAAAGCAATCAGCTACTACGACAAGGCACTACAGATGATGAAGAGCTCATATGGTCAAGATGCAGCACATCCTAGCATTGCCACAGTTCTCAATAACATAGGGTACTCTTTGAATAATTTGGGTGATAGTAGAAAAGCTATCAGATGCTTTGACAGGGCACTGCAAATAATAAGTTTATGTGGACAAACTAAAGCACATCCTGACGTTGCCTCGCTACTGAACAACATGGGGCAAGCTTGGGGTAGCCTAGGTGAACACAGAAGAGCAGTTAGCTACCATGAACAGGCACTACAGAAGAGAAGGAGTGTCTATGGTCAGCAAACAGCACATCCTGACATTGCCATATATCTTTGCAACCTAGGGTTAGCCTGGCAGTATCTGGGTGATTTCAAAAAAGCAATCAGCTGCCATGAACAGGCTCTTGAAATATTCAGAAATGCCTATGGTCAGACTACAGCACATCCTCTCATTGCCACATTGCTCAATAACTTGGGGGTGATTTGGTACAAACGCTGTGATTTCAGGGCAGCTAAAAGAACCCTCAAAGAAGCCTTGGCTATGGCAAAGCAAATACATCCTCAAGACTTAGATCATTCACTGATAAAACGAATTAAAAGGCACCTTGCCCTGTTCAGACTGTAAATGACACATGACAACCTTGTTATGTCTTAATCCAAAATATTCAGACTATCATGCTGTTTCAGTCACAAAGCATTGGAAAAGCATGCTATTATCACTCAGAATGTATGTTCTGAAAGAAGCCTGGCTGCACAAGCATTTGAAAACCTAATGTGAAGACTGTGTTCTGTACATGGCGCAGATTTTGTATCACTTCAACTACATCTAGTAACAAGCTGAAATACACTGTCGGTGATTTCAATACATATGAGAGGAGTTCGAATCCTGGCGTTTGTTGGCTCACCTGACTTAGCTTGAAAGGGTGGCACAATAATTGGACGTTACGTTGCGGTCCATTTATTATTGTCCCCGTCAAAAAGATGGCAATAAATATGTAAATGTATAGCCATGTTATAACCCACTATACTTCTCATAGAGAATATGCGACAACTTGGATTGAGCTTGCTCAAAACCTTGACTTTCCAAACTGGCCGAGTTGCTAGTATTACTAAATCGGCAAGAATTGTTTTGATGACGTTTGCACGATTAGCTGACACAACACAGCACAATGTGCTTACCAAATCCAGGTACAGAACCAGGTTCATAAATGTGACTCACAATGGTGTATCCTACAGTCTTCTGTTTGAAAACCCTCCACTGTTGGTAGCGTACATACTAACTACATGTAGTTCATAGTTAATGTTTATGTTGAATTTTCTCTTAAAAAGTCTGAATATCCATATAAGTTCTACGATCCGAAGATCATTATTCTAATTTGTAATGTATGTTTGTACGTGGAGCGGTGTTATGGCCCGGTTCTTGCTGCACGAGGGACTTAGATGCTACAGGACTAAGAGAAGAACACACGCGAGACACAGGGCATTGACGTCACACGCGCACGGGAGTCATAGAGTTGAGTCTCTCTCTCTCTCTGCTTCTGTTCACAGACTCGCTGTAGCTCAGACTCTTCTTCTCTGGTCAACTCACTCAACTCCAGATCTAGAGAACCCGGTCTTTTATTAGAAAGTACCCATTCACAGTGGGAGAGCCCTTCAACTCTACAGGGCATTTCCCATGGTCAATACCATAAGTTCTAAATGACAGATCTCAAGGGTTTCAAACAATAACATGAAGGTATCAAAGGCTGGTATCAAAGTACTCTCATTGTCTTTGACTTATATTTACTTTCATGATTTATATCATTATTCAGCAAACAAATAAACAAGTGAAACAACGTTATAATCGTTTTAATCCATAAATGTGAAGTCAGCTGAATTAAGACATGTGCCTGCATATGCTTTTGTATGCGCGTTCCCGTCGTCGCATTGGTGTGTAACTTGGCATACCGTTTTCTAGGATGGGCGTGGTGATGCACGGTGTTTTTACACCGTAACTACTTTTATCGTCAATTCAATATCGTAATTGGACCCCTATATTGACGCGCAAGCGGAAGTGCCCTCCCATAGAGACCACGCTTAAAAGCCGGTCCGCTGTCACCCAAAGTCGTAAGCAGATATAGGGTAGATTCTTTCGCTACTTGCTGTGATCGTATAGTCACCGTTACATTGTAAAATAGACAACGTGCATCACCACACGCAGCCTAGCAAACGATATGCCAAGTTACATACTAATGCGGCAACGGGAATTGACAATTGTGAGTTCTAGCTGTGTACATGTGCACAGTGACCTCCTGTGTGTGTATAAATATGATGCCCAATGACAGCGCGAATATGTGCGCACGGGTCGGGGCGGTGCACTTTAACGCACAGCGATTTTTAATTTCAAGATCGCCGTGTGAAAATGGGAAATCTCTGGACCTTCAAACTTACCACACTTGTAGTTTGTAGTACGGAGGCTGTGACAATGTAAAAAGTTTACGCAGGGGATGAAAGATTGTTGAGATATGTCTCTCAGAAAAGTGCCCGCGGAAGTCACCATAACATCGGGGCTCCCCGATATCTCTACGGCGCTGGAATTGTATTGTAAGTATTGAGTAAATGATAGAGTAATGTAATCGAGTAAAATATAATTGATCAAAACGTAATGAGACATTGTTGTTTATTCCTGTTAGAATGGTTATCAAAAGGAAGAGAATAAAATCTGTCAATCACTGTCGATGTCATGAATAAAAAGGCTGGTATCAAAGTACTCTCATAGTCTTTGACTTATGTTTACTTCATGATTTATATCATTATTCAGCAAACAAATAAACAAGTGAAACAACGTTATAAGTAGCATGAAAAAGCTCAATCCCGAGATTCCACGCTGCTTCTACATCCGGGCTACATGAAGATGATGATAAGATCGGGGTTTAGAAAAGTAAAGTTTCTAGATGATGATGATGATGATGATGATGATGATGATGATGATGAAAAGGAGCCAGCACTTTAATTAAAGTTAAAATACGTTTTCTGCTTCTACATCCGGGCTACATGATGATGATGATGATGATGATGATGATAAGATCGGGGTTTAGAAAAGTAAAGTTTCTAGATGATGATGATGATGATGATGATGATGAGAAGGAGCCAGCACTTAAATTAAAGTTAAAATACGTTTTCTGGTTCCACATCCGGGCTACATGATGATGATGATGATGAGAAGGAGCCAGCACTTAATTAAAGTTAAAATACGATTTCTGGTTCTACATCCGGGCTACATGATGATGATGATGATGATGAAAAGGAGCCAGCACTTATATTAAAGTTAAAATACGTTTTCTGGTTCTACATCCGGGTTACATGATGATGATGATGATGATTAAAAGGAGCTAGCACTTAAATTAAAGTTAAAATACGATTTCTGGTTCTACATCCGGGCTACATGATGATGATGATGATGATGATGATGATGATGATGAAAAGGAGCTAGCAATTAAATTAAAGTTAAAATACGATTTCTGGTTCTACATCCGGGCTACATGATGATGATGATGATGATGATGATGAAAAGGAGCCAGCACTTATATTAAAGTTGAAATACGCTTTCTGGTTCTACATCCGGGCTACATGATGATGATGATGATGATGATGAAAAGGAGCTAGCACTTAAATTAAAGTTAAAATACGTTTTCTGGTTCTACATCCGGGCTACATGATGATAATGAAAAGGAGCTAGTACTTAAATTAAAGTTAAAATACGTTTTCTGCTTCTACATCCGGGATACATAATGATGATGATGATGATGATGAAAAGGAGCTAGCAATTGAATTAAAGTTCAAACACGTTTTCTGGTTCTACATCCGGGCTACATGATGATGATGATGATGATGAAAAGGAGCTAGCACTTAAATTAAAGTTAAAATACGTTTTCTGCTTCTACATCCGGGCTACATGATGATGATGATGATGATGAAAAGGAGCCAGCACTTAAATTAAAGTTAAAATACGTTTTCTTGTTCTACATCCGGGCTACATGATTACTAGTATTCAATTTGAAGGTGCCATTTGTTTCTTGTGAACTTCTTGTTAATGTACTACTTTCTCTGGAAAGCAATTTGCCGCTTCGCCTGAATTTTGAAACACACTGGACGTCCGGATGATTCTCGTTTGTTTCTTGTTGGTATAAATTTGACGTTAACTTTCAAATATATATCTATAGTAAAGTACATGTTTTTAGTCTTTCATTCGACGGGGAATCGATCGCATGACTGTCATAATATGAATAGAGAACAGAGCCAAATAATTTGGAACATTTGTTTATTCTCTTTACATAAAGTTACACACAAAGAAACTTTGAAGGTATTAAATAATGTAAAGCAAGTCACACTCGTCTGTGATTGTTCTACTGTTGCTAGGCAACCTGGTCACCATGGAGACATCACAACAAAAACTCTATAGTTTGGCACAAAACTCTTACTCTAAATACACTCCAAAGTCCTCCTTTCAAATTTGGGCACTTGACAGAAATATTACCCCACCTACGTCTACGAATGGTATGTTCCACATGAGCAGTAACTTTGCAATGCTTAATGTTACCATTGCTCTAGCGGCATGTGCTATTTTTGCAGAGGGTGGATTCACTTCTCTATGTATTGTAACATTTGAGAACTGAAAATATGTACTGCTTTGGTGCAGGAGAATTGTTAGGTGTAAGATTTGGCGAGAGGACTACACAATCAGTTTAAAGCCATGATTTTACAAGTAAATACCTGGTTCTTTAATTTTCATACATGCATTTGTATGAGAACATGATTGGAAAGTACTCTTACACTTTCTACAATACACATCAGAACTATTTCACACACTAACACCACTGGCACTGCACACTCTTATAAACAACTTGTAGCATGAATAAATATTTGTATTTTTGTACAAATACACAATATAGTGTAACAATAATGTTAACATGTATATAATAAATCTATGACTTGGCATGATGTGGAATTGTATCTTGTTAAGACAAATGCAGTACAACTTTTGATGTATGGGTCTAATCTAAATTGATATCATCAAAGATGTACAAATTGATATTGAAGAACTTGTAAATTTGTGTGGCTGTTGTTTCAGTTCTTACATCTGTTCTTTCATTTGTAAAACATTTCCTTTATGGTATTAAATTATATAATACATTTGTATGTTTTAAGTTATATCAACATACTCTCAACTGTATTGTGTTTGCTTAACACTGGCATTGTAGAGTCATACAAAACTGGTTTGACCGCTGTATTTTTAGGCAAGACAAGGCGCCAATTGTAACATATTCAAATTATTGAGGAAAAAGCACTTTTTTTTACACAAAGACTTATAAATACAGACAAACACAATGTTGCTGGTATCCCCCACTCTACAACAGATACATTTTTTTGTATGACAGGACACTAACATTTGTACAGAGTGTAGTCTAGTGTTTCCTTGTTTGCAAAAAAGATATTCATCTTAATCTTATTTGCCAACGTACCATCCTCATCAGATAGTCATGATATGAATGTAGCAGAAGAACTAACACCAACTTAGGCCACACCAATTTTATTTCTTGATTAACTGATTTTTATTTCCCCCCCCAAAAAAATATTCATGAAAACAGAAGGCTGGGCCAGTCTTCTGTTTTCATGATTTTTTTGGGGAAAATAAAAATCCGTTAACCAAGAAATTAAATTGGTGTGGCCTTAGCAAGTAAGAAGAAGAACATGGTTGTGTTCAAGAAAACTCCTAAAACACTGACAGCATCTAGTAACCTATTTGTCCTATACATATGTGTTAATACATATGCATGAATGTACTTTGTACAGTACTATACAAGGACAAAGGTCTTAATGATAGAATTATAGAAGACTGAACAAAGGTTTGTACTGCTTTTCAATCATGATTCATTACTGCAATTTGCCTTCAATTTCAGGAAGAAGAAAATGGGGAAATCTTAATTTCATATTTTCTTTTTAGCCCTATCTCTGATACCAAAAGGAATTTAACACAATGTATCCTCCACAAGGATAGGGTTACAAATACTATCCACACCATCTTATACTATTCTTCTCTGGACGGCATTAATACAATAATCATACATACACATATATCTTCTGAACTTAAGTATAAATATCGGTACCACCTCCCCATGTGAAAGTAGATGGACCAGGATACACTGACATCCTCTGAAAAATAGAAAGATGATATGATTTACAAAGTTCTTCACAACCAAAAAGTTGATGCTCCGCTGTGGCTTTTGTGGACATTTTGCTTAGGGGAGAGAAGGTTGTGCCCTACATGTGGTGTCACTGGTAAAATAGCTTGCTACACCTCAGGGAAAAAGGCATGCAGACCCTCACATGATGCATTTTCTAACGTGAACCACAACAGAATCTGTTGCCTTATTTTTCAGCCATCCCCTCCCCTACTACAGGGTAGTTAATAATAATAATAAGTTTATTGCAAATTCATGCCCAAGGCTAAATGCAAATAACATACATAAAAGAACAGGGTACAAAATAGGTATAAAAGCTGCTTATCTAAATTATACAAACGTAATTGTCTGTAACTATAGTGAAGGGTTTGACTTCTCTTTTGTAAGCAATGGAAGACGTAATGTCCAACCTTTTCTATAATTTGTGGGTTTTTGGTAGTTAAAAGAAGAATAGTCTTTTCTTTGTCTGTAAGCTTAGAGAAATTCGGATAGATTTTAGTGGTCTGAATATACAACTCATTTCATGCATTATCATGAAATGAACAGCTTGAAATAAAGTGTGTTTCGTCTTCCACTGGCTGTATAAATAAGTACAACCCACCGTGAGTACTGTACCCTATTTCTCAGCCGCCTCCTCCCCTGTTGCTGTCCTGGAGTCGGGGTTACCTGAGGTCGTCTGCAGGCTGTAGCGGACTGGGCTCATCTTCAGGTACTTCTCAATCAGACTGTTGGCGTAGTCTCGCTGTTCTGGGGTCAGCTGGGGAGGGGCCGACGGATCCGGCAGGACCTCTGGCACCTGCAACCAATAATCAATCAATCAATCAATCAATAGATTTAATTTGTATCAGTGTTCTCGCCAGGCCTTGTCAGCATAGCGGCCCCCTATGCTGTGATCTGGACCCCCTATGCTGTGATCTGGACCCCAATGCTGTGTTTCAATGAGCATAGGGGTGTTTATCTCTGGGAAGAACCTTTATAACTCTTATAAAAAGTTCATATTTGGCTTTAGAATGTGACAGAGGAAAAAACTTCACAAAATTCATCCCTCAAAATGCAGGAAATAGTGTCTTATTTGGTTATGACTTTCAAAATTTTGTGCGGGAAGATGCCAGACTCCCAACCGTTATCATGTCTTTGGCACTCCGCAATTGACTTGCGCCGTGCAATTTTGGCCTTCTGTACCTGACCCCTATGCTGTGAAAAATCCTGGTGAGAATACTTTTGTTTGTTTGTTTTATTTCGATCTCCATTAGTGATATACAATATGCACTATTCTTCCTGGAGTCCCAATACAAATAAATAAAATGAAACGAAAACTATACAATTGGTTTAACTAAGAATTCGACAAAACAAATGTTGTGAAATCAAAAGTAAACGAGAGATGAACGAGGGAGGTCAGAGGTCAACATAAGTGATAATACTGTGTATTTATCGACTAAGTAGCCCAAAGCTAAATCATTCTCACTAGTTTGACTTCAAATATTACTTTACTTCTTATTTACACTTTATCTGGTATCATCTATACATGCCCTTATTGTGATCAAGCAGCGTGAGTTCGTCTGCACATACCTTCACAGGCACACATGGCAGCTTGTCTTTTAATTTGGGGTCTTCCCTGTCCTGCCGAGAGGAATCAACTTCATCATCCATGTGTCCGTTGGGAATATCCGTTGTTTCTTCAACCCCGGAAGAAATGTGGGCTTCCTTCCTGTCTGTTAAAGACACTGTCTCAGTTCTGTAGTCTCCGTCCCACTGAATGGTGGCCATTTTGTCTGCGTTGTACCCAGCGGACATGTCAGCATCTGACAGACTGTCGCTAACATCAGGTAAACCACTGTTCCATTCTGTTTTCTGACTGCGTACATTGTCGTTATAAGACCACTGGTCAGCGGCACTGGCTTTGCTGTTTGTTTCTACATCTACATCACCGTTTTTTACTGCATCAGTCCTTCCCCGGTGACCCGTGCCCCCCTCCCCACCCTCACTGCCCTTGAATTCAAGATCAAGGTTTTTAGCAATGTCACCTTGATCACCCCACGTTCTGGAGTAGGAAGGTGAGTCATAGTGCCCTTGAGACATCCATGACCTTGAGTATTTCTCCAGGGTCTTTTGAAGGTCATCATTTCCCTCTTGTGAGCAAGATGACATCAAGTCAAGGTCATTTGTTGATACTTTATCCTCTGCTTCTCTTGATGATTTTGTTTGCTGAGATTCTAGTGTTGACATTTTCAAGGAGTGCTCACTTTCATCATCATAGTCCCACACTTTGCCATCTCTACTCAAGTAATTGTAGGAATAATCGTTTCTTCTTTCATCCCTGCTGTATTCGTTATAGTGATCTGATGTTTTAAAAGGATCCCTGCTAGAAGTTGTGTCTGCATTTGTCGTTGTTGTTTTGCTATCAGTAAAAACTACTCTACTTTTGACATCAGCGTCTCCTCCCGACGTTCTATCCCCATCCCTGGAGCCACCTACACTTATGTCCTGTTCTTTCTGTGAGACCTTGAACGGTGAGGGGAGACCCACACCCCCTTTACTGGCAGGTGGTCCAGTCTTCTCAATCGTTTGTCTGAGTTTGTGGTAGAGTTTGGAGTAAGGACTGCTGGCATCCTTGTCACCGGGAAGAGGTAGGTACTCACTACTAGACGATGGCACCGATCTTACAGACACATCGCTCTGAGAGTCAGAATCGTAAGTCCTTCCGTCCTTGTTCTGTTTCTTTGTGACCTTCAACTCCTTCTTGACCTTGCTGTACTGTTCCTTCAGGGCCGACATCTCCTTCTGAAGGACCAGCTGCTCCTTGTGAGCGTCTTCAAGTGCCGTCTCGAGCTCCTTAACGCTGTCTTGTACCTCCTCACGGTTTAACTTGTACCTCTCGACTGTAGCGTGAAGAGACTGAATCTCACTTTTGGCTGCACTGAGCTCCTGCCTCAACTCTGCATTGTCCTTCTCCAAACTGCTGCTAGGCGGCTCTTCTGCACCATGTAGTTTGTCCCTGAGTATCTCTAGTTCGTAAGTCAGTGAGGAGATCTTATCCTTGAGTTTTCTGTTTTCCTGTTCCTTGAGTTTTCCCTGAGACAGAGTTGAGGGGACGGTTCCCAGAGACTGTTCGAACTGCAGCTGTTCTCTCAGCGAGTCGATCTCGTTGGCGGCTAAGCCCAACTTGTGTCGCAGCTTCAGGTTTTCCTTCTCTGCATTCATGGAGGACGTCGAACTGGAGACGCTGTCTACACTCTTCACCGATCCCGCCGTCGAGTCTTCCAGCTGCAAGGCGTCTTTGAGAACCTGTATTTCCTCGTAAGCTGTCTCCAGTTTCTGCCTGAGGTGGACGTTTTCTCGCTGTAGAGCAAGAGAAGATGTTGGGCTCAGCCCAGGTTGTCTGCTGAAGTTCTGTGACTTGTTTAGCTGCTCCCTTAGCGAGCACGTCTCTAACTCTGCAGTCTCGAGTTTGTCTCTCAGCTTACGTCCGTCCAACTTAAGTTCGGCAAGTTCTTGAGTCATAGAGTCGACTTCCTTCTGTTTTGCCCGCAGCTTTTCTTCCAACTCCTCATAGTTCTTAGAAGCAGCTTCGTTGCAGGCCTCGGCATCTTTAAGTCTGTCTTCTACCTCCTCAACTTTAGTCCTTGCTTCGTCCCTCTCCTTCAGGAGGTTCTTATTGTCTGAGACGGCGGCGGTGATTTCCTCCCGTCTCTCCTGAAGCTCCGTGTTCAGCTCCTTGAGACGTGAGGCCATGTCTTGGTTCTTGCTGTTCAGCCGGTCCTGTAAGTCTTCCCTCTCGTACCTCAGACCTGCCAGCGTCTTCTTCAGCTCCAGGTTTTCCTTCCGCAGCTTCTCAGCGTCCATCAAGGACTTGGCCTCCACCACATTGACCTAATAAGGAAACAAACAATTAAGCAAAATGTAAAATGTACTATAAATCGATTCTTTTCTTTAGTCTTAACACGAAAGGCAGACAATATGTACAGTCAATACATACAAGCACATGTTCATTCTACAGGAAAATCCCCTTGCTTTTTTGACAAATACCTGTGGGATTTTGCTGAACATTCTGCAACCCTTTTCAAAAGAGGGACAGCACTTTAATAAGTAAATGGTAATGGGTACATTGGGTACAGTCATGGTTTTCAGGTCACTTTTGATTGTTGAAGTTTATTTCTCTTAATTTAAAACTTACTCTCTCAGTTAATCATACTTTATTTATTGTTTCTTGATAGATGGTTCACTGTTGAGTCATGAATAAACAAAATTTGAAAAGCTACAAAATCAAAACCCTGTACTAACCTGAACTCCCAGGTCCGACATGTGTGGGTTTGTGCTGGCCTGCTGTTCCACTACTGCATGGATGATCTGATCCGACCGTCTCACGGAGCCCGGCAGCGAACTCTGAACCCCTTTGTCCTTTGGGTGCTGGTTTCTCCTGTAAGTTAGACCCTTAGAAGGGAGAGTCCGGGCGTAGAGGACGGATTCAGGGTTAGAGGTCAGGTCCTTACTGGGGAGGGTCCGGGCGTAGAGTACAGCGTCAGGGTTAGGATCGCCTCCCTTCAGTCTGTTCAGCAGGCGGAAGTTTTCAGCAGAGGTGTGGTCCAGTTCCTTGGGAAAACAAAGAGAAGACATACAGTCAAGCATCTTTACAGTCTTCCTTAATTTACTTAACCCTTTGGCTGACCCTATCAGTAGCACAGAATGATTCCTATGACATCAACAACCACAAAGCATGTCTTTGTAGATTGAATTTGGCCTGCATCCTGGAAAACGTTGACTCCTTTCAGCAAATACTAGTAGGCAGTGACATTCAAGTACACCGACGTCATGATAAGTTTCTGTGAGTCCTGTGTACATTTTGTAACTAATACGCACTGGTCATAAAGTGAGCACATGATGCAAATCAACTTAAGTTTGTTGGGTGATAATTTTGTTCAAATCAAGAAGTGATTGGCCTTTGTAAAAATACCACAAAATGGTAGAGTGTGTAATGTAATTTCAACTCTCAACTCAAATCTGCTCTTTGTTGTACATCATACTACTACGTGTATCAAATTTGTGTGGGCAGATTGCCATGAAACCGAATGATACGAAAGATGTTTATCTGTCTTCTGAGACTATAACACACTATGCATCCCTACCTGCTGAAGCCTGGTGATGGTGGCATGAAGCTCCTCGGCTGCGTGTTTTTGCAGGGAGACCTCGCTGTGAGCGTTCGCCGCCTCTCGGTACAGCTTACGGTTCTCCATACGCAGAACCTCAACCTCCTGGGGTGGAAGAAAGAAAGAATATTTAGGAATAGCCTTTATATATTATATATTTGTATATAGTTAGTTGGGGTGTAGGGATTCTGGGCATGAAGATCTAGAGTTTGAATACTAGCTGTAGTTGGAACAAGATCTACCCACCTACCAAATATGAAGACAATCCATCCAGGCCTTCTCTAGTTATTCTGCTTCTTTACAAACACACATACAAACGCTACCCTCTGCATAACCTTCTCGGCAAAGGTAACGAGTAAACTGGTACAAGCATAAGTACAACTGCTACATTATTTACCTTAGGACTGGCTGAAAAAAACTGTCAGTTGCCAAGTGAACACACAACAGGTACAGATATATATCTAGATGTGGTGTGTAACAATCAATGTTATGTTTTACAGATTATGCAATTCAGATACAAATTCAAAGAGTATGCTAACTGCCCTGTGTGGATTCTTGTATGCTACTAAACTTATCTACCTGATCACCTCTATGCTCTATCCTTGAAAACAATACATTTTGTCAACATGTTTTGTCAACAGTTCAAGATCCTGATGACGGATGTGGTACAAATGTATCTGTTTATGACAAAGTCCATATCCAGCTGAAGTAATACTGTCATACTGGTATTTCAACATCTAATTGTATACAACCCTTATTCCAACCACATCCCAATCCCTACCACTGACTCTGTTAAAGTTAAGGTTAAAGTGACCCGGGCGTCCTGAAAAGACGCATAGGGATGGCGACAATCTCCATTTCTATAGCCCTGGGCCGAACACATTTGTGCAAGTCACTACAGCAGGGGGCTAGTCTGCTGGTAGTGATGTGTGTGTTTAACTTCCTTACTCTTTTCCAAATGCTGAGTGCTAAGCAGAGAAAGGAGTATGTACCATTTTTCAAGGGCTCCCTTGGAAATCAGTTATTGAATTAACTGAAGGGACTACCCTAAAGATGAATAAATGAAAGTCTTTGGTATGACTCAGCCGGGGTTGAACTCACGACCTACCGCGTACAAGGTGAACACTCTACCAACTAGGCCATTGCACCGTCTGACTCTGACATACACGTTTATGTGACCAGCCTGTGAGAGTTTGGCCAGCACACATGTAACAGTACTGTCGATTGGAACCCCTGGGCCAACAGATGCTGATAGATCCTTTTGTAGTACTAACCCTTATCTACAAGTGTACAGTATACAAGCCTAGCCTGAGTTCTCACCTGTGAGAGTTTGGCCAGCACACAACTGTCGATTAGAATCCCTGGGCCGACAGATGATCATGGATCCTTTTGTAGCTGTGACACTGGTCACTTAGCTAACCCTAACCAATGTGTGTACGGACTACAAGGCTGTGTTTCCCACCTGTGAGATTTTGGCCAGCACACGACTGTCAACACTCTCCCCTTGTGGCTAAAACACTGACCACTCAGCTAACCCTGATCAGCATATGCACTGTAGAAGTACAGTAACTACCTGTGAGAGTTTTGCCAGCACGCGGCTGTCAACTGCCTCCTCCTGCGGGTGCGACACCTGCTGGGCCTGAAGCTCCTCTATCTCATCCAGCAGCTGAGCCTCTCGCACCTGGCGGGATTGTACAAGAAAAGTTATCAAACCTGCATAAAACTCACTCACTATCCTGTTTTATCATCATTCTGTTGTTCCCCATCACATGAGGGTTACACATGCTTACACATAAATGTGGAGGTTTGATGGCAGCCTGCTAGATGCCTCTGTCTTTTTTTGTTGACACTGTGTAGGTTGATAGTCAAAAAACATATGACTGAATTTTTAAAAAGGAGCTCTGTCCCTGTCCTGTCATTGATAGGAGAATCATACTACATCTAAACATGCTTGTTGATTCAAATTTTATGGTGTAATGCTGTGTCATTGAGACAAGTTTGATAGGCTATTTATAGAGCCTATGAGATTAATTGGACTCAAGAAAGGATAGTATGAGATGCACACTGCAATAGAAAGTCCAGGCAGGTAGAGAGATAGACTTACATGTACAGTCCAGAAGAGTTTAAACCAGCTGAAGAGAGTCTATAGGAGGGAGAGAAAGTCGGAAAGACAGCAGGAGCATGTATGATAAACTACTGAGTAACTGTTAGACAATTCATTTTCAGTCTGACAAAATGACTACGAGTACCTGTACATGCATGTTAAACTTATTTAGTAAGGTGAGAATATTCACGGTTGTAAGCTATCTTTGTTGGTTTCATGCTTGTAACATGTGCATTTATCTAAACTTAATAAATGTGAATACAATGTGAGTTGGATCTGTCTTTTTTTATCCGCAAATATATCCATTAGCCTGGTAAATCAATTATACATCAAAGTTTCTTTGGTACAGAACCCTGTATTTTTCTCTGCCAATGTTTTGGCACTGCTGCTGCTTTGTTGCCTTCATCAGGGTAACATAATTGATACAATAAGGATGCATCCCCAAACGTGACTGGACTCTTATCATATCTTGTAACTTTCTGCCATTGCTGCAAGGATCCTTATAGAAATCTAAAAATATCTGCAGAAATTACAAGTTCTATAACTGAATCCTGATCAAATCCCAAATTAATGACTCATTCCCAGGTCTACTAAAAAATACTATGAAATCCATTCATGATTTTCAAGTTATTTTGAGTAGTAAACACACAACAGCTCAAAGGGGGTTGAAACAAACTGCAAGTTAGGCTAAGAGAAAGTGTTGAATTACATGTACATAAGCTCAGAACAGGGGGTGTCCCTGTGGTGTAGTGGTCTGTGCCTTCTGCCTCTCACCACATCTGGTTCAAATTACTTGGACCAGAAGGACTGGGGTTCAAGCCCCAGGTAGGATACCTCTGGACAAGAGGCGCATTGAGTCATACCAAAGACTTTATAAAAATGGTACATACTTCTGAAACAGTATGGAAGTTAAACACACTTCACTGCCAGTGGACTAGCCCCCTGCTACACTAGTGATTGCACCACAGTGTGGCCCAGGGCTATGAAACGGAGATGGGCACCGCCCTATACATCAATCATGGTGTGGGAGGATTTTAACTAACTTTTAACAGAACAACTCACCTGCGCTTCCTCCAGCTCCGTTCTGAGCTTCTCGCTCTGCTGACCAATCATCTCCAGCAGAGACAGCAGCTCATCCCCCCCACCCTGCTCCATGCTGGTCATGAAACTCAGGAGGCTCATGGGGGACGGCATGCGCGTCGGGACCGGGGTAGACTGCATCCTGGGGTTTGAAGGAGACCCAGGGGTCGGGGAAGAGAGGGAAAAATCCGGCAGTTTGGTCAGCTCAGGGTCTTGTAGGTCCTCTGCGCGGAATATAACTCCCTCAGACAGCAACGATGAGTTCAACACGCCAGAAATGTTGGCGAAATTACCGAGTTTTGGTCCGTTCTGGAAAGGGTAGCCAGAATCTGGGTTGAGATAGAGATTTCCATCTGAACTGCTGGAAGGTCCGTTTTTACACAAAGCAGTAGAGCTGGAGAATCCTGAGTCTCCGTTTGGCAAGGATTTCACACGGATGTTGGTTAAGGAAGAGGATTTTTGCTTGTCCTGAGTGTGGTCGTAAGAACTCTCATCATGCAGATTGAAAGTGGTGTTAAGGGGTGTTGCCTTCAGAGCAGCCTCCAGCTTTCTTCCAAACTCGTCCGCGGAGAAAGTCAAGTCTTCGTCGTGGCTTCCTGCCTTCCCATTGGCCGACGTCCACTCCCTTTGCGACTTCACGCTAAGTTCAGAGGTCGAGCTCTGCGGGGTCATGGTCCCCATGGTGCCTTCCCTACTCAACATCCCGCTGTCGCTTGTTCGCTTATCGGAAACGGAACTTGGCGAATCGAGCGCGTTTCCTACTCGACCCTGATCCACAGTTCTGACAGTCAGTGGCTTTGCCCTGTTCTGGGCCAATCCCTGATTGAAAGTTTGCAGTAGGTCCCTCGTTAGGTACGTGTCTGACGCACCGCTCGTTTGCCCAGAGTCTACAGACCCTCCAGGTGCCGCAAGACTTTCCTGAATCTCTTCTGCAAGGGACTTCTGCGGGCTGGCTTTCCGCTGTGAGGCTAGCATGGTGGGATCTACGGTTTTCCCCGTGTTCAAAACTGCTGTTTGTACATCAGTGGAGCTGGTCAGTCTGCTCACGCCACTCAAACTGCTGTACTGCGACGTCCCACTGACGGTGCTTCGACTCGAAACATCACTTGCGCTCCTCTCTTTTGCTGTCTCATTCCGACCTTCAAAAGTCCTGGTGGCTTGTCTGCTGTGACCTTGATTGGGTGACCTCTGCTTCAGGCCAAGGTCATGACTGCTCGAAGCATCACTGTAGCTTCTGCCTGTAAAATCATAAGGGCTTAGTGGTTAGGATTACTGAAAAACACCACAGAGCCAAATATGGGTTTAGGATTATCTTGTGTTGTAGTTTACTGTAATTCATGCTAAATATAGGCTAACTTACACAGAGTTTACAATGTAGTATAATTGTCCTATCAATACAACACATAGAAAATCAACACAAACCGGAAACAGTTCAAGGGTCTTTTGGGATATAGCTGTGCACTATGATGTGTTTTTCTATTCAATGATTGATACACTGTAGCATTAGACTCTCATGATGCTGCCGAATACCCTAAGACGGCCACATTAGAAATGGTGTTATCAACTTTTCAAGAATGTCTTGAACACTTGGATATCTAAAGTGTGCACACTTCAAGGATTACTGATGCTGCACTAGTAAATCTCTTCAAATTCACCATTTTCAATGTTAGTAGCAGTCTTAGCGAACTCTGAAGAATTATTGATTTAAAGCGTTAACGTTAACAGTTACCTACCCTTAGTCAGGGGACTTGACTGCCCACTCCTGTTACTGGGTACTGGTGAAGAGTGGTACAAGTTTGTCTCTGAGCCTCTCTGTGGAGAAACGCCCCGGCTCCTTGACTGGGGAGAGCCCACGAGGCTGGAGTTAGGGCTCCTGATGGGGGAGAACTCTGAGGACAGGGTGGGGGTGGACCCCGGCAGACTGGGGTCCAGGTGTTTGGACAGGGAGGCTGCACTGCTGTTGGGGGACTGGAAAAAAATACATTTTGTGGATTCATGATAAATTCTATTTTCTTTCAACCCTTCAAATCATAACATGAATGTGCTAACTGCATATGCTAGCAGTCATGGTGCTGAATACAGTTTTAAAAACGCTGTTTCAAACATTATTGTCTTTTACTTGAAACTCTGCAGGCTCTAGAAAGTCATTTTCTAAATTCTAAGGGTACCCTGTTCTACTTTCTGACCCAAGAGCTATAGAAACAGAGATGGCCACAGAGATGAAACCCCTGCATGTACACTGAAAGATGTGGAAAGGATTGTAACTTTAACTTTAATGTTCCATGTTTGAATCATCATTAGATGTTACAATATGGCTTCACCATTTTTGTCTAGGTCAATATCTCTCTACATCTAAATCATTTAGATAGACCTGTCCAGTGTTACACATTCATATGAAGACCGTTATTGCTCGACTATTGTAGCAGGTACAAAGTACGGCAACAACAGTAAACATAGAACAAGACATAAGTATGGAATAAAACTATTCACTACAACAAAATCTTAGGTTTTACATGATTCAAGTTGGGCTAATTTTGAGTATCATTATTTTTTCTAATAACAAAACAATCTTTTATATATTTGCCTATTCTAACACTGTATGAGCTGTTGCATTAAAATATATAGGTATAGCCAACAAGCTGCAAGTACCTGAGTGAAGCTCTGTAAGGCCTCCTGTTTGAAACTCTCCAGTGACTTCAACTGTTCCCGCAGGAGCTACGGAGAGATGACAAAAATAACCACTTAATAAAGCCGCTGATGTAATAGATGTGTAAAACTATGGAACACGTGGCTTAAAGTTTCTATCTAATCTAGCAACAGGTGTCAACAGTGTAACAACCTCCTCAGATACGCTGTACCTTAAAATTTATCGGAGTAGCAAAAAAAGTGTATCTGTTTGTAACTTGTTAACTTGACACTACATGTAACGTTAAGTCTATAATACACTGTGACAGTAATTCTGGTTCCTTATGGAAAGCCTTCCCTCAAATTAAAAGGAATCATACAAATTATTTCATAACCTACTGAATTCTAATATATGCAACCTCCTTGAATGAGGTAATTGCACTCTGTAGTAACAAGCCTGAAGATTCAAATATCTTCAGTTAAACTTGATAGGTCTGTTCTAAAAGCCCATTTCCTTACTCTACTTCTTTAAGGGTCCTTAACGGCTTTCATGGTTGTACACAGGAGTGGTTTGCTGCAAACACACAGAGCACCCCTATTGACCTTTCTCTGAATGTGACCTATGACATGGAACTCGACCTTGTGACCTGGAACCACTTGTCGTGACCTCTAACGTTTCTTCCCTTAGATCCTATAGTTTACATCCCTTCAAGCATCACCAAGACTGCACTTTGAAGAGTGTATTTTGTAGATTGCTAATTGTGATGAGAAAATGGACTGTGTGTATTTTGTAATTGCAGCTATCGTGCTAAGCATGATCCCAATGTGAAATGTGCACTGCTATACACTAAGTCTTGTACTTTGTAACACAAGTAAACAGTATCACCAGGACAGACCAAAAATGCTCCATTTTATTTGGGATTTACAATTTTCCTTTTTGTCGCTGCCAATATATATTTTTTCTAAATATTCTGGAAACCCAAATTGCACCGTTGAACCTTTTAGACCAGACTTTGTGTTTGTGAGACATCAACTGTGGAGCTTGTTTGAAACCATGGTCTGTTTTGTCTCCTAGGACTTATAATTAATTTCTAATCCATTGACACCCACTCAAAAGCACTCATCACACGAGTTTCAGCATGCCAAGGTTTCTACATAAGTACACTAACCTTCTCCCTACTATAGGGTATCATATTGGCACACGAGTTTGAGCATGCCAAGGTTTCTAAACCTACAACTGTATCTACAAGTCAATGACCTTGTACCGACCTTGATGGACGCCTGTTGTTTGGCCTGCTGTTCCAGGAGTACTTGGATGGGACGACCTCCTTCTGTGGAACAGAACAAAACAGAACAAGGCACTTACATAGGTTATCATGTTTTTCCGTCTTCAATCTGGTTTAACCTGCTCCCTACCAAGGCCACACCAATTTAATTTCTTGGTTAATGGATTTTCATTTCAAAAAAAAAAAAAACAATTTTAGAGAAAAAAAATCATGAAAACAGAAGGTTGGCCCAGCCTTCTGTTTTCATGATTTTTTTTTCTTCTAAAATTGTTTTTTTTTCCCGAAAATAAAAATCCGTTAACCAAGAAATTAAATTCGTGTGGCCTAAGACCCCATTAATACCAGACTTCGTGAATCGGGATTCACCCATGCAGGCACTGGGATCGATCCCAATTCGCAAATCCTGGTATGAATGGTCCCTCCTGGTGAATTGGTATTAGTTTGGATTCGGAACGTTCATACCAGGATTCACAAATCGTGATCAATCCCCATGCCTGTGTGAATCCCGATGTGCAAATCCTGGTATGAACAGGCTTTAATGTATCATATTGGCACCACATTTGAATCAGCTAAAGGGTTTAGTAGCAACAAAGGGTTAACCAAAAGCTGATACAAGGACTTTTAACAGGAGGCTTAACTGCTCTAAAGTTGTGTTAAAGTTGTGAGAATACAGGACAGAAAAACACACTTACCCCCTGGCCTCTTGGGTGGACTGGCTGCCCTCTGTGCACCAGTGGGATGACTCTGCATGAAAACAGCACAAATTTCTGGTTAGATTTCTAATTCCATTGTCACAACATTTCAAAAACTTTTAAAAGAACATTGCAACAGTAAATATTACCTTATGCCATTAGAGAGAGAGGGGGAGAGGGAGAGAGAGGGGGAGGGAGAATTCCTGTTTAGTGGGTTTGCCTTTCTTAAAAAAATATCATACACGTACATGTACAGTGTGTCACATATGGAATGTATCAACTCAGACATGTAGTGTTGTTATGCAAGTGTGTTACCAACGCCCTTCCACCCACGCAACAAAATTTATGAGAGGAAAAATGGGAAAGTCTTCTTATATGTCTTCCCTTCTTCTAAGGTTCCAGAGTTACTTAAAGTTGCAATGCTAGCTGCTAGAAAATGAAAAAAAATTAGTATCCCTCATTCTTTCGTCTTAATTTCCAAAAATGCTGCCCAAGTTTAAGACCGGTGTCTGGCACAGCCCCAAAATTGTCACAAAAATCTGTTTGTGTCTCAACTCACTCAGAGAGTGTCTCAATCCAAACTGCCTAACATTCAAAAGGAAAAATACTATGGATGGCGCAAACTGGTCAATTTACCACAAAAATTCTCCTTCTGTTTTTATCAAGTTCAATAAACATTGGACCACTTAAAAGCTTACGACATCCTACCCTGAGAACTGTAACTCTTCCAGTAGTGTCCAAGTAGGCCTAACAACCAACTAACCGCCGCTGGTTCATGACCCATCCAGCAAAATTCTGGCCTACGGTTTGTAACCCTTTCCAACAGTATCTAAGTAAGGTGAGCAACACTCGCTAGGAATTGAACCCTCGACCTCTTGGTTCTGAAGCAGGCCCAACAACCACTGATAAATCACTACTACTAGTAATTCGTTGCTTCAATCTACCTAGCAAAATCATTACAAGGACTGCAACCCTTTCCAGCAGTATCCAAGGTGAACAACGCTGGCTGGGAATCAAACCTGTGACCTCCTGATCCTGAAGCAGTCAGACCCAACAGCCAATGAACCATCCTTGGGTTCCTTGCTTCAACCTACCCAGCAAAACTCAGGACTGCAACCCTTTCCAGTAGCAGCAGTAAGGTGAGCAACACTGGCTGGGAATCAAACCCTCGACCTCTCGGACCTACAACCAGACGAGTTAAGCACCACAGTGACTGTTTCAACCCTTCACCTCACCCAGCAAACTTCTTCCCCGCAGTTTTACGAGGCTGGGTGGATGGAAAAGACACTCAGCCCTCTGGCATTTACACGGGTCCAACAACAAGCCTCGCCCACCGCCCCACAGCAGGGTCTGATTAAACGTGCCAGGGCTCGAAATTCATTTTTGAAAATCTGTGCACTGGTGCACCCAACCAAAACAATTAGATGCACAGAAAGAATTTTGGTTCCACCACAAAATAAAGTTGAATGTCAGCAAAACATAATTACAAAGTTTAACGCTCTTAAGTCAGTTAAGAACTTCAGTCTGTAATTCTATAGCTAACTTCAAAGAAAGCACAACTGTTGCAAAAGGTTATTTTCCTTTTTCTGATACTTACATTTCAAGAATATTCTGCATACTAGTGTACAATAGTACCTTTACCCTATAGCCTACAAAAATATCTAATCACAGTCAAAAACTAGGTGCACAGCTCCAATTTTGGGTGCACACAGGTGCACATGCACCCACTATTTCGAGCCCTGCGTGCTCAAGGAGATGCAGCAAACTTGGGGAAAACATCGCTGGAGGATCGTGCCAAGGAGGGCTCCTTGAAGTGATACAGCTGTTGTGGAAGGTCTTGATAAGGAGCCAAGTTTTCATAAACTTTAAGTAATATCAACCAATTATCCAAGAAAACAGGACTAAGATCTCGGTGATGATGTGTAACAGTAATGTTATAATTTTGAAATCCATGAAATATGATTCTTTCTCAAGTTAGGGAACACAGGGTGCATCTTGGCTGGAGTGTGGTTGAAACCTTACACCTGTTGATGTACAGTACAAGAAGGTCTTGGCTTTACGCCAAGTCTGTGGAACTTTAAGGAGGATTTATGTCAAGTTGACAGGAGGCAAGACAGAGGGCCATGCAAGTGAAGTTACTAATAATTTAGAGACTTCTAACAAATGACCTCTTTATATTTCTGTGTAATGGCAATATCACAGTTATTGGATTTGTTACTTTTGTTGAAGAGTTGAAGAAGATTAGTAAAATACATATTTTGCTATCAAGGTTGCTTGAAACTGTTTTGAGTGCTTCCTTTCCTTCCTAACTATCAATGTTGTAGCTAATATGCAATGTCGATGAAGATTTATACTATTAAAGAGAAAGAAATATCTTGACTCAATTTCAGCTTTTGGAGGGTAAGATGAGACCCATTGTAACAGTTACTCATTCAACTTTTAGCATGCTTCTTGAAGTTATAGAAGGGTTGCAGTCTTAGGCTACAAAAAAATTGAGGTCAAGTTTTTTTCCTGGCACTCTGGTTTAATCTTGACCTCTCTCTATCAATAAATTCAACCAAAAACCAAGGCAGCAAATTGTTGCAGCCTTATGACGCGATTTTTTAAAGTTGAATAGTCTCTTCCGTAATTTGTTGTGAGATGTAGTTCCAGACAACTGTTACAAAAGGGTAAGGGTGTGTGGTGGGCGAAACTAGTCTGTGTGGCCGGGCTTGAATAAAGTTCTAAACGGAAACTATGCGGCTACAGCCTGAAGATGTGGCGTGAGTGTGTATGGCTGGCTTGAGGTTCTCCACTACTATTTGCCTGTAGTTCCAAACATCTGTTACCTGAGGCTGTGTTGCGGGCAGAAGTTTGGGGGCATCGGCGAGCAGGATCCTCCCTGCCTGTGCCAGCACTGACGGGTCCTCCTGCAGCAGGGAGATCTGGGGAGGGGAGACAACAACAGGACATTATGAGAGTACAAAGGAGGACGGGGTGTCCCTGTGGTGAAGTGGTCTGCGCCTTCTGTCTCTCACCACATCTGGTTCAAATTACTTGGACCAGAAGAACTGGGGTTCAAGCCCCAGGTAGGACACCTCTGGACAAGAGGCGCATTGCGTCATACCAAAGACTTTATAAAAATGGTACATACTTCTGAGACAGTGTGGAAGTTAAACACACTTCACTGCCAGTGGACTAGCCCCCTGCTACAGTGATTGCACCACAAGTGTGGCCCAGGGCTATGAAATGGAGATGGGCACCGCCCTATACATCAATAATGGTGTGGGAGGATTTTAACTTTAACTAACTTAAAGGAGGCCATATACATCAGGGCACTCCAGCCATCACTCAACAGAGACAGTGGGCGTTATAAACTTCCTGGCACGTTTGACCAATTGCTGATGTCACGTATCCGTAATGACACGTGTCAATAAAGTCATGTGTCCGTAACTCTCCCAAGTTTACGTTCGGCAGTGATTGGTCATTTAATATTGATCCTGAAGAAGGCGAAGGCGACAGTGGTCGTTGAAAATTTGATCCTCGAATACCTTAGTGTTGGAAGAAAGTTTAGCATTGTATTATAGCAGTAAATTATCAATCTGTGAAAAAAGTGCTTCATTATCTGGGTTAGTAGATCATAAAATATTGGTAGATCATATGACATAAGACAACTATAAAATAAAATTTATTTATTTTGATTTAAAATGATAGTTGATAGACAAATATAAGGCAATAATGATAAATCTGTGAATACAGTTTTTTATCATCTAGGTTGGTAGATCATAACACATTGGAAGATCATTAAGATATTTGTAGATCATATTGAGATATTGGTAGATCATAGATCTACATGTAAAATATTGCAGTTATTCTAAATATCCAGTGTAGTCAATGTCTATATTATTAGGTATATTAGCCATACTTTGGGGGCATTTTATATCACTATGCAAGACATTCTCTTGATAAACCACATTCAAGATTCAAGCACCAGGCCCTGAGAATTGCTTGAACCCTTAGGCTATCTGTCAACAGTATGGAACAGTTCAAAATAAACAGCCTTGTCACCTAAACACCACGCTTGGTTAGCATGTACACTGTGTGGCTTTGCAACTTGACTACTGATGAATCCGGAGAAAGGACATGTTTCAAGGAGGCCACAACAATTTCCTTCTTGGTCCTGTTGACATTTTCTACGCAATTTATTTCATTAATTTGATTTCTTAATCAGGTCATTTCCCCTTGACTTTTCCTGCACTGCAGTGGCATTGTTACTTCCGCATTCGGTGCATTTCTTTGCGTTGTGATGCGTGAAAAATACCCCCAAGCCGTACATATACAGGACCCACATACAGGCTCTGTATATATGTATAGCCTATATATGCTACAGGCTTCCTGCAGGACAAGGGTTAAAGTAAAACCAAGCAAGATAACAAGATGTAAACAGAGGGCTGGGAGGAAAATTCCATATCTCACTATATTCACTCCCTAAAAATATGTGTACCATGTACATGTACCAAGGTACTGACTTTCCCTTCAGACATTATTGTTTTCAATGAAGTCAAACCCAGCTAGTTTAAATATAGCCAAAAATTGTATTTAGTACCAGTACCAGTAGCCTATTGTTACAGCAAAGTCAGACACAGTTTACTGACGCATGTATGTTTTTCCCTATGTTTTTACCATGTATTTGCAATTAGCCCACTGGCATGAACTTGCAATAAACTTCTATTCAAATCCAAGAACCAAGAAATACATGTAAAGGCACAGGCTTAGCTTGCTACTTTTTTTGGACTTCATATTAAATATTAATGACATAGATATCTTGTTGTATACAAATGTGACTCAAACTTCTTAGCAACATCACAATTCCATTGATCACACGATTTAGAGTGCAGAATAATACAAAGGTGAGTAAACAGTGTAAGGTGAGAGAAAGTCAATATTGATATAAAGTCGGCAGCCTAAAAATGTTGTAACAAACTTTGGTAAACAAGTTGTGTGTACAAGCGGTGATATCTCGGCGTGTATCACCTATACTTAGCCTTCTACGGTCACCCACAATTGAACCCTAGCTCTTTTTCTGAAAAATTTCAAAAACAAATCTTTCTTCTTCTTCTTCTTTTGTCACTATCAACTGAGGAGAAGTCTGATGCTATTCCAAGTAGCTGCTAGTGCAAATTGTGGCTTCACTACACAGCTCGCATCTTTGCAAAGCACACGAGTCACCCCAATTATATTCTTCTTTGTGTTTGGTTATTTTACCTTAAATCTTAAGTTACTAAGACTGCTGTATACAAATGCACTTAGAGTCTGATAAACAATTTTTTTCATATAATGCCAGTTATTGTACAACACCTGCAAATGATACAAGGTACATGCATGGATTGGTGGTCTTCTAGAATGGGATAATAATGAAGGATGGAGATGTCAAATTTTTAATCAGAGTTTTCGTTTAATGACAGTTTTTTGTACGTAAGGTGGTTTTGTACTCAACAGTTGTTTACAAATCCTGCATTAATCAAGACGAATCAGTATCTAAAAAGCTTCATGACTTTAACAAACCCCAAAACCACAGCTTACAGTAGGATTATTGCTAACAATACACCCACAGTAACAGACTATATCATAGGTGAGTTATTTCCCAGCTCACCTGGTACAGGTAACGACAGGTGAGGAATGTTAAAGCCTCTATGTTCTACATACCTGGTTGTCCGTGGAAACCCTCACGCCTGTGAAATGCTTCACCACCTGTCCGATCAGACTGAAAGAATAGATACTACTGCTCACTGCCTCCATACTCAAATATTTCTGTACCAACATCTGCTCTTTTTCAGCAGAAGCTCGAGAAGAGTCCCCTTTGACTGAGTCTAGGAGCGGCCACTGTCTCTAATAAATTAGTCAACTCTACAGTAGAGATGCTGAAGAAATCGTCATCTCTACCGTAGTCTATGGTAGCAAAAAGCAAGAATCTTGAGCTAAAACTGTCTGCAATAAATTAGTCAACTCTACAGTAGAGATCCAGAAAAATTATCATCTCTAGCAAAAAGCAAGAATCTTGGGCTAAAACTTTCAACCAAGCACAGATTCACTTCTGGCTCTGTACTGATCGCTGTACATGTGTTTACAGTTCATAGCAGACAAGTTGGTCCATGGTCAAACCAGTTTTTCCAGTCAATACAATCCCATTGTTCTCACTTTCTTTGTCAGATGCAAAGGTACTAGTACTGTCAGTGTCAAATAAAGCATAAAATCTCAGGTGAGTGAAACTATCATTCTCAATAGAATCAACTTTATATCAGACTTTGTGATATTAAACCTTGTCTAAATTTTAAGATCTAGCTCTTTCCTAAGAAATTCCTGTTAACAACAAACAATAGAATGATGCAAACAGAAGACAATAATACAAATAAAAATTTGCATTATAACAATTGTCAAAAAAGTGGCCCATGTACATGTGGCCGAACAAGCATTCGAAAGTAAATAAAGGATTTGATTGATTGATTGATTGGTTGATTGATTGATTGATAAACTGAACTTGTACAAAGGTTACAAAAAGTTTTTCTAATATCTCAGTTTAAATGTTTATCTAACAACTGTCAGATAAACACCTGTATAAAACAGCAGATAAGTGGGTAGGATTAGGATAATTCCCAGGGGAATACATTATCTTCTTAATCTCCTAACAGTACATTCTCCGTGCTTAACCTATGTTTTTGAAGCATTTAGTATGCCTTTATACAGTACTAATAAACAAAAGCACTAGCATTCGTAAAACACTGAAACTGAGCCAGGTCCTTACATCTGCTTGGAGATTATAGCCACTATATATATAGTATCGTATAAGTGGTTTACATGTAGTTGTCTGTTAGAAAGGTAATTTGAATGTAAATTCTGGGTGGAGACATGTGTAAAATTAGTTTGAATAACAAAAGCCTAATCATCTATCATTAGTTTCAATAACAAAAGCCTAATCATTTATCTTTTTAGGGCTCCCATGGATATCAGTTACTTGTTAACTGAAGGGACTACCCTAAAGATTGATAAATAAATAAATAAACAAATAATTGTTATGAATTGTTGAATTGTCCTCACTTTCCTAAAGGTTCATGATGACAGATACAACATGTACGGCACATTCTCTCATTTTCAGGGACCCAAAATGTGATAATCATTATTTCCTTATTACATGAAGCTCTAACAGCTTACAGAAAAGTATAAACTCGTAAGTACTTAATCACAATGACTACTCCACTTTAGGTGTGTGATCATGATCATCCATACTGTAACTCAGCACAAACCACTCCATATCTGTTGAACAGAAAAACATTTCATATTTCTGGCACACATGCCAACATCCACACCTGAACAGATGTTAAATATAAAATCAGGTTTATGTGAGCTTTCTTGTCATGCAATAATTTTTCTTCTGACGCTGGGACAACAACTAAAAATTCCACTTAAACACTGCAATGAAAGAGGCATTCGACTGGTATTTGTCTTAAGATATGTCAACAAACACACAAAAAACGCGAACATAAAACCACCGCGAAGATTTCTGCATTTACAGTACTTATATCACATTAGCTGTAAGAAAGTCACATCCCACCTTGTAGTAGCCACAACTCTTTGAACACTTAAGGACTGTGTATTTGATCTATTACCTCACAAAGACCTTGAGATGTTGTTCAAGTGCAAAGCCTGGCTATACATGCTGGTTCTTACCCGCCCAATTGTGCAATTGGCACACTCGATACCCAAGTCAGCCCTGTCTCTTCGCAGTAAACACAAAAACACAACTTGATCTTGCACCTTTTATAAAACCAGCGCGCGGCCGCCTTTGAAGCATAAACAGCGAGCACACACAAACTCGTAAGCACACAAAACACTACAGAACAACCACGAGATACTTAGCCACATGATTTTATGGAAAGTTTTACATTAAAAGTTGTCCGTAAGTTTGTTTAACAAAACCACCGAAGCAGGGAGGTAGGAAAACAAATTATGTTACACGGAGGGAGGAGAGGCACGGTTTTTGTGAAGCTGCAACAAAAGAAGGAATTTGTTGAGACAACATAGTGGGGGTTTGAAGTAACAACCGACATTCGTCTTGGCTTAATTTGGCTCTGGCAGATCAACAGATTAAAGATTAAGTCAGACTTAGGGATTAAAACATTTATGTTATATCATAAATATGTAACAATGCCTACTACAGTTAAAAGTTCCCAAGAAGACCAAATCTGGTCTATATGGACAGGTGGTTGCTTGAGACAGGGTTCTTAATGCTTGTGTCAATGGGAAAAATTATCTAAGGGACCACCAAAAAATGGTCACATTGGCTAGTAGATCTATGTAGACTGTTTGTTTGACTGTAAATGTAGAATTTAGAAGAAGTCTAGAACAAGAGGATAGCAATGACTCAATAGTATAGCAAGAACGTTAACGTTCGAACGATCACATACATGTACATGTACATGTACTTAGTTAGGAACTGACATTGAACACATCTTCAGACTATATCATCTGGTCATTCAGACAAGATACAAACCATAGAGCTACATTTGGTTTAAGATTACATACTACCGTACCAATACTATGCTTTCATTATTTTCTTAAATCATGACACACTACGTCTTCATTACGCACAACTTGACAAGTAGCTGCATAATCCAAACAGTGTGTTGGACAGAAGCCAACAGTAGATCTATACTATAGAGTAGCACTATGGGATAGAGACTTGTGAACTTATAAGGAACTACACTATACAGCTATAACTGACAAACTCTGATGCCTTTCTCTGATGCTTTATAATTTAGACAATCAGGCGCAATCTAAGCCAGGTTCTACCACAATTCTTTACCTTGGCACGGTACACTGTATGAATGACTGAGTAAGAAAATGGCCAGGCCCCTCCAAAGAAAGTTCCCAAGGTGAGACAATGACTGTTTCGCTTGACTTGTAATCCCCACACACTAGCGCCTTTCTAGAACAAACAACCTGACAAACACTTAACACCATGCATACCTGGAGCACGTAGGAATGTCTTCGGCCTGACCTCCTTGAGCAAGCTGGCATAAGTTCCTACCCATCCATGGAAAACCGTTACTCCAAGCTGACACCACGATATCTACAAACTGACCTGGGTCACAGGCCTGCGGGGGCTGTTGCAAAACTTCTGATATCCTCAGCAAACAAAGTTATGTTGGGTAACACTCTACAGTAACTCCACAGTAACTCAAACTATGCTGAAACATTCAACTCCAATCCTCCAAGATTATACACTAGACAGCTGTTTTTATCTATCTTTTGTTACAACAGTCTAGAGCAATTTTACTGTGTCCAATACTTTGACGTTTTGTTATGATCCCCTTTGAATGCCCCCACAAAAACATTGGCAGAAACTTTAACCTAAACCCAGAAAAGTGACTCCACCTGTTTTATGTACAACACCATTGATATGCAAATGAGCCTCGGGCAAACTCAATTCTTGCCTTAACCTTAATTAGGACGGACATAATGAAAGGACGGGAAAGGGACATCAATACCTGTTTCAGTACTTTGGGAATTTTTGTGTCGAAATCCAAGATAAAATAAAAACATAGTCCTAAACTCAAGGGTCGGAAAAGCAGTTTTATATGTCACTTTAATAGATTTACAGATATATAATTACGAATAGGATGAATGCAAGGAGGCTTGCAGTACTACACTGTATATTGATAAACTAACTTGATTAATTTTTATAGATTACGAGTGGTAAAAGAAAAATACAAAAATTGCAATGAAACCTCGCATATTCAGTTTTCAAGTGTTGAGAAAGTCTTAACTGCAAGTTGCTAGCCTCCACCAGGCCTTAGTTAGGGGTCTATTGGGTAGTAGAATTTTGCAAATAAGGTGCATAATTGGCCAGGGGAGTGAACCTTGTTGTTGTTACCTATGGTAGCCAAACTTCCCTGGCAAATCATTTTTCCTATCCGGATACATTTTACTATTTTTCAGACAGTGTAGTTTAAGTTTCGCGGTGACTAACCATTTGCCACCAACATCTATAATCTTATATATTTCTCTTCTTATATATAAAACATCCTGGTGTACAGAAACCCAAACTGCTGAAAGTGTGCCCATACAACTGTTTCCTTCCTTCCTTTCTAAGTGGCCACTGAGATCTAAAAGCCTTAACTACAGTCTGCACATGGGGAACACTTCCTGGCAAATATTGACATCGTGTCAACAGCTCGAAGGTGTTAGTTATGACTGAGGGTCGAAAGATTACAGAAACTACAAGTGCTAACCTTTAACCTGCTTTGTTTTTCTTTTCAAGGCATCTTCATATGAGGTGAAGCATAATGCTTTCTCAAGTAGCTAGTGGTAGTGCAATGCAGCTTCGCTACTAACTTAAGGTAGCCTTTTGGTACCACTTTTGTATTGAATACTACTCTCCAAGCAGAGGTTCGGCACCAGCTTCGTAGGCACACTGAGCGGTAGCAGCTGGTTACTAGTTTATTACACTGAACGACCTGTCACACCTAACCTTTTCATATCTAATTGTAAGCGTTCTTTAAAGCTATCTATTATTAAATGAGAATCCTCCTACAGTACTCAGTGGCAACAAGTTCCACTATACGATGGTTCCAAGAATAATACAAATTTGAGTCTGTTCACTGGACCAGCCATATCCCCGATCATCCCTGCCTTTGTGTTCCTTATCAGTCAATAACAAGTTGGCTCAGGTAAAACCGCGGTAGGATTCCTCTCATATCACATAATCTCTCGCCACAAAGGGACCTCATCCCCGCAAAAGGACACCTGCGCCTGTTTTCTTTCTCTCTTTCAGGTCGCGGCGACAGAAATGGTTCCGCTGAAAGGGAGGTAGATTTTGTATACACAACACACAATAGGAAAGCCTGTGGGTTCCCCTCGCGGCTATATCCCATTGAGTAGCTCCGCTCCCAGCTGTTTTCATACAGAATAATGGCTGTAGGTTGCGCTAATGCATGGCTGTAAAGTTTTAGGACGTTTACAATACGATAATGGTTTGATGGTGGTGGGTTAATGTTACTTTTGACTCATGCAAATTGACGAATGTAAGACATATTAGTTTGAAAGGGCTTCATTTTTATTTTATTTAAGTACCATATGGCGACGAAATGTTTAAGACGATAAATTTCATACCAGGAACTAACAACATGTGTTGGACATAGTAAGTCTTGGAACCGAAACAAGAAGAAGAAGCATATACAGGATACTATTAGTAGCCATGTTGCTACAATAAACACGATGGCACACACAATTTCCGGGAGCAGAACTGATATATCGGTAGCCAGTCTCGAGTTTTCTTTCTATCCCTCTGTTTCTATGTTGTTCTCTTGCTTCATTTTTCTCTGAAATATCCCAGAGCCACAGACATAACTTATGTAGCACAAGAAAAGATGCATTACTGTAATTAAGAGTAGATATCCTTGTGATGCAAGATAGTTTATATAGAAATACCTGATCATCCACCTGTTGTGGTGACAGGTGTATCTTTGCTGCCATTAGGCCAAAGGAAAAAAATGTTTGGTTTCCGGTCACCTGACCTATCCTAGCAAAAACCTACCAACCCAGGGGGGGGGGGGGGGGTGACTGTAAGAAAGGAACTTAAAATTTCTGACATGACATCTTAGTGATGAAAACATTGTACAATCGCTTTCTAACCATTTTCCTCAGGTCTGTGGCAATAGAAGATTGTGCTTGTGCAAGGTATATCTATATAATCGAAATATGATGCTTAAGTTCTAAACAAAAAAGGAAAAAACTACATACCAACGCTAATTTTTCAGCACCATAATTGGAAACACAACATTAATTTTCCTAGGCCGTAGGGATAGAACTCTTCATCTATTATACATAACTGGTATTTACAACTACAATGCTCAGTAAAATAAAGATGAGGAGTGGAAAATTAATGGATCAAAATTCTTCAACTAGAAAGAAAAAAAGAGCAAGCGTTCAATTTCTTCCAGATTTCCTATTGTACGTGTACGTGCTGTTTTGGGAACTTATCGCTGGCGCGATGAGTTCGCATTGCCCTCTCACAGAAAACCGCAGCGAACATTTCACCATGTACCATTTACTGTAGTGTAGTATATAAATATATACTGTAGTCTATATCTCAGAAGCATCATGCATGCCACATATACAGCTATGAACATACGGTTGCGGATGCCTGACACTGAAGACTATAGAATAACCAATAGCACTATTGACAGCTGTGGCAGTGTGTAATAAAGAAATGATAATGGAGGACGACTGGAGACTTAAGGAACAACAGGAGTGATCATCCCTATTTATGGATCTTTTACTGTCCTCCAAACGGACAGATTAGGGGTGTCCCTGTGGTGTAGTGGTCTGCGCCTCTGTTACTTACCACATCTGGTTCTGATTACTTGGACCAGAAGGCCCAGGTTCAACTCCCGGGTAGGACACCTCAGGACAAGAGGCACATTGAGTCATACCAAAGACTTAATAGAAAAAAAAAGTACATACTTCTGAAACAGTATGGAAGTTAAACACACTCCACTGCCAGTGGCTTAGCCCCCTGCTGCAGTGATTGCACCACAGTGTGGCCCAGGGCTATGAAACGGGGATGGGCACCGCCCTATACACCTTATGGTGTGGGAGGATTTTAGCTTATACGGACAGATTACAGGACATGGTGATTTGTATCATACCTGACAGTAATTATGCGATCATGCTTTTAAAAATTCATGACTGGTTTCTAAATCATTCAACATATTGTAATGATCTATTCAGCTGTTCTGTTCAGTAGAATAATACTAGTCACTTCAGAGTTTGAATAAGGAGAATCATCTTTTAAATGTCATGTCAATGAAGAGCTATTCTTCCACTGGTTGTGACAGAGAAGACAGATGCTATATATATATGTACAGTATTTATAGCTTCATATTGGAGCTGGGACATTCCCTTAGCTCTTCTCAACAAGTACAATGAACAGTGGACCATGGCTTGACGTCCCGGCCTAAGGACTGCAACCCTTTCCAGTAGCGTGCATGTCAGGTGAGCGACAACAGCCTCACAAACTCTTCAAAGCAGGGTCGCTCTAAACCACTACATACACACATTGGTTAGAAATAAATGAATGTCTGATTGGATGAGGCCACATCAATTTAATTTCTTGGTTAACGAATTTTTATTTTCCCTCCCAAAAAAAATCTTAGAAAAAAAAATCATGAAAACAGTCTTCTTTTTTCATTTTTTTTTTTTTCTAAAATTTTTTTCTTTGGAAAATAAAAATCCATTAACCAAGAAATTAAATTGGTGTGGCCTGAAGATGTGGAAAAAAAACAACTTAATAAGTTTTCAGTTTCCTACCTTCCTCCTGAGCAGGGCTGTGTAGATCATGAGGGCGTGGTCGTCGGCCGTTCCGTTCAGGATCTCGCTGGGACTGATTATCAGCTTGGAGACTCCGAACTTCTCCTCCGCGGCCAGGACCGCGTTGGTCAGCGTCATCACATCCATGCTCTGGAAACGAAAAAAAATGCTTTAATGCAACATATACTCAATGCTATCGTCGGATCTACCAGGATTTATCTCAATGGACTTGAATAGCAAATTTAAGTACATAATGAAATGTGACAACCTATGCATGGTATACATTGGGAAGTATATCAAAGAATGTCTAGACGTTAGAAACTCCTCCAATGATTGTAAAATCTCATTGTCATCCCATACTACTACACCATATTGTATAAGATACACTGATTAGCCTAATAGAATGTTATCTATGTACCAGTGAATGCCATACTTTGAACCTTGCACAATTGTTGTGCAATAAAGTTATTATTATAAAATGCAAACTGCCAATAAAAGTTGGTAAACACAAGTTCAAAGTGGAGCAATGGTCCAGAGGGGAGAGCATTCGTAAGGTCAGTTCAACCCCAGCCAGGTGTTTTAAGAGTTGAAAAATGATACATACTGCTTTCTCTGCTTAGTACTCATCACTTATAAGAAAGAGCATGGTAGTTGAACCCACTCCACTACCAGTGGATGGACTAACCCCCTGCTGTAGTGGTCTATGCGGCCAAAGGGCTATACATGTGGATATAAAAGATAGACACTGCACACATTGATGGATTTGGGACGGATTTAATTTTGCGTAGAGCGTTGCCGACCACTTCATAATTTAGCGTAGAGGCCCCCCTACGCTCTACGCTAAATTATGAAGTGGTCGGCAACGCTCTACGCAAAATTAAAACGGCCGATTACGCTCTACGTAAAAGGGGCATGCAGGCCCTCCTAATTGGAACGAAAGGCATAGGATGTACAATCATGCAAGAAAAGACATGGAAATGTCTTCTTTAATTGGCCTCTACCTGATACAATGCAACACAACTACTTTTAGGAAGTCACTGTTGTGTCTAGGGTTAAGTACTGTAAATTACTAAATGCAGAAATGAACGAACTGAAAACCACCGCGAAACTTTTTGACCACCTATGACTGCAGCACTACTATTGTTTCAAACGCGAACTTAAACCCCCCGCAAACACTCCATTTTCTGCCTACCTCGAAATAAGAACCACGCGAACTTAAATGCATTTACAGTATGCTCTACCCACGAGACAGGTGTAAGTCAGCTCACCTGAGCAGGAGAACCCAGGTGTGGCATGCAGCAGTACTTCCCTATCAGCCGGGTCAGCACAGGGTGTTTGCTGTAGCTGCAGGGGAGAAATAACACCACACGGGTCAGCTATGAAGATGATCTCCATCCAGTTTAGCTCACAAAAGAGCTATTCTTCCACCGGCCGTGACAGAGAAGACAGATGCTATGTACAGTACATATTTTACAGGTTCATTTTTTTCTAAAAAAATCTGAGAAGCAACAAATCAAAATGGTGTGGCCTTATCAAGGTGCAACAAAGGTTTTATTGCTTTTTCTGACACTTGAATTTTCAAGAACATTCTGCATACTAGGTGTACAATAGTAACTTTACTCGATAGCCTAGTAGACACAAACATCTAGGTGCACTGGTGCACCCACAGTCAAAAATTAGGTGCACAGCTTCAATTTTGGCACAAAGGTGCACATGCACCCAGTATTTCGAGCTCTGCATTAGCTTGATTTATTCTATATTAAGTAATGTTCTACATATACCTGGATGTCTATCCTTCATCAACATACAGTTTAGTCCTGTAATATACCTACTTGTAAGCCATGGAGCCGTTGATGTTGATGGGCATGTCTGGCAGCTGAGCGCAGCACCACTCCAGCAACAGTCTCTTCCCAACCCTCACCGTACGCTGGAACGGGTTACCATCTGGGGACACAAAATAGATTCCATGACTGTCAGAGTAATGCAAGTAAACTTAGTTACAGGCAACAAAAGTTGCTGTGATTATGCTCTGCACAAAATTGTTACAGAACTGAAATCATACAAAAATAGTAACAAGTGACGGGGTAAAAGCATATTATTTCTAGTTTAAAACATGATTTTTGTCATTATCTTACATTGGCATACTGTAAATGCATTTAAGTTCGCATGGTTTTTATTTCGCGGTAAGGCAAAAATGGAGTGTTTGTGGTGGCTCTATGTTCATGCCAAAAAACACACTGCGGATCTGGTTGCCGATGACTGCCAACATCTAGCACATTTGCCACTGAGAACCGTTAAATTATAAAAAAATATTTTTATGTTCATGGTGAAATGGTCACAATAACCGCGAACATAAAACCACCGCGAATATTTCTGCATTTTACAGTAATCTAGACATAATAGTTATTGGGTTAGCTGCCAAGAGTTCATTAGTCCTTAATTCTACTACATCTTGGTTGTGCATGAAGAAACCCAATAGGCCAATGCCCAGTGATGTACCAACCTGATGAAACTATTCATGGTCATTTTTGAAAGCGATTCTAGATACACTGAACTTTATTTGCATGACAACTGTGCATGGTACAATGTATGGCAACAACTATTAAACAAGTTTATTTTGTACTGACTCTTTCTCCGTGACTCCCCTTCACTTTGACCTTGTTGAAAAGCGACCCATGGGGCCGAACAAGTATTTCGAAGAAAAATAAAGGCTTTGACTTGACTTAACTTGACATAATACAACGCAAAGAATAAAACTTTTTACATATGTCACGTTTTTAGCATTTTTACAAAATCCACGGTGAATATTGTTCATAAGTGATATCGTGTTGAGAACTATCAGTACTGCGCACGGTCCTACCTTTGCTGTGTACTGTATAGTGAAGAATCAGGGCCCACACCACATCCAGTAGGGACTTGAGTTCACCACACACAACGCCTGCAGGTGGGGGTGGTGGAAAAACAAGCAAATTGTCTTCTGTATCTGCTAATTTTACTGTTTACGTGTACTGTTGAAGACCCCTTGGCAAAGCACACGGTGACAGTAGGTCTTGGTACATGTACATATAAACATGATTCCTTGACAAACTAATATTTAAGTCAGGTCAAATATTGTCTATTGTGACCACTCAAGAGATTATGAGAAGAAAATGATCACAGTAGACAGGAGACCACCATAGACTGAGGATTCTTTCATGCCTGTATGTGCCAATGGCAACATAATCTGAAGTGGTCACAATTAGGGGTGGATACCGGTTCGCTGGACCTGATTCGGACTTTTATAACATCCAAGAACCGAGTCCAAAAAACCTGAAAGTCTAAAACCTGAGTCCAAAAAAAACTGAACAAAGTACTAATATATTTTTCTATTTTGTTTGACGAAAAGTGTTTTGAGTCTCCCCTATGACAAAAAGGCATTTGAATAAGTGCAACATTCAAATATCAGATACTGGTTTGTCTTGAAAGTTTTCTAAACAAAAAACTTTTAGTTATGCATGTCAGTCTTAATTCTCTATGCTTGATATTGGTTTGATAAAACAAAACATCAACTGGAAAGGATCAGGTCCAGGTTCGGACCTGAACCTAAATCTCTGGACCTAAGATTGGACTTGGACCTTATTAAGCCGAACCGGTATCCACCCCTAGTCACAATGGACACTTGGGTGATTATCATGCAGAGGTGGTCACTAGACTAAGTACAGTTTTAACTGTATCAGAGTTGGATTGGTGTGGGTTTAGGCCACACCAATTTATTTCTTGGTTAACAGATTTTTATTTTCCAAAAGGCCAGCCTTCTGTTTTCATGATTTTTTTTTTCTAAAATTTTTTTTTTTAAAAGAAAAATCCGTTAACCAAGAAATTAAATTGGTGTGGCCTTAGTACGACATGACAGAGATCGTATTTACCCCTGGCTGTGACGTTGAGTTTGATGCCGTGCTGTCTGAGATGACTCAGCACTTTTTCCACATTCTCCAGACTGGCTGTCGGGCTGCTGATCTGTGATAAGCACAAATATACAGAACATCGGTCACTTTACATTACATTACATGTGTTGTCTTACCATAGGAACCTTCCTAACTTATTTTACATTACATGTGTTGTCTTACCATAGGAACCTTCCTAACTTATTTTACATTACATGTGTTGTCTTACCATAGGAACCTTCCTAACTTATTTTACATTACATGTGTTGTCTTACCATAGGAACCTTCCTAACTTATTTTACATTACAATGTGTTGTCTTACCATAGGAACCTTCCTAACTTATTTTACATTACATGTGTTGTCTTACCATAGGAACCTTCCTAACTTATTTTACATTACAATGTGTTGTCTTACCATAGGAACCTTCCTAACTTATTTTACATTACATGTGTTGTCTTACCATAGGAACCTTCCTAACTTATTTTACATTACATGTGTTGTCTTACCATAGGAACCTTCCTAACTTATTTTACATTACAATGTGTTGTCTTACCATAGGAACCTTCCTAACTTATTTTACATTACATGTGTTGTCTTACCATAGGAACCTTCCTAACTTATTTTACATTACAATGTGTTGTCTTACCATAGGAACCTTCCTAACTTATTTTACATTACATGTGTTGTCTTACCATAGGAACCTTCCTAACTTATTTTACATTACAATGTGTTGTCTTACCATAGGAACCTTCCTAACTTATTTTACATTACATGTGTTGTCTTACCATAGGAACCTTCCTAACTTATTTTACAATTACATTACAATGTGTTGTCTTACCATAGGAACCTTCCTAACTTATTTTACATTACATGTGTTGTCTTACCATAGGAACCTTCCTAACTTATTTTACATTACATGTGTTGTCTTACCATAGGAACCTTCCTAACTTATTTTACATTACATGTGTTGTCTTACCATAGGAACCTTCCTAACTTATTTTACATTACATGTGTTGTCTTACCATAGGAACCTTCCTAACTTATTTTACATTACAATGTCGCTCATGCATGACTGTGTGAATTGCCATGTAAAAACTGGTTTTTCTAGCTATTGTAAATAAGTACAGTCAAACCTGTCTATAGCGGTCACTCAAGGGACTGGCCAAAACTGGCCGCTAAGGACAGGTGGCCGCTATGGAGAAAATGTCGATAAATTGACCATGAGTGACACATGTTTTCAGTAACCCACTGAGATACATTTTTTTATTCACCGTACAGTACACATGTAAACATTAACATAGGTAAGGCACATTTTAGAAATTCGATTGTTGTTCTTTTACTTGCAAAAAGAATTATTGTATCTGTCAACTCCAAAATCAATGGCTTGCTCGAGCTTCATGTCTGAACAGACCAGCATCGCCATACTCTACTCTTGATCATTCGCGACTGCTTCGCTGCCGGCACACGCGTCACCAACGAGTTTTAATCATATGAAACTAAGTCCTTCGCAGCAAAATGCCACCTAGTTAGTTAAGAACAAAATATGTGTTGCTCAGTTGCCACTAACTGTTAGTTTTCGACCGTTTTCAAACATAAAATCGTGGCGACAATTTTCCTTGTCTGTTGTTGTTTGCTTGTCATGATCGGCTTCTACCATTATGCTAATAGGGTAAGGAGAGGAAGGTCGCTCTTTTGAGAGCTTTTTTTCTTTTAAGAAAATTGCAACAACCCAAATTTTACATCATAGTAATATTATCCATATTCAGTTTGAGGCTTTTGGTTAAGTAATTATCCTCAGTAATAGTTTGCAGCAAAATAAATTTAACACACTATACCTCCGCAACAGTGGTGTCTTCCGATGACCTTTATGCTGCTCCGCCATTCTGAAAATCGTGTTTGGGCACATTTTCGGATGAATTCCCGGGGAAAACGGAAATATTGGGCCGACATTGAAACAATTCGCGAACTTAGCGCATCAGATACTAGTACATGTGCGGGCTGTATTTTCCAAAAACTACCGTAATTTTTGCCCAGTCCAAATGCACAGAAATAGTCAAATATGCTACGATGTACAAACGCAAGCCATGTGAAGAAATACTTCAGTTCACGTCAAACCATGGATAATCTAACAAAGATAAAACATTCTTGTTTTCTTTATCATTATTATCTTGTCAAGTTGAGTTCATATAAACTTGATAACTGCATAAAAGAATGAAGATTTTGAACCCGGCGTGTGGTGGCGATGCGGCTTCTACCGGCGCACATTGCCCGTTATCGGCAGTGTTACTGTACTCGCGGGACCGAAAATCGTCTGGCCGCGACCGCGTTGGACAGGTGGCCGCTATAGCCTAATTCTTAATGCTTATGTCAATGGGGAAAATCCAAGGGACCGACAAAAAGTGACCACTATGGGCAGGTGGCCGCTATGCAAAGGTGACCGCTAATACAGGTTTGACTGTACTGGTTAGTTCTGCTAGTTCACTTTAGCGACGCTGAAGAAGAGTGATGGATGTCACTCGAAACGTTTGGAAATAAATCTCCGAATTTTTTATCCAGTTGTAGAGTTTGAATTGTCTTTATATATTGTTTACCTGGATGTCTAACCTCCACAAACGTACCATTGGTCACTTTGAACTTGCAAAGATGCAAGTTTTGGATGTTTTACGAATTAAGTTAGTGCATAATAAGAAAGCTGAAAAATCTTATTTGATTATCCAATTGCCTTAAGAAGCAAGAAGAAGTCGAACCTGTAAGTAGTAGACAAGTATAGATTAGTCCTATTAGACATAGTAAGATATCACATTCTATTATGTTATATTATCACCACTGTATGTATTCCTTAAAATTTGCTTATCACCATGACCTGTACTTCGCTTGTTTAAGCCTAAATGTACAATAAAGGTCTTTCTTTCATTCATTCATTATCAGCATTACCAGCATCATTATCATACCTGATACCCCCAAAACATTGACTGGTTGATTGATTGATTATCAGTATCCTTAAACTTTTCCCAATAATGTTTCTCATGTCAATCAAAAGTACATGTTTCCATTGTATCTTTATTTGTGTCAGACAGATAATAGTTGGGCCAGTCAAAAAAATACATAGTTTGTCGCATGCTGGAAGTATGAAGTCACTATAACCCTTGAAGAAGGCTGGAGTGTCAGTCAAAAGTTCAGCCCGGCCCGATTCCCTTTTGTGTTAAAAGTAAAAGAAGTGAAGCTTCTTATGCTAGATATTGGCATGGTACCTGGCTGGTTGACTGTTGTTGTGTTATAAATCCGTCATTCTAAGCTTACGAAACATACATTTTCATCAATTTCATGTCATGAAGATTCAGATTTTTTGGATGGACAGGGTGAAATGTTTTTTCTGTCCAAACAAACAAATTTTGGAGACAGCCCCGGTTAGCCGAGAAAAATACACAGTTGTGTACCAAAGAAACTATGCTGGAGCAGAATCAAATTTCTTATGCTAGATGTTGGTATAGTACCTGGCTGGTTGGGGTGAGGTTGGAGCCTGTCAGGATGTCCACCAGGCAGCACAACAGGGCGCCATTCTGCAGCTCAGTCAGGTCCTCAATCAGGTACCCTCCATCACACAGCACGCTATTGGCCCACCCCTGGTACACCTGCCAATCAGAGAGCGGGAAACAATATGATACACCAATCAGGAGAAGCCACACAAGGACTGAAACAGGACAACAAATCTAACACAATTTCTTGTTCTTTACCCTTACCTGGAAGATGTTGTTACCATAGTGACAGATGGTTGCCATGGTACCCTTACCTGGAAGATGTTGTTACCATAGTGACAGATGGTTGCCATGATATCCTTACCTGGAGGATGGAGCTGAAGGATGATGTTGCCATGGTAACTGCTACTCACATCACCTGGGTGACATCGTTGGCTTTGTTGCTGCTGAGGACCACCTGGAACAGGAGGAGAGACATTGAACAAAAACTCTTTGAGTTTGAGATAACTTCCAAATTTGTATGACACAGTTTACCCCTATTTCCTTACTTGTTAAAAATTAGATGAGCAACTAGCTTCTGTTGGGGATGTCCTTTCGGATGGGACATATGAGGAGAGCCACAAATCAACTCCGGCATGTTAAAGATCCCACCATAACAATTGTTAAAGATCTCACTACATCGAAAAGAGTAGGAATCCATCCCAGTGTGAGTAGATCAAATCTTACAGCCTGCAGCTGGATTTATGCAGCTTGTACTTACTGCACAAAACTGGTGTGGTATGCCTAAAGGCGGTTTACCGGTTGTCCAGGCCAAACAAACAAGCAGCATGTTTAAGCAGGCATGAAGCAGGCACAGAGGTCATGAGAAACGCCTCAGGTCACAGACCTACTTTTTCCGGCCTCCCTTTTGTACCAAGGGTCTCAGCTTTCTATTAAATATTTACACCTAACTCTCTACTATAAAGAGAGGCAAATTTCTCAGGCTGCTGAATGGGGTATACAATGTGGCAGGAACAATAATTTTTTGTTATATTTCCACTTTAAATTTTTGCGTTTTGAGATAATTTCACACACTAGGTAGTAAAAATAAGCTGGTTGCCCAAAATCATTTAAGACATGATAACAGATATCACTGACTATGTAGAATCTAAATTACATGATTGTATTTGCAAAGTCATGCCACAAGGCTAGTAAGGGTCAATTTAAGCTTCAAGCTAAAAAAGAGAAAAAGTTTTGATGGTGGCTCCTTTTCCATTTTGGAATGAAACATTGTATTGTCTGAGCATCAACCTCCCACAACTGTTACACTACAGACGATACTCAGAATTTATAACAACTTTCTCCATTATCTGTTCAAAAGTACCTATAGTGCTCCTGACCACTATTGTAGCACCACTTTACCTATTGTTAATACCAGCCTGTACTGCTATCATCTTACAGCCTTATCACCAATTAACAAAATAATCAGACCCTCAACAGTCTACAGTCAATCTATTCCACTCAAGATAAAGAGAGCTGAAGAAACCTCGAGCTTCGTCCTGGGACTGAAAATAATCTGTCAGTGATCGTCTTCTGATTTCTATGTGCAAGGTGATCACTGGTAAGCATAAGCCCAAATGGTAATGTTTGTGCCATGTTCAGAATTAGCCTAGCCTGAGATCTGGCCTTCTTTGGCTAGTCCCTTTTAAGGAAGCAACATTTGCAGCAGTTTCAAGCCAAACAAGGCATGATATAAGGCTTAAGTTCCCACATAAAATGCACATCCAGTTTCACATACTATAGGCACAAGGTTGAATCTTCTTGGCTTATAGATCTCTATACCAGACACTAACTGAAACCCACCTTACGAGATCTAGGTCTGTAGATAACAACCCATGTGCATTTCCGTGGCTAATAGTAATACCTTAGTTTGAGTTATCAGGTTAGAAAACAAGTTATGTACCACAAAAACACAGATCCAGTATCACACTTCACACACATACATGAACATAGGGCTACGCTACGACCTACAACCCACCTCAGAAGATCTGCAGATAGCATTACCACAAGTGACTGTAGTTAAGTTAAAGATTACACTTGCGGCAGAAATAAACATCAACAAACTGAAGGTCCTACTACACATCCAACTTCATGCACTACACAGGCACTGAGGACTGAACCTTCCTGGCTGCCATACCATGGCCAGAGACTGACCCAGGAGAACCTAGTAAGATCTGGAGAAAACAACCACTGCTCACTTCTGTGCCCCACCTTCCAGTTGACACAAATGCATCAGGCAGGGATCCATAGCATCATCAACGCTGACAGACACAGCTAAACCACCTTGCCACTGACCTGTCACCTCCCCCGCTCCCCTAGCACGCCTGCCCTGCCAACCTTATCTGTTACCATGGCAACAGTCACCATGACAACAGTCAGGGACGATTCCCGCCTACATAAAACATTACCAGTGTTGATCTCTTTTTCAACATCACTGGGTTCTGGAATTTTCTGTGGCCATTATTGAAATGGAGCAGGTACGAGTATAAGGCCAAACCAGTTCATTTCTTTGGTTCTCAGACATATTTTGTAGGTAAAAGATGAAGCAAAAGGAGAATTTAAAAACAGAGTGCTGGGTACGGCCACACCAATTTAATTTCTTGGTTAACGGATTTTTATTTTCCCCCAAAAAAATTTTTTTCATGATTTTTTTTTTCTAAATTTTTTTTTTTTTGAAAATAAAAATCAGTTAACCAAGAAATTAGATTGGTGTGGCCTAAGGAAAACTTGAAACTGACTTGTCCTATTTCCTGATAGTGTGACATTTACCATCAAGGTACAGACTTTCCCTTCAGTCTGTTTTCATGTTGTTCTTTTTTAGTTCAAATCTATCCGTCAAATCTTAGAACCAGCAAATTAAATTGGTGTGGCCTAATGGTATAACAGTGGCCCAATATCATTAGCCACTTGAAGAGAGAAGAAAAATGGCCAAACTTTGCATGGCCAATGAAATGACAATCTTGTTATAGACATAACAAAAAATATAAAACAACAAAAAAAAATAACAAGATCTCCAGAGAGTCACGACTACAAGTTTGTTGTGTGACATTTCCCTCTCTCTGAAAGGAAAATATCTTGAGTCGGTCGTCTTCAAAGCCGACAAGGACCACTTAAATCATCTTCTGTAGTGGGGTTTCTGTTCAAGTGGATCTACTTGAGCACTGTTTTCTTGCCACTTTTCCCTTATTTTCTTGGAAATTCAATCCCTAGATAGACAGTATTTTCCTGAGGGCTCTAGCTCTAACAGGTGTGTAATTGTGATTTTCAGTAAAGTGACATGTTAACCGATAAACACCTATGCACCTGTAAGCTTTACAATATACATGTATCTATCTTTCGACACTGTCAGTGTCACTGTAGGGGGTCCTAAACACAAAACAATTAAGTGACTCCACATGACAGCAAAGTTAATTACCACACTTGTCAGACAAGAAGCAGAACCTTCAGATGTCAGGTCACTCAGACTGACAGGTCTTTTCTCTACCCTACTTTGAAACGGAGCTTTCGCAAATACGTTAGGCCCTTCAAAAGTACATAGAGTCTACTTATACTGGTTTGCCGGCGAGGTGCCCCTGACAGCTGTGTATGTGTCACAAGAGCTCCGCGTTTGTCAGACTAGCAAAATACAGCTAAGCAAACTGTCACAAGCCACAAGGAAGATGGTCTGGCTATGTGGAACAGGTTTCCATGGCAACAGGTGTGATTGACAGGTGTAAGGTTAAAGGTTATCTGGTGTTGCCCCAGGGCTACTGTGAATGCACAAAAAGGTAGCAAAATGCCTTTTTCATTCCAAACCTGAAGCAGTGTGAAAACGACAGCTGAAGCGTAGGATATATACACATTGATTTTTAAAGGTATATGTTACGTATAGCATATTTGCAACTGCAATTCGATAAAGCTGGGTCACAAAAGTTACATTCAAAAGGAAAGACTAGTGAATGCACAAAATAAAGATATGTATCTTGTCAGTTAGGTATCAAATTACATGTACATGTACAACTGTCAAAACAAGTGTTCTACAATATCAGGGCTCGAAATTCATATTTGGGAATAGGTGCACTGGTGCACCCAACTCAAAAAATTGGGTGCACAGAAAGAATTTTGGGTGCACCAGATAAAATGAAAGTTGAATGTTCTTCAGAACATAATTACAAAGTTTAACGCTGCTGCCTTTCTTAAAAACTTCAATCTGTAATTCTATAGCTAACTTCAAAATTTCAAACAAATAATACATTAGATAAAGTACAGCAAAAAGTTATCATGCTGTTTTTTATACTTACATTTCAAGAATATTCTGTATACTGGTGTACAATAGTACCTTAACCCTATAGGCTACAAAAATATATAGGTGCACCAGTGCACCCAGAGTCAAACATTAGGTGCACAGCTCCAATTTTGGGTGCACTGGGTGCACATGCACCCACTATTTCGAGCCCTGAATATTGAGACAATACTTGTCTCATTTGCTTGAAAAAACACAGCAAGAATAGGTAAAAAGATGTCCTTTTTGCATGCATGCATGACACCTGTTCATTTTCAAATACTATGTAGAAAGTAGCAGCCATAAATACATCTGAAATGTTCCATTGGCATTTTCAGTCTTTCTTCTTCTTTCTTCTGATGTTTTGTTTTAAAACATTATCCCACTTCGGACAGACAGTTATGCCAGGGTACTCCTACCAGTAGTGACATAAAAAACCACCACCCTATACATGTATGTAGTGTATTAAGGTGCACAGGTGTATTTAGTACAGGTGTATTTAGTACAGGTGCATTCAGCAGAACACAGGTGTGAGGTGCAGGTGTGAAGCCTGACTGAAGCACATGTAGGGCCAACTGTAAGACTACATAATCCTTGTATTTGTAAAACAAAACCAGCAACACCAGTACAACAGCCTTGTCCAATGGTCTAATCATAACCTGCACACCGGCGCATTGTCTGTGGTGTTTACGGTACAAGCGAGCTCCGCCTGTATTCTGTGGTGGAAATACACTTCTGTGGTACAACTGATCCAAAACATATGTGCATGGCTATAAAAACGGGGCATGTTTCGTTTTCACGCACAGAAATAGGCTATGATATCGTTCTCAAGCAAAGGGCGCCATGAATTCAGGGTAATGCCTGCAAATTTATTTGAAGGGACGACGAAAACGTATTTCCAGCGAACAGGGATCTTACAGAGAGACGGTAATTTAAAACAGATGTAGATCGGCAAAAACTAGAAAACACTTCATCTTCTACATTTGTATACTGGCTGTGTGCAAAAACAGGTTTTAGATATAGGAGAATTCCTATGAATTTGTTTGAGTATACACACCACCTAATACAGTAAGGGTGTCGCAGCTACTGTAAACCGGTGGATTTCCGGGTTCAGCGATTACATGCGTGTCCGATACGAAAAGTCAACAACTCAAAACCGCTCCCAGAATTTCTACTATTCGCTGACGAAACAGTAGCAGCTGTGAAATGGGGCGTTTTTTCCACACGGATCGATTATAACCGCCTTGATTTAACGATTTTAGATCATCCCAGCTTTTGGCTACGCCTACAAGGCTAGGCAAGACTAGTATTGTGTGCGTATCTCATTCCTATGGGTGTCAAATAAATGGCCATCAAATCAACATAAACTTTCACACTTCAACGTGTATATTTACAGGTTCACACCTACCTTGGTTGACAGTGCATGATCTCTGGCGATCCCCCCAAAGCCAAGTGCATTACAGTTTTATAAAGAGGTTTCCAAACCGCGGATCCCCGCTACAAACCCGCAGAACTCGACACCGCTACAGTTGTGGCAAAACAAGAGGACAAACTTCTCACCTTTCAAACCGTCCCTGCACCAAATCTCGCGGGCGATTTTCGGCTCAAAACACGGAAAAACGACGCACGGAAGCCATACAATACTGACCTACTGTCAGAAAAGTGGCAACAAAACCGTCGTCAACTGGTTGATTAGCTAATCAAGCGTAATTATCACCCTTTTCACCGATCGAATTAAAAATTGACAGCGGTCGGACGCCATTTTGCTGTCTGCAGTTCAATTCTCGCGGGATTAGGGACAAACCACTCGATAAGAGGGTGGGAGGTGCGTACGTAAATTTTAGTTCAGAGATATTGGGCGATAGATTTACGTGGAAAATATACATATTGTATTGCACAAAATTACCAATTTAGAAAAGAAGATTGTGGCATCTAACGTTAGTCATGATATATATTTCTGTTCGAAATTTTGAAACGACTCTGACAGTTTCTTATCATTTCTTTGATGCAAATGATGCGAAGCTATTTTTACAAATCAACGTTATTTTCATTCTCCCCAAATATGTTTTAAAAATCCAGAGAAATGGCTGTATTTCACTCGGAACGTCCGATCATGCTCTCTCCTTACTTGGCTGCTATGTCTAGTCTAGCCGCCAGAGGGCGTGATAAAGAAGACTCTCTGGGACACAGCGCATGATTTTGAAAAAAAAAGTGTCTAATTTTTTTTTCATCACAATTTGGTGTAAATAACAAGTGACCGGTACGAGTCAACTTATAAGAAATAAAGGATCTGACAAAAAAAGAAGCAGTCGGTAACGTTTATAGGCTACAGAATCTTCAGGAAGTTGAAGTTGGTAGCCTCAAAGAGAAAGAAGAAGGGAAGAAACACAGACAACCGATTTTGTGTGTAACATTGATGATACAGGTGAATTCAGTATGATAGACTATTAGTTGACCACCGTCCTTCATTCAGTCAAGAATTTATTCATTCATTTATTCAAGAGTTCATCAAAGAATGACAGATGCGGCGTACGAAGATGATCTTTGGATTTACATGCTGATACATTGATGACACTTTGACCCTAAATTATGACTTTTCCAACTTTTAGGACGATGTTGCTCTTGGTTATCAAGACATGGAAGCGATCATACAGTAAGCAAAGTCAGGATGCCTTTTTGATCTTACTCTGTTCTTAAGTTGTTTATTTAGCGGCTTTCTTTTCTGACTCAAAGTCCTCTTTATTACACTTCAACTTCAACTTGTTTGTAACCCCCAGATAACCCCGCGAGGTAAGATTTTAGTCTGGAATGATCATATATGGATACGTTCAAGGAAATTTCATCAGGAACGACTACACAGTGGCCGCTGCCTGCGGTACCGCCCGTGGGATGTAGGTGGCGCTGCTGTCGCCCGTGTGTGCCCGGATCCAGGCGACCATGGCGGGAACCCTGGTGTAGACGGCCGGAGTCCGCGGCTGCGCACAACCCTCCCCGTAGCTGGTGATGCCGTACAGGAACCAGTGGCCATCACGTGACTCACACATCAGCGGGCCTCCAGAATCGCCCTGCGGAATAGAACCGTCAACAGAAAGGTCACCTGGGATGTTGGACTTTTCTTTTTTCACAACCAGTAAATCCTCACCTGCTAACGTTTCGGTGTCTGTCAGACACCTTCTTCAGAGCTTCTGGCTGGAGTGCAGCTTCTCGCCGCTATAAGTTGCCGATGTAGGTGGCGCTTTAGCGGCGAGAAGGGGGGGGGGATACCAGCTTAGCCACGTTTGGGATTGTGTTCTCACCGCAAAAGCGCCACCTACGTCGGCAACTTATAGCGGCGAGAAGCAGCACTCCAGCCAGAAGCTCTGAAGAAGGTGTCTGACAGACACCGAAACGTCAGCAAGTGAGGATTTAATGGTTGTGAAAAAAGAAATCTCCAATAGCCTATGTTCTACCAACTTGTTGAAATTATTGTCGGGATGAAGGTCACCTTTAAGCAGCCGCTGGAAGGAGATATTGAACGTTTTGTAGTGTCCACACATCCCATTGTAAATATCAACTTTCCTCGTCTACTCGAACTAATGTAAAACAATAAGCCATTTCATTTTCAGAACATTATCCTGCCGTGCCGCATAGGAATGTTGGCTGGCGGGTTACTGCTCTACCTCCGTAGAGAAAACCCACCAAGATGGCGGACCTAAACACGCAATAGTCACGTGACTGCAAACTGACTTTTAAGTTCGCGGGGATTGAATTTCGCGGCAGGGAGAAAATTGCGTATTTGCGGTGGTTTCAAGTTCGCGTTTGAAACAATAGCAGTTCGCTACAGTGACATAATGGAAACACTGGCGGTTTTATGAACAGCCAGTCAGAAACCAAGATATAGCTGCCCATTTACCATAATATAGGTGCCTCATGATACTGTACAATGTACATTACTTAGTGCTTGAATAAAGGGGTTACAGGGTAGGCGGTCTCAAGTTCGCGCTGAAGAGTTCACCGTGAAAACCGCGAACATAAAACCACCGCGAACATTTCTGCATTTATAGTACTGACCTGACACGTGTCCACCCCGCCCTCCGTGTACCCAGCGCACACCTGGGAGGTACGGTCAACGTCATAACCCGGAAGTCGATGTCTACAGCTCCAGTAGGACACTATGGGCACTTCCGCCTCGAGCAGGACATCCGACATCAGCTGATAGACGTCATATTCTGAAACATGAAAATCCCCGCAAACCTTAAGTTAGATGTTTCGATACTTTCGTCCTGTCGTCAACCGAACTTGAAGAAATTGATAAAACACGTTTTCGCCCTCCTCAAGGTAACTGACCCAATTGCTACGGACACGCGACATGCTGACTATAAGTCATAGCTTAATGTGGTTAGAAGTGGGTATCGGCCCCCGTCTGGACCAGTCAAGGGCATATCCCTGTAGTGTAGTGGTCTGCGACGATGTCACTTACCACATCTGGTTCGAATTATTAGGAATCAGAAGGCCCGGGTTCGCGTCTGGGTAAGGCATGTCTGGATAAGAGGCGCACCAAGTCATACCAAAGAGTTTATAAAAAGTACATACTTCTGAAACAGTATGGAAGTTTAATCACATTCGCCAATAACTTGAAGTTTTTTGGTAGCGTTTGTAGCGGTGTCTGTGTTGTTGTTTTTTATTTGTGTGTATGTGTATGTGTGTGTGTGTGTGTGTGTGTGTGTGTGTGTGTGTGTGTGAGTGTGTGTGTGCCCCAATCAGGTGACCTTCTTTGTTTATGTGTCTTCTTAAGGAAACAGGGAAGCGAAAGTTTGATGATACACACGTGTCTCAGGCTCCTCGGTGTCTCCCCACCCCGTGACGACGCAGGTGGAGCCCGACCCGACGTTGACGTCCTCCTCAGGCAGACAGGCAGGTGACACACGTTGGTTCAGGCGTGCAGGCTCAGCCAGCCGAAGCAGGGCGATGTCGTTCCTTTTTGTCTTTGGGTCGTAATCATCGTGAAAGATGACTTCAGCTAATTCAATCCTCTAGAAGAGGATGTAAGACAAGAGTTAGTAAGTTTGGCGTGCTGTAGCCTGCTGAAAATGTCTCTTGAAAATGAGCCTACAAAAACCCCGGCGACGATTTTCAGTGAGTTCTCACACAACGAAGTCCGGCATATTTTCGCATTATGGACGTCACTATACATTCTGACTTTTGTGATAGTGTTGTCAGTTTTAACTAATCATGTATAGAAATGACTAAATAAAAAGACTTTCAAAATTCGATTTTCGGGCCTTAGTATTGCTTTGATTGCCGTTAAGAACAGACGTACTTACCTGTTCATAGGATTCTTCCGTTTGGATGGAGTGCTCTCCAAGCACCGCTTCAAACAACGCGAGGTTTCGACTGTGGGAAAAGGTGTTGTCATCGGAATTGGTTAAGTTCATAATATATCTTTTGCGCATCTAGCTGCACAAGCGTTATCAATGCTATCCAGTGGGGATGCCCCTACTGTACTTGTTATCTCCATGAAAAATGGAGATAAAGTTTTGGGTGTGTCTGTCTGTCTGTCTGTTTGTCTGGCTGTTTGTGTCTCCGCACTACTCTAGTCAGCATAAAGAGCCTCTTGTTGACAATGAGTTACACTCTACGGTGAAAAAAAGGATAACTGAACACATCAATTCTGGGTCGATAACACTGGTACTTTTCTGAGCTGGTATTAGATACTCAGTGGTTGTCCCGTCCACCAGTTTATTAGTCATTTTGTACCATAAAAGTGTTAACATCTACTAACATGATTCCACCGGGATACATTATTCCACCCTGAAAAGATTCGTCCAAACAGATCTTCAACCCAACGTCCGCCAGTATAATGCACCCCTGTATATCTAAACTTTGCACACATTGGGTGTGCTGCACTAGAGATCTCTCAAACCTGCTGTTTTTCAAAAGTAGCGGATTTATATATATATGTAACCCAGCGGATCCATGTTAATGGAGGTTACCCGAAGAAGCAGTGCGCAGCGGACACGATCCAGCGGTCTGAGATGAGCGTCCCCCCGCAGTAGTGGCCCCCAGACAGCTGTACGCCGACCATCCAGGGCCAGCTGCCGGGAACGGCCTCGTGCCCGCCCACGATCTTCGGCCGGGCGGGCTCGTAGCTCAGGACGGACCGCAGAGCCGGCATTCCGCAGGCCGGGGCATCTGCGAAGCATTGAAACAGCGAGCAGATTATTATTGGAATGAGCAGTGCACTTTGGACTAATGCTTCTGACCGTTAACAGCTTAAAGGTACATATCCAATATTTTGTGAAACACTTCTCTGACACACAACGGATCATAATGACCCCCAGCGGGGGTCTTCACGCTTTGTTGAAAATAAAAAATCTCAAGATTTGTTCTGTTATTTTTATCATATATCAGTATAGATATGAGGTAGAAGCACTTATCAAGGGATGGTGAATTCACTTACAATATTTGTCTAAATCTTACTATTTTCAGTCGGCACAGTTAGAGCCGCGTGGCACTCTTTTCATTTATTTCACGTATAAAAACACGTCAAAGACCTGCCGGAACCCCTCCTCTGCTTGGGGAGTAGACCTCACCATGGTTGCCGCACTGCGTGTCGAGCGCCCAGGGCCAGTTGCAGATGTTGTACCTGGTGTCGAAGTGCAGCCCCCACGGGCAGGTCCTGTGGCAGGACGGGCGACCGGTCACGCACATGTAGAACTCAGAGCAGTCGTGCGGATCACGGTGGAAACCCAGTCCCGCAGACTGGCAGTCAAACGTTCCTGAACAGTAGATAAAGGATAAGGTTGTGAACAATATTTCTCAGAGGAAAAATTAGCTCTTTTAGATTTGGAAATTACTTTGAACACAATTTACCAAGAGTTTACACCTAACCGACGTTTCGGTGGGTGTCTGTCTCATTCCTCATGGCAATACTGAATGGTTATACATCGCACTGCAGCTAGGTGTCGCTGCTGCAGTGTGAAGGATGCGGTCCCAAACGTGACTCATCACGGTTCATGACTGAAGCAGATTTTCAGATCTATTCAGCCTAACGAGTTCATATGTTGTCCTCGTTGTATACAACATTTGGCCCCGTCCTTGTCTATTACACAACGTTACAACCTGCATCGCTTTCTAACATTCTTTAATGTATTTTTTTGTACGTTGTAAATATTATGAAATATGAACCACTTATTGATTGGATCTATCTATATCATTCAACACATGGAATCATTTGTTGGGAATTCTTCTGTTGTGGGAATATGAAGATGAAAGAGTGAAGTTAATGAAGACAATTAAGTGCAAAACAAATGTAACATTACCTCAGTCGAAAACAGAAACGTTTTGTGTACTTAGGTCATGTTCTGCAACAATATCTGTATATCTAGGCCAATACATCTATGCAAAAAAGAATCCGCGAAATAGCGATTTTGTTGTATAAGACATCCATCTTCTCATCATGTAATTGTATAATTGACATATACGACTCCCTATTGTATCTCCTGTTGATATTATCTATCTCTGACAATATCATATAGATAGTGCCTTCATGTAGTTTGAAATGGAGCATTGTAGAACCTAACCATTGTATAGCATAGCTGTAGCTTTTAGTAGTTTGATATAAGTAGCCAGTAGTATGTTATTGTTTGCCTTACATTGTACCCGTTACAATTGTTGTGCAATAAACTTTGACTCGACTTGACTATAATTACCTGTACATTCTCCGCTGTCCTCGTCAGTTAGCATCAGATGGTACAGGTCACTCAGGAATCTCGGAGGGGCGGCATCTCCTCGGGGTGTTAGCGCTGCGAAAGAACGTTCAACGTGTACATTGTACGTTTCACTCTGTAATCTTTATTCAATTGATTAAATTAGTAAACATCTTTCATAGAATACGTATTGATTGGGTTGATTTTACACTTTGTTAAACGGGCAAGGTCAACAAATCAAAGGTTCATACTTTTTTTAAATTAACGAAGACTACATTGGGTATTTGACAACGACTATCACCCTTTAATGATGAAAAACATTTAAAACACCCGTCATAAAACTGGCGGAATGCATCAATGTCACACATAGCCGACCATAACCTCCCAACTTCTCCAGACCATGGTTGGGAGTTAAGTCGTGAGCAAGGTCGTCTATGGTTAGGAGTTGGTCGGCAAGGTTGCCTACTAGTCTTAAAAAGTCTTCTGTACCAGCCGAGGATAGATTTTGACAAATCAAAGTTAAGAAGGTCATACTCTGCTTGGATGCGATCAGAGGAGCAAACTGAAGCTAGAATAGGGTGGATTCTAGGCTAACTCCCAACCCAGTGCCGACCATGGTTGGGGGGGGGGGGGAGCAAAGTCTTGGGAAGGTCCTGAATGTTTGGCAGATATGAGTTACATGTAACGCTTTAGTAAAGGTGTGCAGCTAGGGTACGTTGCTAGGCTTATGTGAAAGAATGTTAAGAATTGATAAGAGACGGCAAACTGTCACGACATAATGGCTTTGCACACAAGCTGTCGCTATTACCTTGTTCAATGTTTGTTCCGCACTTGAGTTTGTAGCTGTTTACGTGGAAACGAGGAAACGGTCTCGGTGACGACGGCCATGACAGCTTGAGTACTTACTTGGACTCGGCAAAGGTTCTCAGTGTTAACAGCTTCTTTAATCAAAAGAGAGTCAAATTGAACCAAGGCGTTACATTCAAGGTGGCTGAGGATTATTGTGGGTGTCTTAAAAGCACTACACAGGGTTAGATATTGGCTATTTTCTTTCTTTGTCCAGGTACCTTGTTGTAAGACAATAATTTTTGCAAAGTTTAATGACGTCATGTTGACGCAACCAAAAATTACAGAACGACGGATTGTCCATGTTATGCTAGGGTCACATTTCCAAGTCTTAGATATGAACAATATGCAGCACTATAAAGTAGTAGCGGTGTACAGTGTACTTTGTTCGGCTGATAGAATGTGAAGAATTGATAAGAGACGGACAAACACTCATGGTGTAATGGCTTAGCACACAATATTGGCATTTCCTTGTTCCAGTGTTTGCTCCGTTTCCCCTTGAGTTTGTAGCTGTTTACTTGCATGGAAACGAGGGAACACTGAGTCTCGGTGACGACAGACACGACAAACAATCCGCACTACGTACACGGAATGGAAAGGTGGCTGGTGACTTTTAAAAACACTACTCAGAGATACTTGATTTTCTTTCTCCAAATACCATGTTGCAAGACGATAATTTATGCAAAATTTTACAGCTTCTTGATGACGTAATAAAAAATAACAGGACCATGGATAGTCCAATTACTTGCGGCATAAAGGCCAAGGTTGTGTTTTATCCATTGGTGCAGGTAGCACTGAGTCAACGAGCATATACATATTGCATGCCAGCGTCAGCCAAACAAGGCATTAGGTAGAGTCTTATGTAACTAATATGCTGACTTGGTCAAGCCCTCGTGTTTGAGTTGTGTCAAAGAACAATTAGAAACTAGTCAACAGAGAACAACAGATTGTAGACCGTTACGACAACATACTTGCCAAAGCGTGGACTCCAATAGACTTTGGATCTAACATTGCAACACAAACGTTTTGTATTACTCAAAATGGCCAGTGGCAAAGAATGGACGATGGCAAAGATGGACAATGGCAGAGAAAGAAGGCATATAACGTAAGCCTCCACCAGGTCCTCCCTACGGGGGTACATATCGTAGAATATTCGGCAAAAAAGTTCAATAATTGGCAACAGAGTCAATCCACGGTAAGGTTAACATTCCCCCCTCGCCTGCAAATGAAAGACAATATCTATGGTGGTCGAACTCTCCTGGCGATTGTTCTCCCTATAGCCGGCGTAGTCAGTCTGGTAGAGACTAACATAACGTTACATATCTCAATTTAACTCTTTTCACGCGGACATCACAGCACTAGTGCCGAAGTGTTCTCAACACTGGGTCGGATTTGGACAATGCCACTTTAGCAGACTTTTGAACGTTTGTATCTAACATTGCAAGAGTTAAGCATCTCTTAGAACGGGCAATGACAAAAACAGAAGACACACGACGTTTACGCATCTTGATTAACCTCCTTTCACCTAGAAATCACGGCCCTATAGCTAGTGCCGAAGTGTTCTCAACACCGTGTGGGATTTTGACAGTGCCACTCCTGCAGACTTTGGAAAGTTTGTATTTAACAGCTAACATCTTGTAAGAATTTAGCATCCATCAGAGCGAACAATGACAGAGGAAGAAGACGCCCGGAGTTAGCGCAACAATCATGTCGGTACAAATGTTTTGGTGCGTACATTATAATCCTTTCTGGTAGTTCCAATTTTAAGTCACCTACGATGCATCTCTTTGGGCCTCTAGGAGCCACCGGTAAGATCATACACGTTATGGCTTGAATGAATCTTCATTGAAGTCAGAAAAAATCTCAATTTGTCAATATGAATGCATAAAAAAGGTTATTTTCAGTTGTTGCAATTTTGATAGGTAGATTTAAGGTATTTTCATGGTGATGACAGTGGCCTCCTGCGTTCCGGTGATGGCTTGTGAAGCTTTTTTGGTCATACTTCGACGTTACAGTTTAGAATGTCTCGAGCTTGACTTTGGGGTTTCTTGAATGACATAGAAGGTTATGCACTGTATGGTGGCATCCGCGTTCTGATCAGATATGTTTCCAAATGCATAGCATGAGATATTCTACAGAAAAACAGACGACTTACCTTTAGCGTGTCCGCCCTGGCACGTTAGCAGAAACACAGCAATCGCCAGGAGGATCCGCGTCTCTTTTTTCTCCATCGAGGATCGTCTCAAGAATTTCTTTTGTTCTACAATAGTATTTACTGGCCAAAACAGTAGGTTTGAGAGACAAAACAATTATAAGGCAAAAAACACTAGTACTTAAGCAGCAACGTTGCGCACAACACGTCAGTCCTGACCCTAACCTAGCAAAGATCTGATATCAAACCTGTTAAACGTCGCCTCCGAGACCCAGTTACCAGTAAAGCTTAGCGGGACCGGAATGCCTATCGCGGCGCATGTTGACTTTCTCCGGTATGGTCAACAGGACACTTAACCAGATGAGATTAGATGGTCATAGAAACCTCGTCCATCACACCGCGCGTGCCAGGGTTGTCTCTACGGCGAGTACATTCCTCGCGCCCGGTGTCGAGCCAAATTTCTGAGCTTACCAAATACGCGAGGGGTCAGCTACTGCACCTGAGCATGACCCGGGGGGGGGGGGATTCGAGTATACGAGAGAGGAGTACTCTAAGTGCAAAACCTTCGTGGGACGTTTCAAGCATAGGTCTAACCCTAACTCTAACTCTAACTCTAGCCCAAAACCCCTTCCCTAATCCTAATCATAACCCTAGCCCTAATCTTAACCCTAATCCTACCTGTGAATCTTGCCCTGCCTCCATCGACCCCAGCCCTAACTCCACACAGGTGCTCCTCTCACGTATACTGGAATCCCCACCAAAAGTGTCGTGCTCGGGTGCAGTAGCTGACCTCTCACGTATTTGGCAGCTCAAGGATTGGGCTCTACACCGACACCAGATAAGCGGGCACTGGTCGAAAGTCTGACTTGGTTGCATGGCAAGCGACTTCGGGGACTGTCCCAACACATGCGGCTACATGTGCCTTTCAATGGGCATATGTTAGAAATTCCTCCAATGATTATAAAAGCCCATTCTCGTCCGCATCGGCTTTTTAGCGAATGCCCACAAACGCCCACTCTGGCGAAGTCCGCGCTGCACGAATCTAATTTTTTTTGCTTGGAATATGTTCAGGTTATGCTCCCATTAATTAATCCTGAGTTTCAAGTCAATCCATCGATCCGAAGTTGAATAAAGTGAACTTGAAGATTCTTACCTGGCTTTTTAGCGAATGCCCAGCAAAAAAGGCTTTTTAGCGAATGCCCAATATATCAGTCAAAATATCGGCCATCGTGACACGGGCGCTAAATCTATCACCACAAACATGTTTAACAAGTTGTCCCCTGAATCTGTACCCAGTTTCCGTGCTGTACACGCCTGTAAAGTTACTTTATTTTACGAAATACACGGCGCGGCCCGTGGGGTAGAGGCCGCTGGTAACCTGTCCCAAATATGCAAATGAGCCGCCATATTGGATTTTACGTCCGGGGCCGTGGATTCCCACGCCGTGTATTTCGTAAAATAAAGTGACTTTACAGGCGTGTAAAGCACGGAAACTGGGTACAGATTCAGGGGACAACTTGTTGAACATGTCTATGGTGTTAGATTTAGGGCCCGTGTCACGATGGCCGATATTTTGGCTGATATATTGGGCATTCGCTAAAAAGCCATTTTTTGCTGGGCATTCGCTAAAAAGCCAGGTAAGACTCTTCAAGTTCGCTTTATTTAACTTCGGATCGATGGATTGACTTGAAACTCAGGATTAATTAATGGGAGTATAACCTGAACATATTCCGAGCAAAACAAATTAGATTCGTGCAGCGCGGACTTCGTCAGAGTGGGCGTTTGTGGGCATTCGCTAAAAAAAATCTAAAAAGCCTGTCCCATTCTCGTCCCATGCTACACACTCCTGTATTAGGAAGATTGGCCTTATGGAACTGTATGTTATGTACCAGTAGATGCCATACTTTGTACCTTGTACAATTGTTGTGCAATAAAGTTATCATTTTTATATATGATATTGAAACAATCGTGCAGAATACATGTACAAAAGACTTTCCAAGCTTTCTTTTCTTGTTACATGTCTGATCAATGCAGCGCATTGTCCATGTTGATTGTTACAATGGCACGGCCGTGTAATCTGAGACGGTCTGTGTGGTTTGCGACATTATAGACTGGCGACATATTACATTGCTACAGTTATTGCATTCCACAGTCGTTGTGAGTAGATGCTGGGTTCTATAAGTGCCAACATCTGGAGGCTAGATGTTAAAGATCACAGAACACTTCCTTGTGAATAGATAAGGATATGAGTCATCCAATAATTGAAGAAGTATCGTTGTTTGTAAGAAGACCTTCGTTACATTTCAGCATCTTTGTTTTGACGGGATGTTTGTGAAAAGGGCGTGCAAGTCAAACCAAAAATCAGTCTGCTACAAACACAGATTCGGTATACAACAAATGGTTGTGGACACAGTATTCAGCATCGACTATTCTTTTGTTCTCCGTTATCACTCAACTGTAGGTCTATATGATTCACTACACGGTTTCCTTCAGCTGATATCTTTTATCGTCGTCCACAAACACCATCTGGCCCGATTGACGTCATAGATTCCTAAAGTTACACCTTGGTCTCACCATGATGATCGGTAAATAGACATAGCGATGTCAGTAGCTAATTTAGGAAGGAAATTATGGTTGTTTGTGGGTGAGAGGAAACTATTTTGTAAATCAGCAATCCGAGAATGTTAATTCGTCGAATTACTCAATATATAGTGTTTTTGGATAATGAATGTCTACCATTGTAAGACCTTGCATGTAACCCATTGAAGATCGTTGTGCAAAACTTGCGTTGCAAATCCTAAAGAAATTTAATTTAAGAGAAAAGCCACCGGAGAAAACTAACTTTGTGCCAGCTGATGTCTCATAAGGCACACTGACCATGTTGATTGCTACTGTGGTATCACAGCTTGAGACGGTCTGTTCGGTTTGCAACATTTGAACCCACTACAGTCTGGCACAGTACATTGCTACAGTTGTATGTTACGTTCCAGAGTCCATATAGTACTCTATATTTTGTACTCTGGTGTTGTCTCTTAGAATACTGTTGTTTTTGTTTGGGTGTGTTGTATCAAACAAATTTTGAGTCCCATATTATGCCACGGTCACATTTCCAAACCGGGGCCCTGGCCGGGACGTTTGTGGGAACGAAAAATAAAAGTGTCTACGAAAAATAAAAATGTACACAAATTATGGTCCTGATTAATTTTCTCTTTAGGTTTTGTGTGTTCTATTGTCTTCATGTCATACTTTTCGTTTCAGCGCACTGCCTTGCCTTGCGTCGGTTTGGAAATATGACCATAGCTTTACCCAGATACGTATGGATGTCGAAACAGGTTGTATCGCGTCTGTCTTGTTTGCTTAGGGGGGAATCTAAATAGAAAATGGCGAAAACCTGTTTCACAGAGAATGTGTCAAACAACAAACAAATGATCAGCTTGTTTGATGAAACGATGAGTATCTTTTTCTTTGATTGTATGAAAACTTCCAGGCCTGTCCTGTGCCCAAAGATGTTTGCTTTCCTCGTACTTTCACAGTGTACCCCGGTTAGCGGTCCATTAATATTTGTACAATGTACAGATGTTGCTATTGTATTGCAATATTTTTTTATTGTGACTTCATTTAAACAATTATTAGCTTTGGTTGCAGTCTGTTTGACGTACGATAGGGACCCTTTGTCAAAGATCACCAGAATCTTTAAGTTACAAGCCCAAAACAACTTGTGGGCCTGTCCATAATAGATTGTACCCTAAGCATTGTACCAAGTAAAGAAGCGTACACAGTAGACGTAGTATTCCCACATTTTATTTTGACACGGCAAGTACAAATACAAAGACACAAAAACAAAATTGTTACACAGAATAACGACAAAATTATACCAAATGTGTCGTAAAGAATAAATTAAGCAAAATGCAACTTGAATAATGTCCTACTCGTCCATCTGTTATTCAGGAAACAAAAATGGGAGAAGTTCTGCGATACATTACATACGGTGTAACCTTTCTGAGGAGTCCTGTTCATCAAATGTTTTCTCTAAAAGGCTTTTGGCGTTTTATGGATATGTGCTTTGATCACTTGTAAAAGCAAATACACCATTTATTCATTCATAAAACAAGAAAAAAACAAGACAAGATCAAACAAACGAAATGTGTCCAAAAGAAACAAGTGAATACTGTGGTGATTACCCGATAGGCAATGGGTGGTAAGCGTATATTTCAGTAGTCTTTGTTTTTTTAAATATTTCTATGCATCCACTGTACATGGTTCCGTATGGCCAGAATCAAATGGATTTGTCTCAGTCAAATGTTAGGTTTCTATATTTTGAGAAACTCAAAGAATAATCTTGAAGTTGAATGCTACTTCAGATAATACTGGTTTCTTAACGGTTATGATGTGGACACTTAAGTTTATTCCACTGTACTATCACAAGGGAATAAACATATATACAAAACTCGGCACGAGTATCCAATTGCATGTCTCTGGTGTAAGAATAACAATCATGGTAGTGGACGTCCCGCCTACCGACCAACTGACCGACACTTTGGGACAGTGGCAGGACATGTCAGCATGGATTTACGTCTCCGCCAATTGTCGTTATAAAACCACCTCGTTTGAAGCGACCATAAGTCCCATGACGTCACACGTATGAACTAATGACGGCCCATTCCTGGTCGGTCACGTGTTCCCGTATCCAGGAGACGAATGCAGAGACCCTGCTGTAGACGCCCGGCTTGGCGGGCTGTGCGCATGTGCCCTTGTCCCCGAAACTGGTGATGCCCTGGATGGTCATCCTGCCGCCGTCGTCTTTACATGCCAGGGAGCCGCCGCTGTCACCCTGGGAACGAGACAAAAAAGGCCATGTAATTCGCTATAAATGGGAACGAGACCAATAAGGGACAGGTGAGTCACTATTAATGAATATGTATAAGAAGAGGAAAGAGAATGTTTCTGGTAGCAATATCTGTTATTGAAAAGTTTGAAACATTTCCTTGGGCTAACAAGACGTCTGTATAGTCCACACAACGATTAGAATAAGAGACTGAATTTGCAACGGATGTAGCTTTCCAAATCGATTATGTCCGCACAAATGCTTTTACCAATTTGATCATAGCATGTTTGTTCTTCAAAACTCTGTAAAGTCATGTTTGCTATCTGTAATCATTAAAATGTAGTCCTCGTGGTCATGCGCTAGCGTAAGCAGTTTGTGTTGTCTTATGCTTCTTGGTACAATAGTGAGCGTTTATTGCAAGTTCTTGCCCGTAGGCTAATTGCAAATACATTTAAGATGCAAAGAACGGAAAGATAGTGAACAATATAGTGTTCTACAACTCTCGAGTTTTCGAATTACTAAAACTCTAAACTGACACTAAATTCTAACTTATTGGCCTCGAAGTATTTTTCTTCCGAGACAGTGAAAGATGAATGATTTGTGAAGCTAAAGGAGGTCAGTTTTCTTTTTATCTGTAAACGTGGAGAAATTAGGATGCAATTTGGTGGCCTCTTTAAACATGGCCTCTTTCATTAATCAATGACGTAACTGTGGCGAAAGTGTAGAGCGCGCGGCTGTCAAATAATGGGACCCGGGATCTAATCCCGGGTTGTGCCCAGAGACATGTCCGAACTTGCGCCCCGACGTTGTGCCCTTGGGAAAGGCACTTAACACGACTTTCCCCTTTACTCAGGTGTAAATGAGTACCTAGCTCATCTAGGGTTAGGGACGTCCCTCGGATTGGACGTTAAATTGAGGTCCCGTGTTTGGGGAGAGCCACACCCCGCGCACGTTAAAGAACCCACCACACCTTTCGAAAAAGAGTAGGGGCATGCCCCGGTGTGCGATGGTCCAAATCTTACAGTCTGGTCTGGGATGACATCTTGAAAAGGTGATAGTCACCTGTTATGTCAATCCTTCCACAAAATGTGGCAAATCGAAATAAATAAATAAAACTCACCACGCAGGTGTCGATGCCTCCCTCGTCGTACCCAGCGCACATCTGCTCCGGGTAGATCTCGTAGTCGGGCAGTTTCCGGGCGCATTTCCGGTTGGACACCACGGGGATCTCTATCTCCTGCAGGGTAGCGGACTGCAGGTCACCGGAGAGGCTTTCTGTAGGGACGGGGAATTTCTATTATAAAACGACAGACAATCAACAAAAGCAATAGCAACACCAGAGGAGACGACGAATTCACTCAACGGGACGGGAGAGCTTTTTACGTTTTCTAATGAAAGAAAGCGAGACATCCGGATACTTTACTTTCAACACATACGTATAAACACCATATCCATGTCTTACTATTAATTCAGTACAGTTCCTATATAAGATTCGTTCGATCGTTTCTGTGTAAAGTGTAAAGTGGAAATGTAGATTTGGTGGTAGTGTACTACGGCAGTAGGACAGCAGCTGTACTGGAAAGTTTGGTAACACTACATGTACTTCACTGCTTTTCTCTTTTTGCATTCAGCATTTAGTATGGTCGTTGAAGACACAGTGGCCTTGCTACTTCTGTATGTGCTTACACAACTGTGTGGCCCAAGAGCTATAGAAATGGAGATGGGCACTGCTCTATACACCGAAATATGTGGAAATGATTTTAACTTTTAACTAATACCCGTATACGCAGTTCAGACGTTTGATATAAGATCTACATGACATGGTTGCCTTACCGCCCTGGGCCAGTGGTTTGGTGTAGCCCCAGCCAGCGGTGGTGCAGAGCGTTTGTGCCTGAACTTTCTCCCCTGCTTCAGGCAGGCAGATGGGGGAGACCCAGTCGTTCATGTGCGCGGGCTGGGACAGTCGGACCAGCGCGATGTCGTTGGTGAGCACGTCGTACACGAAGTCCTGGTGCACGATGATGTCCTGAACCGTGATGTTCTGCTCGCGACCCTCGTCCTCGTACAAGTTGTGCTCGGCGAGATGCGCCACCCACCCCGTCTGCGGTTTGGAAAGACTGCGGGCGGAAAATTCGACGATTGTGACACAAGAGTCTTACATTTCACTACTTGTTATGTTAGGGCTGATAGCTAGATATTGGTAACCATCATCGTCATCAACAAATACACATGGAGAGATGCCAGCTTTACATTGCATATATGACGATTACTACAAGCCATCAACACTTCCTGGAGCAAATAGTAAAAGAACCACACTTCGTTGTGATTGTAGATTGAAACAGAGAAATGGCCATGATGCGAAGAACACGATTACCAGATGTTCTTACTGTGTGATCACAAGATGTAGTATTGTCTTTCTTGTTTAGCGTTGGTTCCGAGACAACACATGTCCCAGTATAGCCTGATATCCATCCTATTCTAGGTTCGGTTAGCTCTTCTGATCGTCTCTTGGCAGAATATTCGGCAAGGAAGGCGATCTGAAGAGAATACCAGAAGTCTAGCTCCACAGTAATGCTAGGGTCACATTTCAAATCTGGGGCCTGGCCGGGCAGTCTTTGGGAACGAAAAGTATGATATAAAAGACAACAAAAACATAAAACGTACCCAAAATTATTTAAGAGCATAGCTTGTGCAAATTTATCGACATACACTTTCAATTGATTTTTCGTTTCCGCAAACAGCCCGGCCGGGCCCCGGTTAGGAAATGTGACCCTAGCATGACGTGTGATGTATCTACTTACGGTCTGAAGCAGTGAGCTGCAGTGACGATCAGGCTGGGAGAGATGAGAGAGCCTCCGCACAGGTTAAACCTCGGCAGGGGGTAGAGAGGGTGCTGGAAGGACACCACCCACGGCTGGCTGCCGGGCACCACCTCATGACCGCCCACGATCCGGTCAATCTTAGCCTCCTTAGATCGGACAGACGGGATGCCGCATCGGATAGCTGGAAAATACAGGACAGGGCTGTTATAAGCTGCATTTTGCCGCAATAAATGGCTGGAAAGTACCAGGGACAGGGCCGCTATAGGCTGCATATTGCCACAATAGACGGCTGGAAAATACCAGGGACAGGGCCGTTATAGGCTGCATTTTGCCACAATAGATGGCTGGATAGTACCAGGGACAGGGCCGTTATAGGCTGCATTTTGCCACGATAGATGACTGGAAAATACCAGGGACAGGGCCGTTATAGGCTGCATTTTGCCACGATAGATGGCTGGAAAGTACCAGGGACAGGGCCGTTATAGGCTGCATATTACCACAATAGATGGCTGGAAAGTACCAGGGACAGGGCCGTTATAGGCTGCATATTACCACGATAGACGACTGGAAAATACCAGGGACAGGGCCGTTATAGGCTGCATTTTGCCACGATAGATGACTGGAAAATACCAGGGACAGGGCCGTTATAGGCTGCATTTTGCCACGATAGATGGCTGGAAAGTACCAGGGACAGGGCCGTTATAGGCTGCATATTACCACAATAGATGGCTGGAAAGTACCAGGGACAGGGCCGTTATAGGCTGCATATTACCACGATAGACGACTGGAAAATACCAGGGACAGGGCCGTTATAGGCTGCATTTTGCCACGATAGATGACTGGAAAATACCAGGGACAGGGCCGTTATAGGCTGCATTTTGCCACGATAGATGACTGGAAAATGCCAGGGACAGGGCCGTTATAGGCTGCGTTTGGGCACGTCGGTTGACTGTAGAGTACCATGGACAGGGTGGTTTTAGCTTTGTATTGTGAAACTGGTAAACTACACAGTGTAGCACGCTAGTCCTGTACTTTTAGTTGACCAGCATACGCTACATAAGGATCTGATTGATCTCAGTCATCGTGCTACCAATTCCAGACTGACGTCTGAAAGGGACATTGGGTATGATCTTGTATCGGCGACATATTCACAGTTATTTTTTGAGCTCGACTACTAGTATGTCATGTGTGTTTGTGTGTGTTTGTGTTTCATTGTTGTGTGTGTGTGTGTGTGTGTGTGTGTGTGTTTTACGTGTGTTTGCACGTATGTACGTGTGTGTGTGTTAGTGTGTGTGTGTGTGTGTGTGATGTGGCGTGACAAAGAAGTGTCCTAGATAAAAGCTCCACAGTACGATGTAACTAGGTGACAATGAGAGACATAGAGCACAACAACACGAGGTTACTAGGTGGTGACGTCGTTAACCATAGTCTCCACAACAGAACCATCCTGTTTATAATATGACGTCACGACACACTGCTGTGTTGATGACAACGGCAGCATGTGTCGGACGTTTGTGTTCGAAGTTTGGACCCGCACTTTGAACTTTGTCACTACTTGTTCACTACGTGCTTAGACTGCAACAGTCCATGGGGGGCTCACTACGAGCATATGAAGTTTATGACAAGAAAACAAGGGATGAGGGAGAGTAGAACTCACGATGGCAGATGGGGTACTCCGCGGACCACCCCTCCTCCGTACAGGTGATGGTGCTCGTCCCTTGCAGCTGGTAGCCATGGTTACAGGAGAAGGTGTAGGTCGCCCCGATGCTGACGTCACTTCCCGCCATAGTGCCGTGACTGGGAGGGATGGGCACTGGGCAGATCTCATCTGTAAAGAGAAGAAAAAAGAGTCACAACTTTTACAGAGAACAAAAACAAAGAGGGGCATTGGAAATATAGTTATCTTTCTTGAGATGATCCAAGACTGATGAGGAGAATCTGCTTCAAGAGTCTCAATAGATACCAATTTTTTAGTACAGCGTACTAGATCATCCACTTTGACTGCAGTAACCAGCCTGACTCAGTGAAGCTTTTTCACCAATAACTTCATTACACTTTTACACTATTAGGATACGTACATGGAAAACAATAGATGTCATTCTGACGGTATGCTCACGGACACGAGGCTACACACGTGAGACTTAGCTATACCCACGTTAGACTAAATTCTTACCTGCAACCTCTTGTTGGAGCCCAGCAAATATTTCTTCCAAATGATTTGGCAAACTACAAGCTACGTTAGCACCAAAACCTATCCCTGGTGGACATTGAGGTCTTCTTGCGCCTACAGCAGCAAAGACAAAGACCCATACCGCTACAGGCAATAACATCGACATACTCTTCACCTACGGCAACGAAGCATTTAATGTTAACACTTTGCTGTCGTCGACCTTTATAGGTAGTATACGGGCCAAGGTGCAAGTGTGAATCATCATTTTTCAAAAGAGACGTGCCCACAATGTCAACGGGCAACCCTGGCAGCGACCATCGCTGAAAATATTCAAGTGTTTATCAAAGTTCCCGCGGCCCAGATACGCCCTTGTAGACAATTGATATCTTTGGTATTTCGGCTGATACCTTCGGGCAATGCCGATGTAGTCTTGTACCGTTATGGAGATCTGACGGGTCTAGGGGTAGCTTGTCGGGACTCCCAGCAAGTTTTGAGGGTTCATTAAATCACATAATGCTCTTGTTAAGGGAGACCACTTCGTTGGTGATTAATAAACTAGAATCCATCTTTCCTCTGGTACCAAATGTAACGCTGTATTTGAACACCCAGGTCCCTATGGCAACCAAAGACTCAAAACCAGACATATTTCACCCGTTATCCGGAGGTTTCTCGGATTGTCACCGGTAGTGACGTCAGGGCTTGGTCGGACGGTTAGAATGCCATACCTGGCAAGTCATAGCGGAATACACAGAGGCGTCTCGTTTGAACAATGACCAAAACAATCACTCTGGAGGTGCATATAGGTGAAATGTTGAGGGCGATGTTCCATCACGTTCAAAATCAGTCACAGTGAAATAGTTATTAGTGAACTACCACGGAAGATCTGGGTTATGCTACGGTCACATTTCCAAACCGGGGCCCAGCCGGGCAGTTTGCGGGAACGAAAAGTATGACATAAAAGACAACAAAGCACACAAACGTAAAATATGTAAATCATGAGCATAATTTGTGCATATTTCTTGACATACATTTTCATTTTCCGTCCCCGCAAACACCCCGGCCGGGCCCCGGTTTGGAAATGTGACCGTAGCATTAAAGTGGAAGCGGTGTGCAAAAATGGTCAGGTGTCCGACCACACAGCACGTCATGACTTCTACATGATCTAAGCGAAATAAACACTTGTGTTAACCTTCGCCCTGCTGCCTATCCCCATAACCTATGCGCAGTTGGTGCCAATTGTCTAGCTTAGTAGGCTAGGGGTTAGTCTGATCATAGCGATTGCTAGGCATAAAAGTGTACATTCTGCGTCCGATCTACCAGCTAATTTTTAAACACCATATCACTGCTGCCTCTGTGGTTAGGGGTACATATAGGCCATGTAGGCCCTGCCAATGTCGCCACGCCCAAGTTAATCACCGCGATCAGTATTTGCTTGTCGACATATTCTTAGATCGATTTATCTCAGTTGTAATGCCAAGGCTGCACCACAGGGTGTGTAGGAGGGCGAGGCATGTGGGAACACTTCTAGCCGTTCAATGCCAAGGTCTGTCATCGATGAATAACCATTGAATCCCGGGGTTTTGTTGTTTTAAAGCATTCATCATGTTTAAGTATCGTTCTCGTGCCTTTATAAGTCTTTGCGGTGGAATGTTGTACTGAACTATGCTCCAACCTCTCGCTGGCACGTTAGTCTCTGCACAACGATGTGGTGCCAGAAGGCACGCGAACGTACCGATAATGGCACTTCAGGGCGACTCAAGGGCGAACTTGGATAACAGTTTTCGTTTCGTCAGACAAAAGCTGAATTACTAGACATTTTCCTTGCATGGCGAAAAGGTGCATGGAGGCCGCCGAGCGGTCACTGGGCTTTCAAAATTGGGTTTGTATGACGTATGCAGTTGTATCATGTATGACTTTATAAATTGAATTTGATCTATGATGTAAAAGTCTGATTCGAAAGACACAAAATACGCTTCTTTATCAAATGATTTGAACCCTCTAATGAGATATTTAGTCGCTCAATGGTTGCCCAATGGTCCCCCAATGGTCGCCGCCTAGATCTCTGCCTAGGACATGTGGCATTAGGCTTACACAGTACGATTTGTACTTGGCGATAATCTCCAAGCAGATCTACACGAGGCGCGAAAATCGCTGACTGGAGCTTATCTGGCTGACTGGAGCTTCTCTGGCTAACGTTAGCATATACGATTTTCGCGCCCGGTGTACAGCTTGGATATTAGCTGGCGATAGGTCATGAAACATCAGCACTTACCGATAGGTGGTGCCAGCTCGGCGGCACACGGCGTCCCTAGAGCCCAGGGCCAGTTACAGACCAGCAGGGCGGGGTCGAAGTGCAGGCCGGCCGGGCAGGACAGGTGGAAGGGCTGGTGCCCGGGGGCGCACTGGTAGAACCGGCCGCAATCCTGGGGGTCGGGGTGTAGCCCAAGCCCGCCGGCACAGCTCCAGGCTGGGGGGGCTGAAACATAGGATGAAGGGTTTTACTTCTTGTGTCTATATGTGAGTCCACTTAGTAAATATAGTGAACATCTCTACACGTGTAGCGGCTATTAGGTAGCCTCTACCAGGCTCCAGAGACGGCTGGAAAGAGTAGAAATTGGCCAAATAGACAGAAAAACATGAAAGAGGAGTAAGTCTGCTATAGGGGTACAGTTTGATGGCATATTGGACCCTCTCTCCGTAGCCAACTCCCTTGGCACACTATTCACTCTATTAGGCCAATTTCTACTATTTTTCCAGCCATCCCGCGGGGCCTGGTAGAGGCTAGCTATTAGGTGGCTTGGTCACATTGGACCGGTGAGACTGAAAGACAGAATAATAGTGGAGTTTTATTTACTGTTTTAATAATTTGGTCAATAAGTAAACATAGTAAAGTTTCAAACATTGACACAATTGTAGCTGTCAATAGACTCAGATGGCTTGGTCACATCAGCAGAACGACCAAGAAAAGACTACCGAGGTATCTATGTACTGTCAACTGCGCCAAATTATTCATGGGAAGAACAGACACCATGATGAGTTATTGATTAAGAATCAGCTGCAAACCATCAGAACTGGCGCAGGATACTAAGGAATGGTTCAAAAATCCTAGACGCAACCACACAAACGGTCGAGTTTATACGTGCTATTTGAAATAGAATGTAGAGGCCTTTGAGCTACCTTTGATTGGAATACAGAAAGGAGCTGTAGTCTCATTTTTAAGTAAAGAAAGTTCACAAGGTGAGGGCAGGTCGAGATAACATGTCGAAATGTCGGGAGGTTTCAAATCACCGCCTCGGTGGATTTGGCCGTTACAGGCGCTATCCAAGCACGCGCAGAGACATTGCGCACCCTGACTGGACTTTAGCCAAAAGTTCCTGGTTGTTCGAAGTGGCTTGTCTAAGGCGGATGATCGATTGGTGTAAACATTCCAGTCCGGGTACCCAAATTGCGCGCCAGAGAACAAGGAACGTCTCCAGGGTCCGTCACCTCGCCTCATTTAGGACGAGACGTTATACCGGGATCGCAATTATGCATCATTATTCATTGCCTTATTTGATCAAGACTCAGAACAAAACAGCAGCCTCAGATTGCGACTCATCTGTTCTGAATACCTCTCACACAGTGTCAACAGTTTCAAAAATCTAAATCAGCGCACGAAAGCGTTGCCATGACAACCGTGGCGTCATTCGGTGTCGTCTTGGAAACAGACGAGAGCGATAACAAAAAGATGGCCTGGAAGACCTCATTTGGGTATCGGAGGATCTCTGGCGGCCATTATGTTGAGATACACTTCAATACATTCCACAGAGGGTCTATTGCTACATGTACGTGCCGATCACTTGTTGATATCATTGTGGACCGATTTCTGCCTTGCTGGCTTCTACCTCACACCACGGTACAGTTACGACACTTAAGGGGATGATCGGCCATTTTTGACCTGTGCAAGTAGAATATACTATGGATTTTCGTAAGGGAGAGAAAGCATTTTACAAAGCTCCTTACGGTCATAGCAAAGAAAGACCGATCTGCAATCGGTCTTGCAAAAGCTAGTTTAATATCTTCAACTCAAGCTGATGTTTGTGATTAGGGTTTGAAAAGTCCACACACTTCGATTGAGTCATTACAACAATCGGAAAATCTGGGGAAATGCACGCTCCGCTAAATGATAATCTGAGCACCCAGGAAAGTATACATGTCAGGGTACAGATCGCGTTCGAGCAGAGCGTTCGAGCTCCCTTCAGAGAGACAGGCGTAAAAAATGCCTGACACTCCGGATCCTACCCTACTCGACCGAAACCTCTGCTTGGAGAATATCTGTCGACGGAGACGCCGATCAGAATCTCTTCTGGAAGAATCGCCGATTGTACGGAGAGAGATCCTCATCGCGATCACTGTCGGTGGCGATCTATACCGGTAGAATCACCGATTCGGTCATATCGTGATCTCTACCCTAACATATATGATCTGATGCCCAGCCACACTTTCCTTTTAGTAGCCTGCTGGACTCTGAACTGTTCGTTCTAACGGCACGTGGCTATCACGGCCCGCAGTTAGAACACACCACAAACTCGGAACACAACAAACATGAACAGTCCGTGCGTTAAATCTAAACAACGAAATGTAGAGCGAATCGTTTGTTGAGATCTAGATCGAAAAGGCTGTCCTTATTTTTGCAGGAGCCAAATGTTTGTCCCGATGCAGGATGTGCTCTGTGCGTAGTTTTAGCCCAAAGAATGACCTAGAGAACTGGCACAATACACGGAATGACGCAGTGACGGTTTCAAACCTTTATATCAAGTGTCTCAGTTGACGTTAGTAAAACGAAGAAGGGCAGACTTGACTCTGCTAAAATGTCCCTTTCCATAACCACCTCTGTTACAGTAGAGCCCATGTATTGCGAAGAGTTGTGTATACTCACCCCGTACACTTCGGGGGGCCGGCTTGGCACTGGACGAAGAGGCGAAGACAGCGACAGAGACCAGGAGAACGGTAGCTAGGTTGATTGACATCTCAGCCGCACGACAACGTTCACAACTTGGGATAGAAAACTGTTACAAATTTGTTAAAGTGCGTTTGCACAAAAAAATAAGTTAAACGTAAATTGCAGCGTCTTCTGCAGAGCCTCTACGGATCTGTGAGGTTGGCGGGCGTGATCGGGAGAACGTACGGTTGTCTACAGCTCAGGCGCCCGGTGTAACCTGCTTGCTTATCGGCGCCCCTTTTAAGCCTGTCCCTGTGTACACAGTAACCAGGCGTGGAGTGCTGCCCTCATGAAATCGTCATTTTTCGTCGAATCTTTGTCAGCTTCTTTAGCGGTAGTGACGTGCGACTAACCAAACTTCCCGATAATGGATGACTGTACATGATTGGCAGGTGAGTGGCGTCAGATATGCACTGGTTTTCCGAGCTGGGGCATGGCTAATATTTCCCCGCCAGTCTCCGTCATTTCCTTTGACAAGGTCTACACGTGCAAAGAACGTATGTAGGAACTAAACGGTCGTTGGGTCATGTGGCGTAACGGCTGGATGTATGGCCCAGAACCCAGTGGTCCGGGTTCGAACCCCCCTGACGCCATCGATACTGTGCCCTTAGGAAAGGCATTTTCCTGACACGACTTTCCTTACTCCATCCAGTTGTAAAAATGATATATTGCTCTATAACCTTATATGTGGCACTGATGAAATAAGGTATCAAAAACTGAGTGCAGTGTCACGTCGCCATTGTCTATGCTAAAGCATAGTAAAAAAAACCCTGAACGGACGTACGACGAGCTTCGGCCATATTTGCTGATCGTCAGAAGGTCTCTAAATCTAAAAAAAAGAATGATAAAAGAAAGAAAGAGTGTCGAGCGCATTTTTTACCTAAAAATCTGCCCTATCATATTCAACCATGCTCGGGAACATGCGCACATCGGCCGATCTCTAAACATCGCGCCATGATGGAGAGAACACATTTTACTTCCAATTGTCCAGTTAACCATGACGATAGAACCGAATTGTTTAAACAAGTTATCACGAAATACCCCTACTTTAGTAACACATTCACGGATGAACAAAAAGCTATTTTTTCTCTTGAAATCACAGAACCCACAAATTCTAGAAGAAGTGGGACTTTTCGTCTTCCATTGCCTCAAAAAAAGTCAAACCCAGCTTGTTTAGATATAGCCAACAGTCATATTTAGTACTAGTAGCCAACAAAGTCAGTCACAGTTCACTGACACATGTATGTTTTCCCTATGTTTCTACTGTGTATTTGCATTGAGCCCACGGGCATGGACATGCAATAAAACCTTCTATCAATACTGCCGAAAGTGTCCTTCAGAGCTGTCAGACTAGTCGTCGTTCGATCGATTTCCCCTCTGTGTGGCGGGGGCATTAGCGCCGTTATCACGCCGTGTTTGCTGCCCGCATAGTTTCAATTCTTTCCGAAGATACGATTGTGGTCAGTCCGAGCTGCGTGTGTGCCCAATTATTAGTGGAAAGGAGATTAAGGAACATAATGATCATCATGAGACCCACCATATAAACATCCATTCCGACCGAAGTCTGAGCAGATGACCATATGATTGTGTGCGACGCGGTGTTGACAAAACCAAAGTAGGTCCGGTGTTTGCAGCGTTCTTTGTTCCTCCATGTGGAACAAAAGATAAATCCTGTTAGTGAAGGCCGCTCATGATAATCAGCCATCCAGGAGGGCAGGATCGAGAAACAGGAACAGAAGGGACCGACTGGACTGTTGTTTAACGGGTCAAGGACGGGGAAACAGGGTGCCCTTCAACTAGTGCTGCGTACCTAAACGTAACATCAGGTACATGTACCGGTACAGAGGTTTAGGTACAGGTCCGGACCTGTAACTGACAATTCTGCATATTAACATGTGTTCTTCTGAACTTCTTCAATAAGGACATTATCTTTATTCAAAGAACATAACTAGGCCTCCTACCGCCAAACTCCCTTGGTCTTGCTAGCAAAACTCTTGGCCCTCCTGAATGATCTATTGCATATTAGTTACGCTGTCCCGAGGTGTTACTCTGGTCACGTTTGGTGTCGGATGAGGTCAGGAGGTCAGGAGATCAGTCACAAAATTAGCATAGACTTGGTGTAGGTTTATATCGGTACAGTACCGGTACTTCATGATCCGGTATTTTGGACCTGTACCCAATAGATTTTCAGGGTACAGTACAGGTACACAGCACCGGTACGCTGCACTACCTTCAACCCCTAGAGATGTTCCTGTAGCTCAACTGGTAGCAGCCTCACAGTTCAGCTCTTGGTTCCGATTAGTTGCTAACTAGGAGACCACTATTCAATCCTCGGTCAGAACATCTCGGTTGAGGCTGCACCCGTCTTTCGGAAATGACATAAAATGGGGGTCCCGTGTTCTAGAGGGTGCCTCGAGTACATTAAAAGGGGAAGGGCTAACAACCCCTCCCTGTGAAAATATACCCTGCTGCAGAAACGGAAAAGAAACTCGCTGACTTATGTGCCATTTACTAGGCACTTCAAGGTGAACAAAAACAACAACTTAAACTCCAAGCAGACGTTGGGACGGAATATCGTTCTGTTTCCTCTGTTTTTCATGCATCTGGTTGCATGGCAGAAAAACACCCAACATCTGCTTGGACATGAGAATGTTCTCCAATCTCCACACAACTACCTGAATCTGTGTGAAACTGGCCTAGCCTCTGCCTCTACCAGGCTCCCTCGGTTGCAAAATGTACTCACTGAGCAGCTAACACCTCTGGCATGTTATCTGTATGTGTTTGACCGATTTCTTCTCTTTTCCAGCAACCCGTGGAGCCTGGTATAGGATGCGAACGGTCTGCATATTAGTGCTGGTGCAGTGCGTACCGGTTCTCTGTACCGGTACTGTACCGTAAAAATGGATTAGGTACAGGTCCAAAATACCGGATCATGAAGTACCGGTACTGTACCGATATAAATTTACACCAAGTATGTGTGCATTTTGTCACTGATCTCTTGACCTCATGACCTCATGCAACACCAAACGTGACCAAATTGACTCCTTGGAACAGCGTAACCAATATGCAACAGATCATTCAGGCAGGCAGGGAGTTATGAAGGGAGTTTGGCGGTAGGAAACCTAGTTATGTTCTTTGAATAAAGATACTGACAAGTTGAAAACAGTTTATTTATGTTTCTGTCATTATTGAATATGTTCAGAGAAACGTTTCAAATTGTTCAGGTACAGGTTCAGGTCCGGACCTGATGTTACGTTTAGGTACGCAGCACTACTGCAAATCGCAGTCATCAACAAATACTGGAGGTCCAGAGGCAGGATTGTTGATCACTAGGCCACCTTATGTAACTCACGACGCCCCTCGTTACATAAACTCACACAACAGAACATGTTTACTTCTTACACACGCTGTGACTAATGCAGACCTATCAATGATGGGGGGACATTTGTATGGCCCGTGTATGTCTTAAGGATTGCCATGATTTTTCAAGGAATTCTTCAAGGAAACGGAAGTATATATTTCCAAGAAACACACCTGTGATGATCCTCTATAGGAAACACATGGTTGAATGTATGTTTGTATCTCATAAACGGTAAACTAACACACAGTTCAACACACCGATATATCACAGTCCGTACAAGCTGGATAATGATGGAGTGGGTGTGAACCATCTCCTATTGATAAGTTTGGGAGGTTTCTTCGAGTATGGGATGCCTCTTTCCTCGGGCTCATAAACAAATAACCGGCGGATTAGCCAAAAGAACAAACTGATGATGTATCTGACGTCTAGCATCGGTGTCGGTCACCTGTTTAAGGAAAGTCTATTCGTGGTTTATTCACCTACCATGGGCTAACAACACGCTGCTTTTCGTAGACAAGGAAGCTTTAGCAACAAGAACAAACTAAAGATAGCTTAACTTAAAGTGACGGTCTTTTGCCTGTTATCTCCAAGCAGATATTTCAGTACCCGGTGGCTCATGGGCACAGTTTTGGCCGGCAGTTACGATCTTGCCGCTAGAAGATCTGCACGGAGATTAGTTTACCTGAACCTTTATTCGGCGTTTCGCGAAATGTCCCTCCGGTCACCAGACGTACCATTTCTCACTCACTGCTGTTACCGAACCGTCCGGATGTTCACCTTTCACCGATGGTATCAGTGACCCGGGTCAATGGCCAGTGTGTCGAGGTGTTCTTTTGCCGCAGAACTGGGAGGTCTAGCAAACGTCATGCACTGCATGAAAGTCAACTTTTATGCACACCTCAAAGCATGCGCAAAAGGGTCCCTTTCTTCATTTGGTGAAAAAAAGAACATTTATGCATGTTGTAAGGTATGCTTAAAGTTCGGATTTTGTACAGTGAAAGAATCGTGATTTGCCTGAACGTTGTAGACCATACAGATGTTCATACAGATGTTGTAGAATATCCCTCAAACCTCCACAAATTGGGACAGATGTTGATAGACGTGCGACGCTTTAAATAATGTTTTCACCACGACATTCTGAGCCTTTCCTAGTTGTGCAAGCCAAGCATCTATCTTATCTATAAAAAACAAATGAGAGCTGGACTCTCTGGAGGTTTTAGAACATGTAAAGCTGCAAGATGGAATCTTAATCATCATATTTATCATTGACAGCCTTTTTCTTTTACACACACGGAACGCCGAGTGGGGTAACATATACACCCGGGGAGGTTAAGCGTATCATTTATTCAAAGTGTGTGCACGTAATCTTATCTTAATCCGCAAAGAGCCAAAGTGTTAAATGGAATATCAACAAGATATATGTCCTTCTGAAGCAAAGTTTAACAGTAAGACAAGACTTGGGTTTACCTAAATTGCCGACTGTCCAGCTTCTGTCTTTGTCAAGGAATGAGCAATAAGAGTCGAAAGTTTTTCTTCTTCATATTTCTTGTTGTAGATTGTAGCTCAACATTTATTCAGAATAATTTCTACCTACGGGTAAACTTTTAACTAAGGCGTATATCAAACGTTTCACCTGCTATTTGAAGTCGAAATGACAGTCTTCCCAGTACATCATAGTATGGATTTTTTCAGCTTTTACAAAGTGTAAGAAGTTTTAAGTAGTATGAAATGTTCTACTGAATTATAGGAATAGACTGCGTTGTGCCGCTCTCACACGAGATAACCCACAGGATTTGACATGGGTATGGAGGATTCCGTAAGAATCTCTGTGCGGATACCCGCCAAAGATGTCCTAAATGTGCCTGCATGTCATGTAAAGAAGCTACAAGGGCCTCACAGTCGACCTCTTCGTAATAAACGCTTGATCAACGCTTTCATAAAGTCGAATACTAAATTGTGGTTAGAAGAGGAAAATTGGAGAAACACCGGGGTAGTTGGGGCATATAATGTACTTGATTAATCATTGTTTACGTTTCTGTTGATTTGATGATCCTAAATGATTACTTGTATTTTGTTTGATTTCTGTTGGATGGTTTCTATGTCTATGTTTTGTTGAATAAAAGGAAATTAGAAAAGAAGAAACGCTTGAACTGCCACCTGATGAGTGACCTATGTCAGGTGAAACGTAAAAACTCCCCACTCTGACGCCACACACTCCACACTTAAGCTCGTTTGTACACATAACCAGGCGGGATGTGAAACATTGCCTACTCAAAGTTACGCAATACAAACGTGACCTCGTTTGAACAACTTGTAATTTAAAATTTGAAAAAATTCCCCACTCCTCCCTATCCTTTAATACGCCGCACGTCAGTACGCGTGTACACATTGCCAGTTGAAATTTGAAAAATTCCCCACTCAATCCCGTACGTACGTTTACACGTGTTTGCTTGCGGAAATCAAGGGACTTGAAGTGGTCAGCAAACAAGTAATACATGTACATTCTTATCAACGTAGGGTTGTTTGTAATCTCCAAGCAGATCTACACGGGGCGCGAAAATCGTATATGCCAGCCAAAGAAGGTCCAGTCAGGTTAATAGTTGGGGCGTACGGGGCTGGCTGGAGCTTATCTGACTGACTGGACCTTCTCTGGCTAGCATATACGATTTTCGCGCCCCTTGTAGATCTGCTTGGAGATCAGGTTGTTTGACCATGGTGGGGATCGTGCGAAAGCGTCACGTATCGGGGTAGGGCTCGGCTTCAGTGACGGAAATGGTCCCTGACGCATCAAGGATATGCGGTTAGACATATGTGCAAACATCCTTGTTGTAGGAAACACCCGTTCGACACATCCACTTTATTGAATTAGGGCTTAATCAAGATTTGCAGTCACTGAGAGGGAAAACTTTGTGCCGAACCACATGTAGATTTACCAGACCAATCTCATGAAGGCTAGAATGAGCGAATTTCAAATATCATGCAATATACAAGAATTTGATAGCTTAACCGGAGTTCCGATGACGATGATGAAAGGTTTTAGCGAACGAACACGCAAACAAAAATCCATCGGCGTTGAAAGATGATTTGTCTTTAAATGTTACTTTGACGTTAACATCCTTGTTGTAGCGAACTCTTGACAAAGCCTAACGCGACTCACCGCACACTTTCAAATAAAAACGAAAAACTGAATGAAAAAAAGCCTTCGTCGGACGGGCATAGATAGATTCATCAATATGTAAAAAGATATAAAAGCAATCATCTGCATGGAATAGCAGGCGAAAGCAGCAGTCGAATTCGTATGAACGGATAAGCACAGAAATGTTTTTGAATCAAGTTACATCATATTGACATTAAAGGATTTTAACTGTCAATGTACTCGTCTATCTAAACTCTTGTCAAAGACATGCTTTGCTGCATCATTTCAAAATAGAATAGGTTACTAAAAACATTCATTATTGTCACTTTATTGCAGTTAATTTTGAGTCTGTTCACATTTCATTGCTGTTACAATTGCATTCACGTGTCGTATTTTCCAACACCTGTATGTCATTTAATTCCATATGATGACGATGATGAAATGTTTTTGCAAACGAATACGCAAACAAAAAATCCATCGGCTTTGAAAGGTGATTTGTCTTTAAATTTGTCTTTAAAATTTGTCTTTAAAATTTGTCTTTAAAAGTTCTTTATAAAACTGTTTACAACCGATACCGAGTAAATGAGAGCCTAATAACGATGCCTTACGTTATACGGAAACGTCAGAAGGAGTTTGTCCTTGTAATGCATGTAATATAGATGATTAAGTGCCACAGGAATTGCGCACATCGAGAGGAAGATATTAAAATCCGTGTCATGTCAACACATGTCGTGACGAAGTCAATATGACATCAAACAATATCGCGACGTAATATCGGGGAATATATGACAAATTTTCAGCCACGTCTTTCATCAATTGATCATATTTGCTCCGATAAAACAAGGATGTGAGAAGAAACTCCTGACGAAGTAATGAAACAAACATACCTGCTTTGAGGTGGTACAAAAGTTGAACATTCTGCAGTTTTTCCTACCAACATAGATGAAGCTTCTGGCAAACATGTCCTACTTCGACATCAGGACCTTATTGCCTGTCTTAGCAACGGTGGGACAAAACAAAAATGTTTGGACTGCGTTTGGCGCTTGATTACAGATTAGCTGACGGACAAAATGGTGGAAACGTTTGGCACTGCAACAATTTCAGCAATATTAAAGATACGTTTATCGACAACAAACGCCCTCCGTAATCACCTTTCGGCGCAACAAACCAGCTTTGCAGGCACGCGGTATCGCCTGGTTACACATATGTACACCGACTCACTAGTCCTACCAAATAAACCCTGCCTATTAACTCTAAGCATGGATTAACCTTCTTCCTGCTGCCTGACCCTGTAACCAATACAAGTCTGGTGCCAAAGGGCTACGTCAGCAGGGAGAAGGTTAAATCATTGTAATGAAGAGAGCCAACGCAAATTAGTTATTGGAAAAAAACAAAACGCATTTTTCAGATACTCCTATTCTGGTTTGATATTCGTGAGTGTTTCTGGTTCTTTTCTGGGTTGCCATAACTTAATACTAGTTTATCATAGATTATCTAAGTAATGTTTCATGCCACACCAAGGTGTTAAGTTCTTAACTTCTTATCCGCTTTGAAGTGTTACCAGATACGTATCCACGGCTTTCCCACTGATGGAAAGAGATTGAAATTATCATAACAAGTTTACTGCAAATTCTAACTGTACGTAACGTGAAAAACACAATGAATGAAAATAATACAAAACGGCTATTTTCATCCAAATGCTAACTCAAAATTTTAAATTGTCAGGTTTGACTGTTTTAAAAGTTGTGTACTGTTGTGAAGTCAATCGGCACATGCTGCCCGAGGAAAAAACACGAGATCCACTTGCACAATCACGATCGTGCGCAGAACACCTCCCCAAAACGTGACCCGGGTTTCCATGGAGCCCCAAAGACGCCGAGATTGACAGACGACGTTTTAATGAGCACGAGAGTAATCCACTTCTCCCGTGTTGACCGTCCCGGGTCAGCATCCAGATGAACCAGCGGGGAGAATTCCTTCCTTCCGCGGCACGGGGGAGGGGGCGGGGACTGGGGATATTTAAATCTCCGGACTGACCCGGAGGAAACAGAACTCGCCTGCGCGAAGAAGAGTCTTGACGTCGTTCCTGAGGTTATTTGAGACGATCAGCCACTTTTTTTGAGAAGATTGGATGACATCTTTCGGCTTTCTGCTCTTCGGAGCTCTTTTGGTTCACGCGAATATCAAAGGTAAGCTGCAATAGTTAAACAGATATACATTTGTACTTTTTTGTACATTTATGCCTAAAATATCCACGATTAATGATGATGTATGTTTACGCATAGGGAATACATGGGTAGGGTCTGCACGGGTTTAATGAGTATCATATTGTTAAAAAAAACACACCTTGTGAAATTAACCACAAGCAGAATTCTGTAAAAAGTCGGCTGATTATGTATTAATTGGTACATAATCTAGTGGAAAATAACACCGCCTTCTGGAGTTTAGGACTCCTTTAATGTCAACTTTGATGATACCGTCGGGTACCTTAAGCTCATCGCATTTAAGAAATGGTGAACTTAAAGAGATCTACTAAATGCAGCATCAATAACCGCTGAGTATAGCCTGAAGCATACACACTTCAGATATCCAGGTGTTCAAGACATTCGTAGAAAGGCCTGGATACCACCGTTTTCAATGTGCCGGTCATAGTTTGTTTCTCCAGAGGAATTCTGAGAGTTGGCGTTAGCTTTTAGTGACTTAAGTGATGGTTACAGTGTACATTATGATAGGCAAGTTCAACAATTGAACGCATAGTCAAATATACATGTATACCAAAGTGTCAAGTGCAAAGAAGTAAGCCTAGTTTGAAAGTTTGCACAGCTAGGAGACAAGTTGACTTACTCAGCGATTACTGTCGATTACGCCATACTCTGGTTAAAACTTGGTTAGTCCCGAATTCAGCTAGTGCTAAAAGAGAAAATGAAATAAAATTTCAAACTATTCTCTAAGATACGATGTCTTTACAAAAATTGCGTAATATAAGTAGATAAGCTGTTAGTAGCTAAATGGATTGCAATTATTGATGAAGGGATCAAATGCATATTGGTTGACACCATGGCTGAAATAAAAGCTGAAAAGGGCTCTTGAATAGCCGAACATTTATCGGAAATACCGGACGTAAGATTAATTCTATAGGTGGACGAGAGAAAAAAAAGCAGTTCGTTCATCTTTCCCAAAGCTCGATATTCATGAAAATCCGATGAAAGAGTCCACCTTACCTGAAACCTAGTCCTTCCCTGTGGCACATCGGACCGCACGCTTGTTCCAGTGAGTCCGGTTTTGTGCTTCCTTCTTTGCTCGGTGCCTGGAGCTCCTTACTGCTTGTAAATCGTTGGATTGCCAAGTCAGGACACCTGCCAACAGTTAAGCCGTGCCATAGGTTCACCTGTAATGCTTGGGTCACATTTTCAATCCGGGGCCCGGCCGGGCAGTGTTTGTGAACAAAAAGTATGATATAAAAGACAATAAAAAATACAAAACGTACCAAAATTTATTCAAGAGCATAGCTTGTGCATATTTATTGATATACATTTTAATTTTTCGTTTCCGCAAACAGCCCGGCCGGGTCCCGGCTGGGAAATGTAACCCAAGCATTACACTGATAGTTACCATCCGGTCAGCCCCGGTGGGTAGAGGCGAATTTGGTATTTAAAAGAGCGGCAAACACTTAAAATGAACACAAAGTTAGCAATAGCAGTAACAATCTGAAGCGAGAACATCGTTTCAAGGTAAATGGCAACTGTTACATCTTATTCCAGGCAGTCACTTTGAAATTTAGACATCTTGATTCGTTTGATTTGGTGTGATTCTCAGCATAGCAATGATAAGGCAATTCCAGCAAATAAAACCTTTGGTGGAGAGACGAGATTTCGTCAGAGGGATTTGCCACGAGACAACGCCTATATTAGGCTCTGTAATCAACGGCAATCCAAATAAAACATTTATCTAAACCGACGCCCAGATACAAGATACAGGACTGCTATTTCCGGCATTTGGCTGTCTTATGTTTACACCAGTCTCCAAGTAAGACCGGGCTTAGATCAACACAATAAATACAATACCGCAGTTGAGCGTCAATTGAACAATTGCGGAGCACAACACTTAGAATATGTACAGAACAAAGTTAAAACACATTAGATATAATGAAGTGTGGGCTCATGGTTTCGAGCTTATTTCGATCCATAAGTTACTTGTTAATTGAAGCTATTATTTCTATATATGGGCGTTGATTTTGTAATTCTTTTAATGCCTGTTCAATAGTTGTAAAGAATGTGAAGCTTTAGTATACCCTAGATGCCAAGTTCAGGTCGTTGCGTTCCTACATTGTAGGGATATGAACGCAGTTGTGGATTATTACTGTAATCAACCTAACATAGATGGCATCTAGGTTAGCTATATCGACTTATATAAAGTGTTTAATTCATGACAGTTGTGTGAAAGGCATTGCCGCTGTAGTAGCGACCTTTACATGGATGTCTTAAATATCACTTATTGCATAAGATATGTGATTTGACAATGAAGTTGGTACGAAGTTATAATTTTGAAAGACTTTACATTCATTTAGTTTCTACACGGAATTTCTCTTCCTTTTGGCGCACAGAGCGACTCAGTCATTCACTGGTACTCAAACGAATTTCATTGATGACGAAATGTACTTTGTACGTGTTGTGTGTTTTCTCGTCTTTCAAATCATACTTTAACATTGTGGATTATATTCAATTTATAAAGTCATAGCTCAGACAAATCATCCAATTTCCGTCGCTCAACGGCCGGTTGACGGTCTTCACCCAACAAGTCAAGGGTTGGGCTGTGTTGTGATGAACTGTTTGTATCTGTTTCCATGTAAACCGTGTCTAACATGTTTCACGGTTGTGGGAAACCCACCCACATATGATGTACAGGTTTGAGCAGCTAAAAATAAACTCCGGGCTACACACCCTAGCAGACCGCTCCTGTGGGATGTGTTTGTATCTGTCTCCATGCGAACGATCAGTACAAGGTCCGTGTATACCTGTTACAGGAAATACATCCCCACAGATAGCTGGAGAAAAAAAAATTGGTACAAATTTTTAGACAAACTTTCACAGACTTTGTACTTTAAACGTTTAAACCATGGGCGCTTTTCTAAAACTTATCGTGGTTTGAAAAATTGGTTCTTGCAATATTTAGCGTCTTGGTGTGAAATTGAAACATTTACAATGTGAAAAGAAGAAAAAGAGATTTGCGTTTCTTTGGACGATTTTCGAAATCTAGTAGGCTTGATATCACCGTCGTTTGATATCGTACAAAAATTGAATAGATATTCTTTTGTATTATTGCCTGTCTAAGACTGTACGCTTGTGTTTGGTCGAGATCAGTGATTTGTTACAGTGTCATTCATATCGCTTATGGACGTTTTTCACTCCGTTGTAAGACTTTTACTTCAAGAAAACAATCTTGGTGGGGCGTTCCTCTGTGATGTGTTTGTATGTGTCTCCATGTAGACCGTCTTTACCTGTACGGCGCGTACTGCTGGGTGCTTGTTACATGTGTTACTGCTGTGTTGCGATGTAGGGAAACACACGCACGATAAGGTTTGAAGAAGGTGACAAACTTGACGCAAACTTCTGGCCAAACTTTCGCAGACTTTGAACCCCGAGCACTGCATTTTCTGTCCCAATTGATTGAGTACAAATTTATAGTACAAAACTTCACTTGTTGTCCATCGTAACAAAAGATGACCGTTCCTGACAGTTTGTGAGAATTCGTCACTACAACGAAGACAATCGCGATGTGTTAATTTTTTTCACAATAAAAACGTTCAATACCTGCAGAAATCCATGGACTCCCGGTGGAGAGTTTGGCTGATGATGACGTCATTGGCCAGCTCACGGCAAGGTTGCCTGGTGATGACGTCATCGATCGGCTGACGGCAGGTTCCCCTGGCAACGGCGTCTCTGGTCAGCTGGCCGCGAGCACCGACCGTGGCGGCCGACGTAAGTTCCCTCACTATTGACATACTTCTCAGACCTTTACATTAAAGACTAGCAGGGGTGCAGTCTTCCAGAGCAGAACGCTGGAGGTCCCTGTTTGAGGACAACCACACCTTAAGCATGTTAAAGAACCCGTCACAGTTGATAAGAGACTTAATATAAATGCAGTCAAACCTGTATTAGTGACCAACACTACATAAGAACCACCTGGCCATTGATATGCAGTGAAACTTGCACTAGTGACCACCTCTACATAAGGACCACCTGGCCATTGATATACAGTCAAACTTGTGCTACATGTAGTGACCACCTCTACATAAGGACCACCTGGCCATTGATATACAGTCAAACTTGTACAAGTGGACCACCTCTTCATAAGGACCACCTGATCATTGTGGACAATTTGGACCACATTGACCCACTAAGGAGCCTGTCTATAGTGACTGCAAGTTCCTTGCTGGAAGTCATCATCAGTCTTACTCCTTAAAGAGTTGGAGAGTTAACGTTTCTGCATCTGTATCTGTATAGCCGGTATAACCGCCCTTCGGCGTAACACACCAGCTTCAGTTGGTTCATTCCAATACAGCCTTTAGTATTTCTGTCCTTATTTGTGTACAATTTCTACCTGAAGACCTTTCTTGCGGTGTCGAATCCTAAGCTGAGTGGTAACTGTACCCTGTAAAAGCAGTTCTGTACCCTGTGTCTCCCTCCCACAGCGGACTTCATCTGTCGCGGTTACGGCAGCCGCCCTGACCAGTACGACTGCCAGCGGTTCTACCAGTGCGTGCCGGGCCGCCGGCCCTTCCACTTCACCTGCCCGGGCCACCTGCACTACGACCCCCGCCTGCGGGTCTGCAACTGGCCCTGGGCGCTCCGGCCGCAATGCGTCTCTCAACCACAGCCAGGTATCTATCCCAGGTTCTGATTTTTGGAAGTAACGTTTCTCACCTGTCTTCATCAGCGGCGTACTGCTCCTTGTCGCATGGTGGCGTTGCGGCAAGTATGCGACCCTAAACACGTGCTTGCAGTCACGTGCCTATGACGTAATTCAGCGGCCGCCATGTTGGTGGGTTAAGGTCGCAGAACACAGGATTTCTCCGCAACCCCGGGGGTCTATGACGCGGGTACAAAATGTAGTGCGGCCAAAACTCTTGAAGACTGGGTAGAAAGTCGCATGTGAGAGGCATCAATGTGTAAAATGTGCTGTGTGGTGTAGATACATGTCAGCTTTTAGACTGTAGGATTTGAATAGTGGACCTTTTTCACTTTGTGTATAAATGCGCCTTGTTATGCAACTGCCTCTCGGGGTGAGTCGGCTGCAGTTCAGTGACCTCTCGCAGAGCGCTGTTTCAAAGTGGGCGTGAGGAGCTGAAAGAATTATATATTTGGCCGAAAACTGTGTTCTACTACCTTAAAGACCTATGCACCCGTCTACATGGCGGCATACATATATTCTAATCAATTGTGACGTCACGATCAAAAGCAAGATTTAAAACACCAAAGGGTTCTTCAGCTTAAAAATGTCCTAACCAAACTAAGCAAATTGTTCATTTGTCACCTTTACATTTGTGTGGAGTAAAGCTTTTGATAAAGAATACTTTGTAACATTGAATTCATCAAGTGTTATCTTGACGTGATGTGCAGATACATATATGGCAAGGCTAACATTCATACTGTGGTTGAAACGTTATAAGATGTATACCATAATACCATTGCCTTATATGGACAGCCCAGACGTGCGGTGTTCCCGCGGTTCGGTCCACCCTGACGGGTTCGCACAGGATTGTGGGTGGGGAAGAAGCGCCCCCTGGCACCTGGCCGTGGATGGTGTCACTGCAGGTAAAGCGTCATCATCGTCTAATGCGCCGGTGTAGTCCCGGCCGGGCCCCGAAGCCACCACATTTGTCCCGGTGGACTGCCGGGTACGGGGGTACCTCCCGGTGTTCGCACGATTAGCTCACGGCGTCTATATGTTACCGGGTCCCGCGTTCAAATTAAGTCTAAGTTGAATTGATTCGGGGTCCCGGCCTGGCCCAAAAATAGCCCGGCAACCGCAGGGTGTCCGACGGGGCCACGTAGGGGTCACGTCCGAAAGTGTAAAAAAACCCCTTGAACTACCCGGCGGGGCCCCTTTTTCGCACTATCAAAGTGGGGATTCCACATATGCGAGACCATCGAGATAGAAGACAGACAGATCTCTCAGCAGTCATTCTGTGAGCGCTTTATGATCTCCCAGGTCTTCTGAGGGATTGATCTTTCAATAATCTCTATGGTCTTTCAAAATGATCGTTCAATAACATCAATGAGTTTTGGCTGGTTTCAAAACATTTGTGGCAATCTATATATATAAAATAAACGAGTTTGCTTAGTGCAAGGTCACATAGACCACTTCTGTAGTAGTATCTCTTCTCCCTAAGTCAGGAACACCAAGCTTTAATAGGCAAGCTCGACTAACTGACTCGATAGGCGAAGCAGGGGTTACGAAGGCTGCTTGGGAAATTCCCTACCCCACTTTGACGTTACACGTACAATAGAGAGTCACATTTTGTGGTTTACAAATTCAACTGAAGAGAGTAACATTGTGTAATCCTATGTTATTTACGTACTTGTTGTGTCCTCTCCTTAAAGAGTAGCTCTCAATTAAAGTCTTCGGTAGACAGGGAACGGGAGAGGGTTGGACTCCAATGAACTCCAACGAGTGGTTTCTGCTGTTATTTCCTGCAGCATCCAGAGTTCGGCCACGGCTGTGGAGGCGCGCTCATCTCACAGGACTGGGTCGTCAGCGCGGCACACTGCTTCGACAACATGTAAGTGTCCAACCGAGCGACCAACCAACCAACCAACCAACTAACCAACCAACCAACCAACCAACCAACCAACCAACCAATCAGTCAACTGAGCAATTAGATAATCAATCAATCAATCGACCAACCAACCAATCAATTGATCGATCGATTAGTCAACACATCGATCGTTTATAATCAACCTGTCAGTACAGGAATAACATAAAGTTAAGTTCATTAAGTTCATTACGGCATCCAGGTGCTATCCTTGCAAAACAACAGCCTGCTTTTCTCTCGTCCAACCAACCAACCAACCAACCAACCAACCAACCAACCAACCAATCAATCGATCAATCAATAAAGCAACCCATCAATCAATCGATGGATCAATCTGTTAAATTCAATACCTGGCAGTAGAACACAAGCAAGATACTAGATTATATTGATTTTCACATAAAACCCAAGACAACTATATTCACCACTGACTATCCCGCTTGTACATTTTTGCCTGAACTTTTCTTCCCAGCCGTCGATGTTATCGTGTGAAGTTTCCAATATTTGTCCGTACAGAGATTGGCGCAGCCTGTACGCAGTGGTGGGAGAACACAGCCTGAGTGAACTGGACGGGAACGAGCAGGTAGGACCAACTCAGGACGTCTTAAAACTACATAGTTGCCCAAGTCAAGGCAAATTTAAACCTTTGTTTATTCCTTGATACCTGCCAGTCCCAACGCTTATGCAAGCAAGTCTTTAGGGGCTGAAATCGTAACTGCCGGTTAAGATCTGTCGCGTGGCTCTGGAAGATGTCCACTGCCACAGTGGCATCGAGTGGCGAGTTTCCCGAAGAGCTACACGACTTTCCTCACTCCACCCAGGTGTGAAATGGGTACCTGTGACTTCGGTTGGGGCGGTAAAGGCGGTGGAAGGAGAGGGATGGGCTCCGTCTTCAAATACCTTACCCCCGTGGCCTAAAAAGGCTACTTTTACCTTTATATTTAAGTATAACTTTAACTTTTACACTTCTGTGTCTCTTCCAGGCAATTCCTATTGCTGAGCTCATCCGGAACGACTTTAGCTTAATGAACCAGTCGACGTGGGGGAACGACATCGCCCTCCTCCGTCTGGCTGCACCTGCCACGCTGAACCGCAGGGTGGCGCCCGTGTGCCTGCCGGACAGTGGTCTCACCCTGCCGGAGGGAACCATGTGCGTGGTGGTGGGGTGGGGAAATACCGTGGAGCCGACCGGACCTTCTGGTAAGTTATGAGATGTATACCATAATACCACTGCCTTATATGGACAGACCAGACGTGCGGTGTTCCCGCGGTTCGGTCCACTCTGACGGGTTCGCACAGGATTGTGGGTGGGGAAGAAGCGCCCCCTTGCAGCTGGCCGTGGATGGTGTCACTGCAGGTAACTTACAGTTCATCCTCGAAGGAGACTCGAATTAACGCCAGCGCTTCTAGAAGTCTACCAAGGAGGCTATGACTAGTTGCTGAAAAAAGTAGTAGAAATAAACGAAATAGGGTGATCTACCAGAATACATTCTCCTTGTGCAGGCCTGAATCCCTCGATCGGCACAGCCTCCCGGATCCGAGCGGCTGTGCCGAGGGATTCAGGCCTGTGCAAGGAAGAAGAGTTACTAGTAGCCTGCCGCTGGTGCAACGTTGAACTCCTCTGGTTTTTATTTTTCAGCAACCAAAGTAGACTGGTGGAGACTAGAATTCTGCTACTTCCTGCCTCACAGATTCTGCCATATTCCTTTGTACAATTACAATTACAATCATCATGATGGACATATTTGCAACATCAAGGCATATCACATTACCTTCCCTTCCGATCTGATGGAGTCAGTCCGCGGGAAGGGTAAAATTTTCATAACACATCACTAGTACTACGCCACGTCGTGCAGTAACAACAGAGTCCGCTAGGGGGCGCAGAAAGCTTTCTCCCGGCAAATAACGCATGTACAATGTCCCTCCTGTTATGTCCCATCCTCGTCGCCAGATGTTATGTCCTTAGCGCGTTTACAAGTAGTTTCTAATGAGATAAAGATTGAGACACCCGGAGTCCATACTGATGTAAGATGAACTGTTTATTCATGACGTATTAATCAGGGTTAAAGTTTAAAGGCAACCAAAGCAATATCAGGGCCAAAAAATGGAATTAAAAGAAATGCTGAAATCACTTTGCTAGTGACATTTACTAACACTGTTAATCATATTTCCGTAATAAGCTCATACTTTGAGCATCTTAAAACCGCGCAAAAAATTGTCCCTTTTAGTTTAGCGAGCCTACAAAAACCCCAGCGACGATTTTCGATGAGTTCTCACGTCACAACGATGTCGTATTTTTGCATCGTGGACATTGTGGTAGTGTTGTTTGAACTTATAATTTATAGAAATCACAAAATAAATTGACTTTCAAAATCCGATTTTCAGGCCCTAATATTGCTTGGGTTTCCTTTAAACAATTGACTACTACTACTTCTACTACTAAAGGTTAGGGGTCGATCATTAACCACAACACCTCCGCCCTCAGACATAGCGGCGTCTGACGTTCTTCAGGAGGCCGAGGTGCCGATAGTGGCGACGGCCAGGTGTGACGAGATGCTGCCGTATGACGTCACCACGCAGGTGTGCGCCGGGAAGGACGAGGGAGGAACAGACGCCTGCCAGGTAGCACACCTTCACCACACTTAAAGACATTGTTTTAAGACATCTTTGTAGGTAGAGATCATTTTGAGCACATTTGAACATCAATTTACAACACAAAAATTGGAATTACCCAAATTATAATAATAAATTAAGTGGGGTCGTGTGGCGTAACGGCCGGCAGGATTTCCGACTCAGAACCAAGGGGTTCCGGGTTTGAATCCCCTGCTGCCACCTATCTTGTGCCTTTGGGAAATTCTTTTTCCTCACTCCACCAAGTGTAAAAATCGGGTACATTATGTGTGGGGGTCACAACATCAGCAATAGCTGCCTGTGTCCCACGTGTATTGCACTGTTGCAATTCCAATAAATCCAAATCATTGATTGTCCAACTCAAGTCTCTGTCAAGGAACGAGCAGTTTACCACATCTGTGGTGTCTCGTTATGCAGATAGAACACGTGACTCGGTGAGCATAAGTTACAGAAAGTTTATGGTGCCCCCGTATCCACAGATGCCCGTATCTGTTGGTTGGTTGATGCAAGACGTATCTACTATTAAGAACTGGCCCCTATAAATGCTGAATCAGACAGCCTTATTCATATCCGCGGCGACTCTGGCGGGAGTACGTATTTGCTTGTACATGTATATCATTCCACAGGGCGACTGCGGTGGGTCGCTAGTCTACGAGGCAGGGGATGACCACAGGCTCCTCTACGGCCGGGGTGACCAGTTTCGGGCAGGGTCCTTCAGCTGTAACGTTAAATCATACAGATTTAGACAGCCTTATCCATTGTTTCTACAGGGCGACTCTGGTGGGCCGTTAATGTGCGAGGTAGCGGACGGCCACTGGTTCCTGTACGGGGTGATCAGTTTCGGGCAGGGTCCTTAATCTGTAACGTTAAATGACCTTAAATCATACAGATTTAGACAGCCTTACATATCCATTGTTTCTACAGGGCGACTCTGGTGGGCCGTTGATGTGTGAGGCAGCGGACGGCCACTGGTTCCTGTACGGCGTGACCAGCTTCGGACAGGGTCCTTCAGCTATAACGTTAAATCATACAGATTTAGACAGTTTTGTGTCCACAGGGCGACTCCGGTTGGTCTTTAATGTGTGAGGCAGCGGACGACCACTGGTTCCTGTACGGGGTGACCAGTTTCGGGCAGGGTCCTTCAGCTATAACGTTAAATCATACACATTTAGACAGTTTTGTTCATTGTGTCCACAGGGCGACTCCGGTTGGTCTTTAATGTGCGATGCAGCGGACGGCCACTGGTTCCTGTACGGGGTGACCAGCTTCGGACAGGGTCCTTCAGCTATAACGTTAAATCATTTCAGATTTAGACAGTTTTGTTCATTGTGTCCACAGGGCGACTCTGGTGGGCCGTTGATGTGTGAGGCAGCGGACGACCACTGGTTCCTGTACGGGATGACCAGTTTCGGGCAGGGTCCTTCAGCTATAACGTTAAATCATTACAGATTTAGACAGTTTTGTTCATTGTGTCCACAGGGCGACTCCGGTTGGTCTTTAATGTGTGAGGCAGCGGACGGCCACTGGTTCCTGTACGGGGTGACCAGTTTCGGGCAGGGTCCTTCAGCTATAACGTTAAATCATACAGATTTAAACAGTTTTGTGTCCACAGGGCGACTCTGGTGGGCCGTTGATGTGTGAGGCAGCGGATGGCCACTGGTTCCTGTACGGCATGACCAGCTTCGGACAGGGCTGCGCCTATAACGTTAAATCATACAGACTTAGACAGTTTTGTTCATTGTGTCCACAGGGCGACTCTGGTTGGCCGTTTATGTGCGGGGCAGCGGAAGCGGTGACCAGTTTCGGGCAGGGTACTTAATCTGTAACGTTAAATCATACAGATTTAGACAGCCTTATCCATTGTTTCTACAGGGCGACTCTGGTGGGCCGTTGATGTGTGAGGCAGCGGACGGCCACTGGTTCCTGTACGGCGTGACCAGCTTCGGGCAGGGCTGCGCCAGGCCGATGACGCCCGGGGCCTACGTCAGCGTGCCCGCCATGAAGGACTGGATCATGCAGACCATCAGGGACAACAGCGCCACCTAGGTACATCCTGCCGGAAACTAGGAACTGCAGTTAGAAGACCCGATTCACAATGGGAAAATTTTCAGGATGAACGACAACGATGTACAACGGCGTCTGTTTCCCTGGGTGTGGATCGGCCCGCGTGCGTCGTATGCCAGATATTTTTATGGCCCCGTACGACACTTTGGAGGTAACGTACGACGGAGTCCTAAAGGGCCATCAATTTTTTTTGTCGTGCGACGCGCGGGGCCGATTCACACGCAGGGAAAAAAGGCGCCATCACCTGACAACAGCGCCACCTAGATAAAAGCTGCCCGTAACTGCAGCTATTGCACCGTTAACCGACCTTTACAAGATAGAGTACTGTGTGAAGGAGAATATAAAAGAAAAACAAGAATGTTGCTTGGGAGTTTAATGATATCATTGTAACTATTGTACCTCCCTACGTCAAGACATCCTAAATTGTCTTAACCTCATTAACATATCTATTCAGAGTTCTGGTATAAAACCTGGTTTCCAGTCCTGTCCTTAGTCACTGACGAAAGAAAGCGGATGCTGTCAGAAACGTCTGTTTCAAAATTTTATCCAGTTGCTTGAGTAACTATTTTTGGCGTATTGTACCTCCTATTGATCTCCGCATTGCATGGTTTTATTGTATATTGTACTCTAGGCCGCATCAATTTAATCTATTGGTTCTCAGCTTAAGGAAAAAAATAAAAAAAAACATTGTGAGAACAAAGACTAAGGACTAGGTTTATGGTGCACTGTTTTCTGGAGCGAATACAGTCATATTCAAGTTTTCCACCCTGCTTTAATGATGTCCAACTGCAAAATTTTCTCTTTAAAAGTCCGAGAACCAAAGAAAGAAATTGATGTGGCCTTAACATCGCACAGGATTTCAAGAGCAACAAGAGTTAAATACACCTTCCCTTGACTGAAAAATATGCCCAAGATATGTTGACCTATTCTTACTAATAGTAGTGCAGTGTTCTGAGTCATTGGCATTAATTGGAATCTCAGAGGAAAGTTTGTACTTTGGTGCACACAGTTTCAGGGAGTGAACAGGGTCAGGTGCAAGTTTTCACCCCAGCCTTCTGTTTTCATGATTTTTTCTTCTTCTAAAATTAACAACAAAATTCGTTAACCAAAAAATCAAATTGGTGTGGCCTTAGGGTTACATGTTGGTGTTAGGGGTTGTTCAACGTAATATAACGAGCTATCACCATGTGACTGCAAAGTAGGCTCCTTCACGGCCTTCCACGAGCATTGGCGTTTACTGTGTGTGTATGCGGGGGCCCTGATTTGCACATTTCAACCTATATATGGACCAGGTTTTTATGCCGGAAAGGTCGTGTCCGCGCCCACTACCCTTGATCCCAGACCACCCCCCCCCCCAACAATAAACACCAGCGCTCATGGACTGTGAAGCAGGCTAGCCGCAAAGCTGAGTATCAGGACATTTCGGCCCATGGACAGTTCGGCCCCGACGTTTTGGCGCGCCCCAAGGCCGGGACGGTTCGGCCCAGGTAATCTTATGTGTATGACTGTTACTATGCAATGTACAGATCGATAAACTATGTGAAATTATTAAACATGAAGACATTAAAACATAGCAAACACACCGACCTACCGCAGTTACATCTGAAACATCTCTCTCTCTCTCTCTATATATATATAAGCGCCGCTGCATGGCGTGGTATGAATCCACTGATGACGGTCGGCGCATCGGCAATCAAGATGATTCTCAGTTAAGACCGCGTTTCTTTGTCAGACAAGTTAAACTTGGAGTTTGTACTTTTGATATTTATATGTTATTTGGTGGCCGAAACCCGTATCAACAATCAACTTATGTTCAAGAGACAACGTATCTTGGTACTTCATGATCACGCGTATCGGCTATCAACATGATTTTCTTGGGCCGAACCGTCCTGGACCTGGGGCCGAATCGTCCTCGGCCTGGGGTCGAACCGTCCTGGACCTTGGTCCGAAAAGTCCTGATCTTTGGGGGGCCGAACTGTCCATGGGCCGAAACGTCCGACATTCGCAAAGCTGGTGTCAGAAGTGGTAGTAGTAGACTGGTTTATTGGTCATTTCAACAACGACAAAGCTTACATGCTGTCTGGCAGCCGTATTGAGGGCTGGATTGCGAGGTAGTTTACATTCGCTAAAAGATTACACTTGCAAGTTGTCATCGTTTTGTAAACGACATGTTAAAACATTCAACGATAAAAATCCAAATAAAACAATATGATTCGAATATAATTTTTCAAACAGCACTTCATATATATGGCATTAACTAGCATAACATCAATTACAAAGGTTGGGTTAAAATAACATAAGGGTGTCGGAACACAGGGACATCATCCCCAGCCACACATTCCATGGAACCCAAAATAAGCACACGACAGTTGGACCGGTAAACCTCCAGTTTATTGAAGTATTGAATGTCAGACATCTAAAAGCGTTATTAACATGAAGTATGTTCCGAGGTCTCAGCAACAGTAAAAGTCTACACCTGACTACCGCACTACTCACTACACTGGACAAATTGTTGCTAGCTACGTCTCTGGGTATCATGCAGACTATTACCTGGTAAACAAAACAAATTCTGCCTAACAATGTATCGGAGACGTCCAGCCAAACAACAGAAGAAGCTACTCTGTGATTGGTCACAATGTCCGTGTGTTGTTTTGTAAAACATTTTGACGATTAATTGATCCATCCTGCCACTGTAGGCTGTGTTATACAGGAGAAGTTTCAGTCTTATTCACAACTTGGAAATGCCCGAAGCAACATGGCCTGTTGCCCCGAGGATTATTTCCTTTGAAATTGATTCAGCGATATATACTAACGATGCTGCTGATTGCAATCATAGGTAGGCTTTACATTGGTAGGAACAGTCCTTAAAGTTGACAGTTTTGGTAGCTCCAACTAAAACTTTGGTTATATTCAGTGTTAGATTCCACAGAACTGAAAGCCATTCTGGCAAGTGATGTGTTGATCAAAGACCTGTCAGGGTGGGAAATAATGAGCTAAGTTTCTCTGCCACGTTCTCTAATACACAGAAAGTTGGAATTTGGAGACAGAGAAAGTCAGAAGGTCTTGACTGTTCTCAGCCATCTTCAAGGAGTGTCTAAGCAGTTTCTCAAGATCAGCCAAAATGTAAGACATATCTAAAACGAAACAGCGAAATAAGATGGAGGGAGCTGCCAAGAAGTCACTGATGTCTTCCCTTCCAAATTGGAAACATTGTTCCCCTCTGAATGATCAGGTAAACACAGTACTAGTTCAGTACTTGTTTGTTAATCAGTGGAAGCTACAACCATCATGAAATACTAGCAGTGGAATAGCTTAATTCTTATTGTCTACCTACTTTGGACTGGGACCTGCTAATAACATAAGTTGAATCATCATTCGAGAGAAAAAACAACCTATTCAGTAGTTGATGTCCAAAAATTCATTTCTGGCACAATGTTTTAGCTAAATCATAGTTTTTGGTATCCCCACAACAAATTGCAAACTGTATCAAATAGATCTTTAATGTTCTGTTGGCTGCAAGAATCTAAATTTTGGGACTTCATATTTGTTTAAGCCGGGTAATACAAGTTATGATCTGTGTATTTGAAAAATTGACCATTTTTGAAAGTCGGTGCACAGTGAAACCATTTCCCATCTAAGAAGCGCTTGCCATTAATCGAAAGGTTTCCTTGTCAATGGCATTATCATATCACCAATGTTAGTTATACAACAATCAAGCAGGAATTTCTGTCCATTTAAAGGATTCCTAAAGTTGCCACTACATGTAATAAATGTCTCAGTACATTACGTTAGACCTTTTCTTTTGTTATATACAAAATCTTCCCAGCTCTAAGTACATCATTTAAGGATGTCTCTGAGTTCAGTTCATTCCTTGCCAAGAAGTTGACCATCAGAAAGTTTTCTGTTCTATTTTTTCGGACAAGAAGTGAAATGTGGAAAGGATGTGCAGACAGGATCGGTACATAACAAGTCACATCAGCATCAAAGTGATGTAATCATCATAAATTAACATACCTACATACCTACAGCACAGAGGCAGCTGACTAGAAAAGAATTCCTACGCTTCAAGTGATCGGGATGAAAGTCAAATGTACGTGAGGGTGAAATGCACATGATCTAGATCATCATACCATGTAAATTATACAAAATTAATAAATAAATTCCAAAAAAACATGAGGTTGTTTGAAGGTCAGTACTGCACCATAATATTTACATTCTTGAAGCCAGAAATGCTTTTCTAGTAGCTCCTTCACAAACTTCCGTTAATATAGACAAACAATTGAGAAACGTCTTCAGATTTCCATTTTCTACATGATGCATAATCAAACTTGTAGCTACTCTTTCTTTTTTTCCAAATGTGGTGTGGTAAATGTTCCTTAATTTCCTATAGTTTGATACAAGGTGATGTGGGTTACCTATAGTCAGAGCATATCTCAAGTTGGCCTCACAAAGTTCAACAATTTTTCCCAGATTGCACAGGTAAAGCTCATGACAGTTGACCTCTGAACTTTGCCCTTTTGCACTTCAGTAACCATAGAGGTTTCCTATCTAAGGTACATTGTAGTTGATATTGCAGCAAAATACATACAAGGTCACATGCTACCTACCAGGAAAATTAGCACACTTTCTACTCCACTACATATACACGACAAGTTGGCAAAGTTTGACACCAAGAACACCAACAAACGCTCTTCCTCCCATTCGTACAAGGTCCAGCACGAAATTCAGTCTTATTTCCGATAATCAGTATGATTCGGTCAGGAATTAGTGGCTTGCATTGTTAGAAAAAAGTTGATGTCAAAATGCTATGACTTGACTTCACACTACGCACGACTAGCTAGAGTTGGTTAGGTTGGTTTGGTTAAGATCAAATACAAGTAGTTTGTGCTGATTATTGTATCTTATTTCACAATGAATCCCCAGAGAGGTTGGGTGCCACGACCCACGACCCCTTCATCGGTCTGCACCGTGGGTACATGGAAACTCTTCAAGCTGGGCTAGAACGGCCCCAAGTCTTAAAATCTTCACCTATTAAAAGCAGAGAGTTCCTAAAATCTTGCCTAAGTCCAACTGAATGAGTAAGTCCATGCAACTTTCTCCACCACGAGATAATCGTGGAGCCGAACGCAAAGCGTCGTGAAATCATATCCCTATCTGTTCCTCATCAAAAAAGTTATTCCGTCATTAAAACGAGATCAAAATCAGGCAAGTGTACACGTCGCCACCAATCTTGCCTCTGTTTTCCATTGCAGCAATGTCTGTTTAACTACCTATTCCAATCACTGGCACTCTTTCTGAGAGTCCTTTGCCCTTTAACCTTCAACCTCTGGCCCCTGGCCGGCTGCCTCCTGTTGCCGTGGCAACAAAACACCCTCCTCAAACCTTCCGACAGGCAATTTTGTCCCCTTTTTTTGTTTTCTTTCGAGTCACTTCCGTCATCCTTCATGGCAAACTAAAACAGCTCCGAGAGCCGGCCCGCGTTAAAAATAACGACGGGCGACGAAACTAGTAAGAAATCCTCACAAACCAATCGGAGAACAGAACTGAATTGTGGGACTGCCGACCTGAAATGCAAGGCGATGCAATTACCCACAGTGCAAGTACGATGGACTCCTCGCCTGCCATTGGATAAGGATGAAATGACGCTGCGTGAAGGAACAATTTTTTACTTAGATGGTGACCAGTTGGTTTATACTTGACACTAAGACGGGCGCTGCAGGAGGCTACTTGGCTGGGAAGCTGGGGTGACCTGAGCGGTGGAAATGCACGCACTGCCACTTGCCATCCCGCTTCTGCCACACCCGTGTCTCTTCTGACTGCATCGTTACTGGCACACCATTCCTGCAAAGGGAACAGACATTTGTTTCAACCTTTGTTTATACATTAGAAGCTCAAATTGTAACTGGCACACCATTCCTGCAAAGGGAACGGACATTTGTTTCAACCTTTGTTTATACATTAGAAGCTCAAATCGTTACTGGCACACCATTCCTGCAAAGGGAACGGACATTTGTTTCAACCTTTGTCTATACGCAAGAAGCTCAAATCGTTATTGGCACACTACAGAAACAGCACCAAAACTTGCTGCCCTATGTGCCACTAGACACTACAAGGGTCCGAACGAACAAACGAACAATCTAAGGGACATCTTACTAGAACTTGGATTGGGGAAGGGCTATCAACTAGTGCTGCGTACCTGTACTGTGTACCTGTACTGTACCGTGAAAATCGATTAGGTACAGGTCCGGATCATGAAGTACAGTACTGTAACGATATAAATCTACACCAAGTCTATGCTTATTTTGTAACTGATCTCCTAACCTCATTGTTCAGCCTCATGCAACACCAAACGTGACCAAAGTGACACATTGGAACAGCGTTTCTAATATTCGACAGATCATTCAGGAGGGCCGGGAGTTTTGATAGCAAGGCCAACGGAGTTTGGCAGCAGTAGTTATATTCTTTGAATAAAGATGCTGACAAGTTGACAACAGCTTATGACTGTTTCTGTCATTATTGTTCAGAAGTTCAGAAGAACACATGTTAATTTGTAAAATTGTTTAGGTACAGGTACAGGTACAGTTCCGTACCTGTACCTAAACCTCTGTACCTGTACCTGATGTTACGTTTAGGTACGCAGCACTACTATCAACCCCTCTCAGTAAAAATATACCCTGCTACTGAAACAGCAAAGAAATTGCTGCCCTCTGTGCAGGGAACGAATGAACGGATGAACAAACTATCTACTGGTCATTTTACCTGTCAATACACTGTGTTAGCCTTATATAGGCTATGTACGCTGCGTCATCTCCCAGAAGGTGCACGTGAGGATTCAGAATCGTTGTGTTGCTTGCTTTGCTGTTCTTTGTCAGCGCTGGATAGGCAAAAACAAACAACCTGTTTACTACTTTGATGAGGGTTAGACATCCAGCTAATAAAATATGCCAAAAAACAGTTACTCAAGCATCACCATCATTCCAGGGCGTTGTCGCTCCTTCGAGGGAAACCCCTCCCTTGACAGACTCCAGTCTTATATAAGTCTAGCTGTTCTTGGCCATGTTACAGATTAATCATCTTCATGTTGATATCATAATTAAGAAAAAAATTTGAATCCCAGGAACAAAAGATTATACATGTGTGTGAAATAAATACATAATAGTGAGATAAGTAAATAGATGATACAATGAAGTCTTACCATTTTCAAAGTAGAACCTATGGAAGTCCATACCGTACACCAGATTTCCCAGAGCCTCCGGTTCAAATGCTGTCATCCCTGGCTCACAGATCTTACTGTAACAAGACCATGGCACATCCAGGTCAAAAGATACAAAAAACGGAAGTTCTGCTGCAGTACAAAGGTCACATACCAGGGGGCCCAAAATCAACCTTGACCTTCGTCTTACCAACACCTACCCACATACCAAATATCATCGTAATCCATCGCAAGGTTCTTGAGTTAAGCTGACTGTAAAAATCTGGAAACACAAACACACACACACACACACAGACACACAAAACAATATCTCCATTTTTCATGGAGATAACAACACAGGCAGCTGACCAAATAGCATTTCGGGCATTTAGGAAACTTAACTGGACATGAAGCAGGTCTGTTCCTAGCTTTAATTTTTTTCCGTCTCACTCGTTGTTTGGGAGCCTAAGTTGTTAGTTTCTGTTCTTGAATTCTTCATTATAAGCTTATGGAAACACATTTTCATGAAGTTTATGTCAAGTTCCTATTTTTTGGATGAAAGGGAAGAGATTTTTGTCCGTCTCAACAAGTAAATTTCAATCCTGGGTCGGAGGGATGGGTCCTGGGGACAGCATTGACATGAAGATAACTGTTTTTCTTTGGTCATAGGCTTCTCCACTCTAAAAACACCATAATACAGTCATTGTGTCTGTTTACATGTCTTTTTTGCTTTTTTTATGGGCCAGGTACCTGAATTTAAGTAAAGAAATATGTTAACCTTCTCCCTTTTGCCTAACCACATAACCAGTACAACGTTGGTGCCAAAAGACCACTTAAGCAGGGTCAATGCTACCTTAGGGGTCTGACTTTAAGTTCTATGCTTATATGTACCACAAACCATTTGATACAGACTGTCAAAACACTATTTTTTATCCTCTACAGATTAAGTTGTAAAAGGTTTAACTCAGGTTTCTGAAGCATTTTGAACAAAGTTCCAACTCCTGAAGAGAAAATAACAACAACAATGGACGGGGAAAGACGGACTTACGTGTAAGCTTCATAGTCGGCGTTAGTGATGCATTCTATCAGGTTCTCTGTCATCCGTATGATCTCCTGCTTGCGCGCTGTGATAGAAACATCCATCAAAAACTCAGATATACACAATACATCCACCATTCTAGTATTTTGGCTAATTCAATTTACTAGCCATTTTAGGGTTCTCCCCAGAAATGTTGAGTATAGCGGTGTCGTAGCGTAGCACCGTCATTTTCATGAATTTTAGCAAAATAATCCAGATATCAGGGAAGAAACATGCTAGATTTGAAAATCAGTATAGCAGTGGGGCGTCCGTATTCCATAGTCTGGGGGAGAACCTTGCATTTTGTGACGCTGCTATGAGAAGTTGATCAAATGGTGGAATAAAATCTACAACATATAACATTCAAGAAGTACATCAATTCTGAGAGTAGCACAGGTCAAAAGGCACCCAGTCTGCAGCCTAAGTTAGAATGATACATGTCTAATCTGAATCAGATGTTTTCCATTGTAAAAGGGACTAACTGCAGCAATTATAGTATCAGCACCAAGGACAGTAGCTTTATTTGTTTACAGTACATCTATATCATCATCATGGCCACTTCAGTAGCAAAGAATCTAACCTATTCTAGGCCCTCTTTGTATCCAAAAATGCATCTATGAACAAGTTAAACTGAAATGGCCTTAGAATTCTTAAGGAAAACAGAAAGGAAGGAAGGTGGTTTACCTTTGACCTCATCATCCTCCACAATGCTGCCCTCAGCTGACCCCTGAAACCCCAAATGATGTGAGGCATGAACAGGATGAAAGGAGAGCGGGGCACAATGGTGAAACACACGCACACAATGGAACACTCTGATGTATCTTTCTTACAACGGAAATCTGTTGACAAGTTACATGTAGTGTCTGACTTTTGCCAGCCAAACCTTTAACAATTTACTTTAATTTACAAAGTAAGTAAATACTGTACAATGTACATCCAGTGTGAAATTTTAATGGAATATTTCCAATGAAAGACAGAAGGGCACAATGGTGAATGACTGATACACAATGAGAAATTTAGAACATTTTAACAGAATATTCCCAGTCTCCAAAGTTATGGAATTTGTTGAAATTGTAGAGGACAGCTAAAACCATTTTTCAGATGTAAATGACTGACACACAATGGAAATGTTTTGAGCATTTGAAAGAGGCATTCAATTTATGATGTATCGTCTTTTATAGCTGAAATTTATTCCGTGTGGCTTTTGCAAGACAAAATGTTTCCTAATTAATCTGAATAAAATATCCTCATATGGGAGGAAAGAATGGAAATTGAGTGACACTGGGTGGAACATCTTACATTTTATTGATAGTGAAAGCTTTTTGAAACGTTTTGTAAATCATTGTTGTGTATGGCATGAAATTTGAGCCAAAACACGTACCAAAATTTGATGGGGAATCGAAATGACTCTTTATCAAAACACAGGCCAATGATCAATAGCCTTTAGTTCTTTACATCTATGCAAAGATTAAAACGTAGCACATTTTAGAAACTACACCAAGCCGTAGACCTACCCAGGGTTTCCTACAATGTTGGTTGTATGTACAAATGTACTGTGCCTGAAAGAAAACTCCTTCTACCAAGCTTTTAACTGATGAACTCAAAGCCAAGTCATGTCACAGTCAAACAATGTACAATTCCTTTTAATCACTTTTACTTCTACAGCAGTTCTTTATTAAAAATGGCCAACATTTTGGAGCAGGGCCAGAGATTACGCCACTGACTTGTTGAGGTGACATTAAGGACTACAGAGTGTGATTTGACTGATTGAATCCAAATTTCTTCTTGATAAAGCTAGGCAAAACAATAGACCATTACTTGTGCGAACGAATGTGCACACAGTACCACCAAGGTGCCATTTTGACAATTGGCTACCTTTGCAAATTCGGTAATTTCAACTGAAATCAGTATGACCTCTTCAAGCATTTTGTTACAAACTTTCTTCTACCACTAAAACGAAAGAAAAACAAAAAAACACAACAACAATCAGGTAGCTATAGATGTAGGAAACCCTGCATTCTACATAACTTGTACACGCTATAATGAAGAGACTAATAATAATACACACATACAAGGCAGCTGAAAATGTAATCTGTTCTTTGCCTTCCTACTCTACGCAGGTAGATGCAAACAAACAGCTTACGCACAAACAAGTACATGTAAGTAACAGTACTATCTAATATCTAGACTGTTTCAAACAAACACTAGGCAGATATGAGAAGGGCAGTGCACGCTAGTCTGCTAAGTCTACTACAATCCTACCTGCATTAACGTTACACTAGAAATTGACGATGTTGAATTTCCCTCAGCCTGGTTTAAGAAACGACAAACCACAAAGCAAAAGGGTTTAATCACAGCAAACGCTGCGGCACACAAGGAGGTTAGCCCGGCTACTCTACACATGGAAGTCTTCACAATGATGTAGGGGTCCCTGGACTTCTCAGGTCTACTGTCCCCGTCTTACAACCCATAACAGTACTGGTAATGTCACCTGTAAGCCTCTTTCAGTTTGATTTTTGGTGGTTAAGTTTTCAGAGGGCTGGGACAGTAACAAGTGTCCAAGAGGTTCAGAGAGGTGGATTTCAATGTTACAGTGTTGTGTGATCGATAAAAAAAGGGGACTTTTTACGATTTTCAAAGTTCTATAAACAAATTTGATGACCTGTTGCAGACATGGTTGGACTGCCGATGATGGAGACAACAGCACTTGCATTTTCATTTATGGAATGGGAAAGTTGACTTGTGCAAAAAGGATAATTGTAAAGGTGCTTAGGCACCTGTTTTGCCCTCCCTTTCACATTGTGATGAACCCAAATAAAGAAATTGCTTTGGCTTTGAGAGGTTACCTACTGTGTACATGTAGATACAATGTATGGGTTATAGGACGGTGGACATCCCTCAGAAACCCAAGGACTTCTCTCTACAGCCTAGCAGTTGCTATCATCATCAAGAAGTCAGAAATATTTTGGGAAGTGCAGACAATGTTTCCCTGAATTTAAAAAATGTTTTCCTTGACACCTTTCACAAAGTACTGCTGCTTTCTCATCATTTGAATGATTGTGTAAGCTTGTGAGTTACTGATACAGCAACTGCTGTGCAAATTAAACTGTGAAGACAATATGAAGGAGGTGACCTGAACTGTACAACAGACATTTCAAAACCAGGGAACTCAAAAAGGTAGTTGCCACCACTCTTTCTTTTAGAAGGACTGAATTCAGGTCTGGAGTAACTTTTGTATTGTTACCTGAATGACTTAGCTTCCTCAACATTTTGTTATGGTCACAATTGAAAAAAGGGGTCCCGTCGGGTAGTTCCTGAGTTTTTTTCACTTTTGGGCGTGCCCCCTACATGGCCCCATGGGCCACCCTAGCCCTGTGGCTACCGGGCTATTTTTGGGCAAAGCTGGGTCACGGGTCGTTTTTAACTCGGATTTAAAATCAACCCGGGACCTGATAACAAATAGACGCCATAAGATAATCGTAAATGTAATAAACACTGAGCTGAGAGGTACCCCCCAGTATCTGGCAGTCCACTGGGTCAAATTTGTGGCTTCAGGGCCCAGCTGGGGCTACACCCCCTACGGGCACCGGCGCAATTGTGACATAGCATAAGTCAGGTAAATGTCTGAGCAAGAATTCACTCATCAGACCCCTGCTGTTCTCCTTTGAAAAGCAATGGACGAGGAAATGTGTAAAAACAATCCTGGTTTAGTAACAGTAGCTGTTTTCAGGATGGAAAATTTGTTGCTTGTTGTAAAGAATTTGAAATGTCTGTAAGGTTACAGTCTCAAGGTCATCTACTCACAGGCTGATCCCAAAGCGTTGCAATCATCAAATGTTAGTAAAAATAATGAGCAAAATTTAACTCAAATTGTTTTCACACAGGGTCAATAATCATTAGAAGTTAGAGGAGCTTTCGTTCATCGGTGTTTAGAATCCTTTTGGTCAGGGTCGTTTGGGATAGCCAGACTATGAGGCGTGTGAGAGAAGCTAACTAAGCAGAAGAAAGAGAGAGGTCGGGCAGAGGTCATGCTACTGGAAAACAGAAATCTCACCAGTGATTGTACACTCCTCCTCTGTTACCATGGCAACGGGAATATTGAGAGATACCAGCCAAGGCAGGAAAAAGAAAGAAAAAGTTCCGTTTGGGGTTATCATAGGAAGTTAAAGTGTGAACGTTACATTTTGTGCACGGGTTACACAGTCGGAAAGCAATTCAGTCCAAGCAAGCGAACAGATTACATTTCCTTCTAGCCAGGTCAAATCAGGGTCATGCAGGTAAATCTATGGGGGTCAGAGGTCAAGGGTCACCCATGCCACACACCAGGGTAGGAGGGAAATGTTTATAAACACCATGAGTGGGAAATGTGGACGTCGAACTGTTTTACTTTTCTGAAGTGCGTCCAACTGGCATGCAGAGAGTTGTCTATGCGTAAAAATGTGCAAAAATGATCAAGATGCCAAACAAGATGCATGAAGTATGCTGCAACCCCACACGAGCACAATAATAAACATGATGTTCAGCACTGGTCAAAATGTATGCAATAATGATTCACACAAGGTATAAGAAAGAGAGCACAAAGACTCAATGTTCAGACTATACATAACACTGGTCACTTTAAATCAACTTTGTAGAGACATTTTCTAAATTTCAGTGATGTTGGACCTGAATGCTACATGTACATGATTGTACAGAGTACATGTAGGTACAATTCCATGTTTAATTAGCTCAAAAAGTATACCTCCCTCCACCATTATATCATATTTCATGGTGTCTTTCTTTTCCTTCCTTTCCAGTTAACCTCAGACTGAGAAAGAAGCACGACACTATTTCGTTTGTAGGGCAATGCAGCTTCGCTTCTTCTTATCATGACCGGAACCTTACAGCTATTTGACTTTATAAGTTGTTGAAGATTCCAAAAAGTAAAAAGCATCTTCTGTAGTATTCTGGCTAATGTGCTCAAGACTTTGTCTTTGCCAAAAAGATGATTTTTGAGGGTTGAACGGTCCTAAGAATGGACATGGTCAATAAGCATCTTGTGTAGTATTCTGGCTAATGTGCTCAAGACTTTGTCTTTGCCAAAAAGATGATTTTTGAGGGTTGAACGGTCCTAAGAATGGACATAGTCAATACGCATCTTGTGTAGCACATCTACATGTAATGTGGTCTGGACTTTGCAGAAACCAATTTAGAATTCAAAAGTTCTCAAGAATGGACAGCATTTTCCTTACTTCCCTTTACACTTTAAAGAGACCAGTGTTAAACCAAAATTACCGGATGAGAGCGTTTTGTTTTTTTTGTAGGGGAGGGTACGGAGGAGCATGCGGGAGACGTGGAGTTGTCAGCAGTCAGAGCGTGACCTGTACAAACCTTGGCGTCCGTCTTCTTGGACAGCAGGCTTTTACCTACAGGACAACATGGGGACATTCACTGCACAGTCTACAACATTGGAGGCTTGTTTACATCAACATACAACATGATGTTACATCATATACATTGCGGTGTTAAAAGTACGACCACACAAACATGTTGCTATGGATGACAGTATCACTGAAATTTTAGACAACTCTAAACTATTTTTTGTACGTGTATATATATGTATGCTCACTGTCGTCTGTATGTTAAGTCGAGCACTCGCCTCACAATTCAGCCCTGTGGCTGCTGGAGGGCAGTGTTTGTTTGTTTGAACCTTTATTTATTCAGGAGAAGCTCAAAACATCAGCCTGCAGGCCGCTTTTCATGTTATTTTTCATTGATATCTCGTGAGGTGATAATGAACCAGTCATCGACATAATCATCAAAATGTGAACTTTTCAAAACGATGCAAATGTCATCCATAAATCGCATTTGTGTGGCCTACATTATCTTTATCATAATGCATAATTTTTTTTTTACTTCATTCATTGAGTGTTTGCGGCTTTACACAAATCAGCGTCACACTACGTATGTATATATACTTATTAACCTTCTCCCTGCTGCTTAACCACATAACCAATTCAGCTACATGCACCTTAGCAGGCTGAAGATTAATTTCAACTGGGAATAATTCTGGTTCAAATCAGAACCTTGGTAATGTGAACCAATACAGTAATTTTTCTGTCATAAAAAATAAAACTACATTTCCCAAAATGCCAAAAATAAACACCTTCTTTGATTCTCTTTACTCTAATCGTAATTTCTTTGCCTTAAGAACGATTTGTGACACTGGTCATCTAGGACCTTTCTGTTAGAAAACAGTTTTCCTTTGCAATAATGAGAATTTCATTTCATCATTGTCAAAATTTTGTATAGCACGATCTAAAGGTGATGTAGACATAGATCAGTCAAAACTTACAGGAACAGCAAATTTACAGATACATATTCGGAAGAAATGTTACGACTCAATCCAGAATTTCAATATTAGACAGATCAGACACTGTTACATACAATTGTACGTACAATCAAGTACATCGTCAGATGACAAAATACAACATTCCGATCTACATAATATGCTTGGCATGACCCTTAGTTTGGAAAATGGTGTATGTAGGGTCATTGTTGGAATGCATGAATCCACAGATGCTCCATTCAGACACCATAGGTACATCTCGGAACCATTCTCCCCATACATTTTGTATGTATTTTTGATGTATCGTTGTAATGGGTAATAGTTTCTCCTTGATGCATGTTTGCGTGCATGTTTGTAAATGTGTGCACATTAACACATGGGTACTGTTGGTAGCGATGTGTACATGTGTTCAGAATACACATACGTCAGCTCTAGATCTGAAGAACTTCCAGACAGAAGAATTGGTGAGGATGTCTTGTTTGTTGTATTGAGACCTATCCAAGTCTTGTCACATTCCGAGTTTGTCACTTTCCCATAGGCATCGACACTTAATATTTTTTTCTGTGGTTTTTGTAAGTCGTATCACTACATTTGAAAGGGCGGCTGAAGTCGAGGTCTTCATCGACAATGATGGACGAACATCATCATTAATTAGTCATTTAAAATTGCAAAGCATTGTCATATTTTTGTTGTCTCTGACTCTCTGTCATTTCAGATCTAACAATTTCTGATGTTTCTTCATCAACCCCTTCAGACTATTGAGTCAAAGTTCCTTAAATACTTGAGAAAGTACAGCAACTTAACAGGACATCCTCTCCAAACAGATTGGATATTTTTGAGCCCAGCCAACGAGCTACTTTTCCATGTTCCAACATTAACAGCATATAACCAACATGAGTACATGCACATTAACTCAACCTTGCAAAAGGTCTATTTAGTGAGTGCAATGCTAACAACACAATGAAAGGTGTCCATTTTTCGATTCAAGTACTATAATGACGACACACTAAACGACAACTGGAGTGATCGAGAGAACAGAACACTAGCACAGGATTGGTCGACAGAAGATTCAGAGTACAGAGATTGGAGGTAGAGATGCAGAGAAACGTCATGCTAAATGGTACAAGAGGGGATCCCATGCAAATGTAAGGATGTTCCGAGTCCAGCGGCCCAACGAAAGGGCCCGCTGGGCCAACGAGAGGGCCAACTGGACTGGTTGACAAGTTTGGCAGTGAAACAAAGTTGGTATGACAGAAGCAAGCACGGGATTTGGGGGCAGGCATCCAAACGAATCGGAAACTTAAATTTTGAATATCAAGACTCATTAACTTTGCGAGCAAATTTGGTGTAAACGAAAAGAAAAACGGCCTGAGTAAGAGCAAAGGTTTGGTGAAAATTTGTTCTAGAAAAAACAAAGGCAGAAAGATAAAGTGAGAACCATGCAGTTTGAATTTGGATGAACTTTTGGTTTAAAAGTCTTTGAACAATAAACAAAAGTTGTGCCACAGTTTAGGTGAGGTTTCCCAGTTCGAGACTGAAACTAGCATGGTATTTGCAAGCGTGGACGACGTACCTGCATCCGCCAGAGTCCCAGCCTGGCCTGCCGAGTTTTGCCTAACTGCACGTCCACGAGACAGCGAGCAGAGGCACACAACACACACGTTAGAGTACGCACAATGCATGACACATCACACTTCAACCACAGGCAAAGACAACAGTGCACTGCTGGTAGTACAGGTGGAAAAATGGGGAGTCGAAAAATGTCGTGATCAGAAGAGAGAATGGAAGCTATGGTTCGAACCTGGACACCCAAATACACATTGATTGTGATTCATGGTATGACACAGCAAGTACATGTAGTTAGCATGTATGAACCAATTGTAGATTGTCCCAAAATTTGGACATGTTTTCAAGAGGACTGCATCATTTTCGTGGAAGAGGAGATTTCAATACAGACCACTGCATGTCTTTGCCATTTTCAAAAGTCTGATGTTCGTTTGTAAAGGTTCCGTACCAAATGATTAGATTTGAAAAAGGATGACAGTCTGGAAAAGGAGCAAAATGCAGCTGAAGGGTTTTGGGAGGATAACATAGCACCCAGCACCAAGATTTCCTATCGGTAAAAGTCACCAGCTGACAGGGATGAAGACTTGCAGCTCAACAACAACAAAAAATAAAACCCAGTGTCAACTCTGAGGCAGAAAACATTTGTGTTTTGTGTGAAAAATTGTCTCTGATTAGGAAAATCCCCATTTTAGGGCGTGTGAAGTTAAACAGCGATCAAGCTGCTTGATCTTTTCCGGGACGTATACGTTGGGGCCTAGTGAAAACTGGGTGCTATCAGAGAGACGTGTGAACGGTGAAGACCTTGTCTTCCAACGACAAAATGGTGCAGGAATGTGTTCAGTAACAAAGCAGAGCCAACCGATAGTTGTTAGGTTTCCACAAAAGTTTAGGAAAACAAAAGGAAGGAAACAAAACTTCACACACTTTGGTTTGCAGGAATGACGCTATCAGTTCTGTCCAGGTCAAATGCAGTGGCCTCGATTTTACTTGGAGACGCCTTTGTTGCCGTGGCAACTATACTGGAGTCCGAAGGGGGTTCTGTTTTTTTTGCCTTTGCAGCAGTTACAAGTCCGGCAAATAGACTAGATTCTCCCTTTGGTTTTAAAAGTGCCGTTATGGTAGGGCTTTTAGGTTCAGGTGCAGGTGTCTCGTCTTTTCTCGCTACATCCTGCTGTTGTTGTTGTTGTTGTTGCTGTTGTTGCTGTTGTTGTTGTTGTTTTTTGCCCGGTGGTACTAGGGTAGAACACATGAAAATAAAGAGGGATAGAAAAGGGGTAGGAGGGAGAGATGGGAAAACGAAACGTTAATATGACAGAACGTAAAGTGTAGGAAGAAAAGAAGAAAAAAGACGAGTATTAATACCTTAGAGGGTATGACTAACAAACCTTTATGTCGTGCAGGAACTGTTCAAGAAAAATTAAGGGAAGAAAAGTTAGAAAATAGGCATCACAAAAAAGGGCAAACAAGATCAAACGTGCAGAAATTAAGTAGAAAATAATCTTTAAGCTACTGAAATATAGAAAATTCAGAGCTTTACGTAACAAGGCTACTGAAAGCAAGAAATGAACATATTTCGGTAAGCAAACTCAAAATAGCACTTTCAAATAAGCATGCCAGGAAAAGACAAAATGTTTGCAATCTCAAATGCTTGTGTACCTGTATTACAGTGTTTCACCTTCACACCTTCAGACACAGAAATTAAGAAAACCCAGCATAAACAGCATCAGACTTTCTTGTACGTGTGGCATGGAACATTTACGTTCGGATATGGTCATGCATCGTGCTTACCAAACTCAACTCAACAACAGGCAACCATGCAAAGGTGATATGATAAAGTAGGAAAAGGACAAAACACAAAGAAAGACAAAGAAATGTGACTTTCTACTTCAACTTGAGCCCAGCAGCCTTTTATGAAATGTCCTGCACCGATAAGAATAAAAAACGTGGAACAAAAGCTTGTACTTGTTGTACAGTTCTAATTATTTTGCTTTCTTGTTATTTCTCTCTTCTCTTTCTATCAATTACTGATTTTGCGCACAAAAAGATGGAATAAGCCCTTCTGAATCTGATAAAGCATGAAGTTAGAGGTCCCATGTTTAAGGAGAGCCACACCTCGAGCACATAAGATAATCCATCTCTTCCAGTGAATAAGGAAAAATTCCGGCGTGTCATGGCTCAAAACAATCTGTCTGTATTTTCTTTCTATCTTTTCTACGTTACACCATAAGACGAACTACAAAGCTGTGCACATGGTGTATGTATCAATTCAACTTCAACTTGTTTAACCCCCAGATAACCCCGCAAGGGGCAAAGTAGGGGGGAGAGGAGGTCCCAGACTAAGGCAGGCAGGCCTCCAGCCTGGCGCGGTATGACTCCGCGCAATTCTACAGTAATGCACTACAAAACAAACAGAAACTGCCGGGCTCAAGTCGTAGAGGGCTGAGAACGTAACAAACCAACCAACAAACAAACATGAGAAAATCCACACAAACATCATGCTGAACACATGCTTCAGGCAAAGACATCACAAGTAGAGGGAAGTCAAGGGGTGCGGTCAACACAACAAAGGTGTTCCGAACACCTCATAACCACATTTTGTATGGAAATTATACTTATTACTTGGTGATTTAATCATAGGATGATAAAGAAACTAGAGTAACTTGAAGTCAGGTGTCTACATGGTCATGTGGAACTTGTGTGTTTAAGTTAAAAGAAAGATCAACATGTGAAGACAATGACTGAATTTAGGACACTTGGAGAGAAAGAACAAACGGAATCCTGCAAGAAGGTTACTTGAAGAGCCACACCCATCATTCTCTGGTAAGAACAATCACTACGTCCCTCTAGACACCAACACCACCCCGTCTCAAACATGGTATGATCCAACAATTGTTCCTGCTCCTGAAATTTTGTGATCGTATACATCAGTTCTTAATTCTTCTAACATTTGCAATATTGGAAACCCTTCTGAGGGAAACACTTAATTCCAGGACTGGATTTCTCTTTTTTTACTATATATTAAGTATCTACTAGTTCATTCCCATGGTTGGACCATACCATGTTTATCACAGGGGGTTTGCATCAGATGGAGGGATATGGAAAGAACCATGTTAGCACGAGGAACACACTGGACGTGAAGAATGTTGCATGATGGGAATGCACATGTATCCCACAATGCAATGGATGTATCCCACAGTTCAGTGCAACACCCTTCCTACCTGCATGGGCATTCTGTGCAGGAATGTCTAAAGGCAAAACCAGCAAAAAAGTGGAGAGGGGAACAAAGAAGACGTAAGTTCAAAAGAAACAAAAAACAGAACAAAGGGTTCAACAAGTTTTCCGTTTCACGGACCAACTTTGTTCGGGGGGCTGCTTTCAAAATCTGTCCGTCATTTGCAAGTTCATTTTATGAGCTGTCGAAGATTGGAGGGCAAACTATCTGCACTAGATCTGAGTGGAAATCTAACTATAAACCATACAATGGATAAAACGTAGACCTGTGAATTATAACCAAATTAAAAGGTTTTTCAAGGCAAAAACAAATTTTAAGAAACACAATTCAAATCTAGCAATGTATCAACTTGGTTTCTCGTAGGCTGAATTGACAAAATATTGTATCAATTAAGAAAAACGTTGGTTACTACCCGACCAAGTTGGTCTGTGTACAGAAGTACCCAACAGAAAATGAGAAGTAGCAAAAACTGAACTTCACTTCACAATTTTTACTTTTCTCACAGAGAACCATGGGTTAGCTCTAGTTTACTTTCCTCTTACATGTACATCTAACAATTCTGTTTATCTATTTAGTAACAATACCGTTTTACTTAACAACGGGACAAGCCATTGTACCAGTTTAACACTGCACAATTTACCCACCTCACGTGACAACAGCTAGTTACAAGTTAACTTCCATTAACATTTATCTGCCGGGTTACATACTGTATATCTGCTTCTTTGAAAAACAGTGTGTTTGATTGAGAGATCTCTAGTGCAGTGTCCCCCAGCTATGCACAGTTTAGGTATATGCAGGAGTGCATCATACTGGGGGGGGATGTTGCATTTGAGATCTCTTTATACACATTTTTTTCAGGGTAGCAGATATACATTTGTATGTGACTTGGCGGAATTATGTTAGTAGATGTTACATGTATACAGACATGTTGAGATATAGCATGACATGTGTCCCCTCATCGATCCCCTTAGAACCACTTCATTTCTTTCCTTGTCATTCACACCTGTTGATATAAGGCCACACCAATTTTATGTTTTGGTTCCCAGATTTAAAAAGATAATGCAGGTTAACATGAGTTTGGGGGAAAGTCTGAACCTTGGTACACACAGGAAATCGGAGATTCTTTTAACACAACCAGGTAATCTCACCTGCTGACGTTTCGGTGTCTATCAGACACCTTCTTCAGAGCTTCTGACTGGAGTACTGCTTCTCACCACTATAAGCGCCACCTACATCGGCTACTTATAGCGGTGAGAAGCAGTACTCCAGTCAGAAGCTCTGAAGAAGGTGTCTGACAGACACCGAAACGTCAGCAGGTGAGATTACCTGGTTGTGTACAAAGAACCTCCGATATCCTATATTCTACCAACCTGATGAAATTATTTTCTTGGTGCACACAGTTTCAGAGAGTGGACTGAGTAAGATGGAAGTTTTCCTCCTCCCAGCCCTCTGTTTTCATGAGGCCCTATTCTAAGATTTTAGATAAATTAACGATTACAGAGTCTTTTTATGAATATGAATTGGTATTGAATTTTTCTTTTTATTTGACTTGAATGTGTGGTACTTGTGTGCTGATTTGTTAAAAATTGAGAGAACGCTAGCGACCCAAAAAAACACCCCTCCCAATAAAATGGTATGGCGACCCTGCGACATCACAAAATCAAGATGGCGGCCACCACACATGCCAACGAAACCAACACAGATTTTGCTACGCAAACCTGTAAATATCTGAGAATAAATCTAGATGGTGTGGCCTTAAGGTACCAATTGAGGGAGGATGCATTCTGCCGACATGTAAATTTCCCCAACATACACAATGTAAAACACTCAGTATGTCAAATTTCAGATTCTATGAAAAACAGTGAAACTGTCGTAGTCCAACATCCTATCATGTAATTTCAATGAAAAACAACTGTTAGTATTGCCACATACAATTCAGAATTCACAGAACAAAGGTAAGACTATTGATCAAAAGTCCCAGGCCTTGGTCAATTGTCAAATAAGATGTCAGATATACAGAATATAATCCTCTTCCAAGATTCATATCAGTATCAACAGGTGCATTGAAGTGATTATGTAAGTTTCGCCTTCCTGTAAGTAAGTTTATGTGTTGATTCAGACAATGTCAGAGGGAAATGCTGACACCCCTAAATCACACATGAACTCATGAAAGTTATTTTCAAGTGTTTCCAAGAGGAAAGAGAAGGGACACATTCATGGTTTATACTCGACTATAATTACATCTCAAGTCTAGAAAACAAGTAGTTTCCTTAAAATCGAGCCTTACTTTGGGTAAAACGTTTAAATAAAAGGTTCTGTGAAAACAGACACTGGCATAACCAAAGATGTAACGTTGGAAAGAGCTTATGAGGAGATTGGATGTAGAAAAATTCTGAAGACATTGGACAAGGAGCACTCAAACAGGACTTCCTCCCAAGAAAGAAATGTGTTCTGTTCTTTGGTTATGCCAGTATCATGCCCAAAACCCTCAGTGATTTTGAACTCAGAAATGTTTTAACTTGATTCGTCTTCTGCAAATTGATGGAAAGGAATGTTTCTTTGGCTCAGTATGTAGCAAGGTGGTTTCATGTAACAGGAACTAGATGTAAATATCTAGTACATAACAGTGAGGAGGGCTACGAGTATTGTTTCTCCTAATATCAAGGGGAAAGGAGTGGTCACATGACTTACTTGAAAAGTTGCGAGTGGCCAGCATGGTGGTCAGAATGGCTCCCTGTACAAGGACATAGAACACCCAAGGTCAATTACAAGGTCACAAGAAATCAAATAATGCAAATGATTTTGTCAACCTTGAAGGAAAACATCCCAATTTTTCAAGACATACACATAAAATCATAACATATTCCTTTGCATCCATTCTGGACCAACAGTTGATAAGTAGCAGATGTTGGCTGTTCCTTTCATCAGACCTGTTTTGCAATAAGCGATTGGATAAAGAGAGGAAGATTCAAGACATACATTGTCTAATAATACAACAGTGTCAACAATTCATACCTGCCATGACACAAGTTGCTCACATGTATTCAAGATCAGGGTGAATTTCAATGTACAAAACTGCTGATCAGGCCAGTTGCTGTCTTCATGTACTTGCTTGATCGGGCTAGTGAAATCTTTTAGGCACCCTGCACTTCAAAAATACGAAATCAGACTCCCAGTGTAGAAGTGTTTGGGGTAAATCTACTGTTAAACTGTATCATATTGATGCCAGTCAAAAGTATGCCCATTTGTCAGAATTCCTAAAATACCCTTATCTTGGCCAGTGTCCCTATTGAGACACTATCAGCCCCAAGTCTACAAATTTGTCTGAATTTTCTTGCTCCAAGCAAAAATGCATGGAAAAATGCCATTTAAATTTTGGGCCAGTGAAAAGCCAGTGAAAAGTTGGCTTGGGTAAATGGAAATGACCATGGCATGTGCTTGCCCGATAGGGCCAGTAAATTTCTCCGAACTTGTCAGACCCTGCCCTCCCCAAATCTCTGAATGTACCCCCTCCCTTTACTGGAATGGTCCTAATACAACCCAGTCACATGAGATGCCTGCTCCCCATTGAGCGAGAGTTATTTAACGCCCCCATGAACTTGACCTGCCGCGTCCCCAACATTTTTCCCTGCTCGAGTTACAACATCAAGGTCGTGTGAAAATTTGACAAAATCCCTTCTTTGAAGATCACAGTTACCCCACCAGGACACAGGAAAACAATATTATCAAATCACATTACATCTTTTGTAACATTATAGTTCGGTGTCAAATAATTCAAGTCAAAACAGCTGCAAACAAACTTAACAACAAGAAACACACACTCGTACAACCTTCTCTACGAAACTACTGCTTAACAACGAACAATAATGGGTAAAACTGAAGCGATGTGTTACCAAGATGACTGCACATGTCCACAGCGCGACTAACAGTACCCAGGCCATGCCTGCCCGTCCCCTCCCGCGTAAATGACCTTGTCGTTCATTGTGGATGTCACTTCCAACCCCAGACCAATTCTGAGGGTCTCACTGATTGGGGGCGCCTATATTTAGCCAGGGAGGATGCCTGTTTTGATCCCGGGGTGTTGCCTTTCCGGTCCAGGGTCGCCATGGTTACGATTACATCATTTCTGGGCATAAATCTGTCTGCAGATTCTCGTATGTCAGGCCATTAAGGCCAAACCAATTTGATTTGTTTGTTTTCTGGAAAATATGCTTAACTGGAAAACATTTATGGAAACAAAGCTTGAGGACGGGGTTTATATGCCTTGGTGTACTCAGTTTTATGGAGTGAATACAGTTTAAATATTCAAGTTTTCCTCCCTACCCTCTGCTTTTAACCTCCATTAACATTTATCCGCCCGGTTACATACATCCGCAACTTTGAAACACAGTGAGTTTGAGAGATCTCTAGTGCAGCACCGCCCCAGGTTTGCATAGTTTAGATACACAGGAGTGTATACTGGGGGACGTTGGGTTGGAGATCTGTTTGGACGTATATTCATATTTTCAGGGTGGTGGAATTATGTACCCTGGTGGAATTATGTTAGTAGATGTTACTATGACTAAGGTTGATATATTTTGAACGTAAAATGTCGAAGGCCACATCACTGTCTTCATTACCTTGGTTCTCAGAACGTTTAAATGAAAATCAAGGCAAAGGAACAAGTTAGAGAAAAATGAGGCACGAGGGAAAAGCTTTTGAATTGATTGCACCTCCTGAAATTCTACATAGTTGTTATTACCAAGATGTGGACTCTGTTAACTGTCTGCATGGCATGTTGTCCTCTCCAGTTCATAACTTTTTCTTTGAATCGAAAATCAATAATTTTCTATGCATGAAAACACCAAATTTCTATATACAGTTCATATAGAAAAATGACTGACCAAACTAAATGGTTTCCAGCACCTGATCTCACAGATAGAAGCAGATTGATAGAAACAGTTTAAAGGCAACCAAAGCAATATTGGGGCCCAAAATATGGAAACAAAAAAAATGCTGAAATCTTTTACATGTAAGGTAGTGACAATTTACTAAACACTATTCAGCACATTTGCGTAATAACTTCATGCTTTGAGCATTTGAAAACCGTGAGCCTACAAAAACCATGGTGACGATTTTCACTGAGTTCTCACATCACAACGACGTCGTCTTTTTGTATGATGGATGTCGCTATACATTGTGATAGTGTTGTTCGAACTATTATCATGTATAGAAATGACTAAATAAATTCAAAATCCGATTTTCTGGCTTTTCGGGCCTTAACATTGCTTGGGTTTCCTTTAATATCCATTCATATATAGATGATGAATACGTTCTTGGCAAAACAATTCCTGGGACCCATAAATACATGACATAGCCTTAACTCAGAACCACTGGCTTACAGCATGCAATACCTCGTTAATCAATGCCCCATTGGAATTTCATGAAAAGGAATCAATGTCCAATTTAGCAAATGAAAATACTTGTCCATTACAGTGGGTGGACCGGGGAATTTGAGGAGTGACGTTTACTGGGGACCGGCTTTTTAGTGAATGCCCACAAACTAGAATCTTAAAAAGATACTTGTTGAACTCTATTCAAATCTAGAATTGATGAATTGCATGTCTGCTACTGCTAGTGGTGCATTGATAAATATACAGTGTAGGCAAAGTATCTTGGCTGAAGAAACCAGGTTTAGAATACTAAGAAGATACTTGTTGAACTCTGTCCAAATCTAGATGAGCACTGCTAGTGGTGTATTGATATATACCGAAGTGTCTTGGCCGCGACTAAAATTGCTCAGGTTTAGAATACTAAAAAGACACTTGTTGAACTCTAGCCAGATCTGGATGAATGAAGAGCATGTTTGAAATAAGAGCTTTAGAATACTAACAACTAAAGACACTTGCTGAAGTACTATCAGATGCATCATCTACTGCCCTGTGTCTTTTTGGTTCATATCAGACTAATATAACAGGACTGGTTTAGAACACTTGATAACAGAAGACACTTGTTGAACTCTACATAATAGTTACTGAGGCCAAAGGTTTTCACTTTTATGTTACATGACGATCTAAAATTGTCATGTTCAGAATACTAAAAAGGCTTTTCAAAGACGCCCAAATTTGAACTTTTCTACAACCTATATGTTGAATGCACTGGTTCAAATGCCTCAAAACCATTCATGAAGTATACCGTTACTATGGCAACACAGAATACACAGCATGACCTTACATCGCTGTGGGTCAAACGGCGGTAATTTTGTTTACTCGTTCTTTTCAGTCCTTCCAAATGTGAGCCCTGCTAAAGGTCGCCTGAAGGTCACCTCAGACAACCTTTTCTTCGGTTGATATTTACAACCAGCAGGTCTGACATTTGCCGGAGTCCGGGGCAAATGGCAGGCTGTTGTCCCAAAGGTCTGTGACATCATCAATCTGTTTTACAATGCACAAACGTTCTCTTGAACGCGGGACACTTGAGTACAGGAATGTCTGCCGAGGGTCCAGGCATGAAAAGAGCCTTAGGAATAGGGGGACTCTTGTGTCTTGAGAAGGGTTACTTAGCTTGAGTTCAAATGCATGTACACGTATCTTACACTTGAGTATAGGAATTTGTGTTTGGGGTCCTGACAGGACCAGAGCCTTAGGAATAGGGGGACTCTTGTGTCTATAATATTATTATATTTAGTTTCTATATATCTGGTGGCTCCTTTCTTGAAAGGGGTTACATAGCTTGGATTCAAATATCTTAGACTTGAGTATAGGAATTTATGTTGGGGGTCCTGAATGGAAAAGGGCATTAGGAATAGGGGGACTCTTGTGTCCAAAGGTTTCTAATATATCTATAGTGGCTCTTTTCTTGAAATGGGGTACTTAGCTTATATTCAAATACATGTATCTTAGACCAGAGTATAGGAAGTTCTGTTTAAGGTCCCGACATGAAAAGGGCATTAGGAATAGGGGGACTATTGTGTCCAATGGTTTCTAATATATCTATATCTTGTGGCTCCTTTCTTGCAGCTTGAAAGGGGTTACTTACATGTTGCTTGGATTCAAATATCTTACACTTGAGTATAGTCATTTATGTTGGGGGTCCTTGCATGAAATGGGCATTGGGATTCGGGTGTCCAAATGTCCGGACCTGTACCTTAACCCATGTACCTGTACCTGTACCTAAAATTTGTTTAGGTACACAGCTCTAATGATTATACTTGCAGCGCTAGTTTAAAAAGAATGTCTTCCTTGCACTCCAGGTTGAAGCCATCTCTTTTCAGTATGTGTGTTGGGTTCTTTTATGCGCAGGGGTTTGACGACGGAGGCTAATGCCTTATTCAGCTTAAGTTCCCCCAACAATCCCTCACAACATGTCCAAGCAGGGGCCGACTCTGGGATCGAAGAAAGCACACGGATACACAGAGAAATTGATCCATATTGCCAAGCAGCCAGACCACAAACAAAGTTAACAAACAAACAGACAGACAGACAGACAGACAGACAAACAAACAAGCAAACAAACCTTCAGCTTCCTGCGAGCGTTGAACTTCTTCAGGCAGTCGACAGTCTCTTGGCGGTGGATCTGGGACGCCACGCGTTCTCGTTGCTGTGGATATGGAGAGAAAAACAGAGTCGTAAGCAATCGAATCACCAGAGGCAGAGAAAAGATTGTGTTAAATTAACTTGGCAGGAACTAAGGCGTGAATGTATTACAGTAATCTACCATGATTAGGGCAAATATTATATACAGTAATAAGTTTTCTACATAACTGAATGTTACAAGTGTACGCACATGTCTAAGGCATAAGTGTATGCACATGTCTAAGATATACATGTACATGTAAGTATATGCACAAGTCATAAGTGTATGCAGATACAAGACAAAAATGTATTCAGATGTCTGAGACATACATGTATGCTTGCCAAAATTCCCAAGATGTCATACCATCATCACCAAGGCTACAGCCGGACCCAAGGAATAAGCAAACCATTGCCATGGAAACTGCAAATGAAATCTCGAAGACACAAATGAAGGGCCTTGGGCCGTGGAAATTTCATTGACCACTTAATGGTTTCGTTATAGTTTCATCAATTTACAGGACTTCTGCTTCTTGGGTTTATTTCCTGTTCAAAATGCTCTTCTAATGCGATTATTTTTGCTATTCGTAGCCTTGGCAGTAAATGTATTTTTGTGGGAGCACACTTCCATACAAAACTGTACAGATACATTACCAAAAATCTTTTTTCTTATTTCTTCTTATTTTCTTATGTTGAGAAAGATTTTCTTATACAAAGGAAAAACAAGAAAATTCAAGAAACCTCCTGGGAAGTCGTGTCTATGTCAATTCTTACACAAAGCATTTTTTTCTTTCTTGAACTTTCTTGGTTTAAGTTCACTTAAGAAAAAAAAAATTCTTAGATGCAATTCTTGTTTGTGCTTAAAACAGGGATTCTTGTTTGTGCTTAGAACAGGGATTCTTGTATACAGAATAATATTCTTGCTGACAGAAACATTTTCTTTGTAGAAGGAAGAACAAGAAAAATAAGAAAAAAACGATTTTTGGTAGTGTACAGGTGTAAATACAGCTACATAGTGGTAGGTGGCTAGAATTGGGTATTTGCAGGACATATGATAGTGTTAACAGCCTTAAGTTTGTTAATGAGGAACGATCTATGGTGTCCTCCTTTAGATTAATTCGAGGCATCAGAAGATCATGTCATGTATTAGCCATAATTATGTATGAAATGGCTCACAATAGAACTGGTCCATATGCAGCTATATGTCCATGTATGTATATCTATACATACAGTGTCGTAACAGAAAAACTCTACACTGCATTCCTCAAACCCACCTCCCTATAGAGGTAACTGCCACTACATCCAGCACTCTGACTCATTAAGTCTACACTTTGGTCATTACGTCGCCATAGAAACCGATAAACAGTTTTTACAGGTACTAACTGATCCTATTACTTTAGTGGGGCCTAGCTTTATTTGGTAGAAGAACACCAATATATTGAGATGGGGACCCTATGTGCTAAAAATCTAGAATATCTATGCTACTTGCTGCAAAAGGGTTTTAAAAACAGAACAGTTGTTAAGAGATCTCTGATAACCACAGTTTCAGTACCTAGCTACCACTGCATGGTACATGCAACTTGTAGCATTTACAAAACATTGACTTAGCTACCGTTTTGATAGCAGCTATAAGCTGAAATCATTGTTTTTCTTGTGACACTCAATTCAATTCTTTGACATTAAGTTGAACTTTTAGACATACTACATGTAAAGGTCCTGTCACATTACAGAGTGTACAACATGTCTATGATAGAAAAGCACAGTTGTGGATGTGTGCTACAAAATACTCATGTGACAGAAAAGACCAGTTCTATTGATGTCTTGTTGGAAATCACACGATAGAAGGTACAACGTGACTTCACCTGTGACAACATGGCATATCTGTGCTACCAACTCCCAAACCTGACCTTGGCTTGAGTCAGAAACAAACCTGTTAATGTGCCATTCATTTACATAAACCCGACAGTTAATGAAACTTGATAGCCTTGTTTGGGACAAATGGACGTAACCAGACATTTAACGGTACAAATGCCCTTGCCAAACCAACCTCTCACTGCAGAAGTGGCGCCCAATGGATCTAATGGAGACATAAATAAGCCAGACGCTTGGAACGATAGGAAAGAATAACAGCAATGAGCTGTGTGTTTAACAGTAACCAGGGCTCGAAATTCTTTTTTGGGAATAGGTGCACTGGTGCACCCAGCCAAAAAAATTAGGTGCACAGAAAAAATTTTGGGTGCACCACATAAAATAAAGTTGAATGTCAGCAAAACATAATTACAGTTTAAGGCTCTTATGGTTATAATTAAGAATTCCAATCTGTAATTCTATAGCTTCCAATTTTCAGACAAGTAGTGCATCAAAGAAAGTGCAACAAAGGGTTATATTGCTTTTTCTGATACATTGTACTGTTTACTAGTGTACAATAGTACCTTTACCCTATAGCCTACAAATATCTCTAGGTGCACTGGTGCATCCACAGTCAAAAATTAGGTGCACAGCTCCAATTTTGGGTGCACACAGGTGCACATGCACCCAGTGTTTCGAGCCCTGGTAACCGTGCGCAGTCGACTGGGGAAACGGAGTGAATAGTGCTTTTATTGGAGAGAAGCGGGAACCTGACAGGAACCTGACAAAAATAACTGCCTTTTGTTATCCCAGCCCAGGGTATAAAATACTCTCCTGTTCATGCAAGGTTCATACACGTATTTCTGGTCGGAAAATTTGCATTGTGAATAGTTGAATCAGGTTGGTAAGGCACTGAATAAAAATACTCTTTGTACGCAATGAAGTGTTTCGTTCGACCAACGTTTCGCATTGTGTTGGTGTAAGATTTAAGGTTGTTGTCAGAAACGTTGTGGTGACGAGAAAAAAGATGGACATGAATAATTTATTTCAAGGTAATTGAATACCGGTAAAGTCAGAGTCAGAAGTAGCATTTCCAGTCCTCTGTGGGACACAGGCTCCTGCTCTGCATCTAAATGAGCTTCAAAATGGTTCAAGTGCTGCAGTTTGTAAAGTGGTCACTAGGAGGCATTGTTCCCGTTTTGTGCAATCATCATCAGTTTCTGTGCTCTGTTGCTTTAGCAGAGGGAATTTCAAACATTCTACAGCTGCCCTCAGTCTTTCTTCATCTAAGTTCACCGCGTCATCTTTCTCACAAACTGTGTCAGAGGATGCTAGTGTAAACTCAAGCCAAGGCTCGTATTTCCCGAGAACCATAGTAGAATGGAACTCGTTGTCATCAGATGCTGTAGGAACATCTTCACTAAATAGTTCAAAGAACGATTGCAGTCAGATGTGCAAAACTTAGGTGTGACAGGCCGTTCAGTGTAATATAACCAGCTGCTGCCGCGCCGTGTGCCTGCGAAGCTGGTGTGTTACGCCGAAGGGCGGTTATACCGGCTATACAGATACAGAATCTGATACAGATACAGAAGGCCGAAGAAATGTTGACAGTGTTTCCAGTCATCCAACAGACCGTAGCAAAAACCTGCCAGAGCTAACATTTCTTTGGGGTTTGATGGCTTAAAGCAAGGGACACAAAATATTCAATCTGACATTGTGATGAGATCCAAAACAGACTTGCTGTATTTTACCGTCTGTTAACAGATGGGGGCTTAGAACAGTTGACTCTTTAGTAAGAATGTACACTAAACATTGACTGTACCCCATTGTTCAGTTTATTAATATAGTTGCGTTTGTACAATTTACATCTGTATAATTGATGTTACAATTTGGTGTTGCAAATATCAGTGTCCTGATGCATCTACCTTTTACATTCACTTGTTTACCTAAATTTATTTGATCGCTACCGAAATTTAAAAAAAGTAGAGAATCTCTACCTACCGGCCCAGTTTTTTCAGGATCAGAACCGGAAACACATTCAACATCCAGGCCTGTCAAACTTATTTATTCTTTTAGGTAAAATTTATATTCTCAACTATCGTGAAAAGACTTTACATTTATCTGGTTTTGATTTCTTATGTCTCTTATGTTCAACAATTAGAATACATTATTGCCAAATGACTTGATAAGACTCAAAAACACCTGGGAAAGTGGGGAAAACTATATACTGTCCTTTCAACATAAATCTTTCTTGTCATTATGTATTTGATTACCAAAATGTATAGGTTCCCATTAACTATTTGTGATCTTATATTATTGTTTCCTGTTTTTTTGTATCAGTTTTGTGGTTTCTCATGTGTTTCGTTTATTTTGTATATGTGCCATGTTTATTATTATTTCTTTGTTATTTTGAAAACTAATAAGAGGAATGAAAAAAACAACAACATCCGAGGCCTAACTACTTGCTGTGTGAGCTGGATTCTGATTGAGCTGTATCCTGTAATGGTTTTAACTTGATGATGGATTGAGTTTGATTTGTAAATAGGTAGCAATTGTAGTAATTTGCAGGTATGCTTTTATTACCAGATATGTCGACTGATGGTTTCAGTCATAATTAGCTTCTGACCTCTGACCTCAACCAATCCTTTTCTTCAATTCTACCTGCTTTTACCTGTATGTAAATATGTAATTATGTGTGTAATTCTGTGTGTATGTATGTATTTTGTGATATACATGTAGTGTTTATGAGCCCTGGAAGATTAGCCCCCTGGAGGGGCTAAAGGGTATCTTAATCTCAATAAACTCAATCCTGTGCAAAGTGATAAACAACAGCCCCCTTGGTACTTACACATATCCAGGGGTGCCTGAGGGCCTGCTCAGCGGTGATGCGCTTGGCTGGGTTCAAGTTCAACATGCTGTTGATCAAGTTCTTGGCCTCTGGTGTGACAGTATCCCACTCCGGTGAAGGGTACTGGGGTGGAGAAGAAAAGAGAATACAGAATGGATATCAAACAACCGTCAATAGTAAATAGTTTCATCAAGACGTGGGTAAATCACTGATTAACAAAGTTCTTTCTGCACGACCAGAATAAACTCGTTTTAACAACTGACTGAGAATTTTGTCCAATGCTGATCTCAAACAAGTTTACATGTTGCTTGCTGACGAGTTAATCTTCCACTGGTCGTGGCAGACAAGACAGACAAAATGTACAGTACGTTGATGAAGGTTAGACATCCAGGTAATGAGATTCGCAAGGTAACAGTTACTCAAGCAACTGGATAAACTTAGGAAAAGGTAAGAGTCATTTCAGACAGCATCGTCCAGTCCGCTGTCTTTCGTCACTGACTAGAGGAATATCTCGATTTGCCTGCTTTTAAACCAAACCTCAGAATTGACATGTTAAAGAGGTGACAATTTCAGTAACATATGTATCACTAAGAACCAGAGACTTAAGTTAGAAAAGAGGTTTGTGTAGACTAAATAACAAACAACTGTACAACAAGGAACTGTCATAGAATAAGGAACTGTTTACTTACTATGTTGACTGTCACTAAACCAGTTTGTGGTTTCTTCGCCTCAACAAGTATTTTACTTTTGATATTAATTTTCGGTACGTGATGTCTAAAGAAATATAATTTTTTTTTTATTCATCATTTGTTCATTTTCAAAAATTGTAAGCAAACTCTGCAATTCAGGGTGATTTTTCCCCCTGCTCATGTACCTTTTCACTTGGTGATAATAAATTTAAAAAAAAATGTATTAAGACAGAAACATCACATCTGGATTTCCTCGATTTTAGACCAAACCTCAGAATTGATGTTAAAGAGGTGATGACAATTTTAGAGACATATGTATCATTGTATGTAAAAGCCAGAGACTTAAGTTAAAGAGAGATATGTGTAGGATAAATAAAGACAGAAACACTCACATCGTATGCTCCAGCCTTGATCTGCGAGTACAGCTTGTGCTGATCTTCGTCCCAAAACGGAGGGTACCCCACCAGCAAGATGTATAGAATTACACCTGAACACGGACAAACAAGTCAGGGCATAAACACTTTCCTCTCAAAAGTTGTATACGAAACCCTTATATAGTGTTGCATTAACCATTTCTTGCCTGTACTATCACAATCATACTTAGTCCACAGGGTAAAGGTAGTCCCATAGCCTTTTTGAGGCCGTAGAGGCAGTGGGTTGTTATCCACTGTGTCTAGGGCACAGTATTGGAAGGCGGAGCACAACCCTCTCCTTTCACCGCTTTTTACATCCCCAAGCGAAGAAATATACCCATTTTTACACCTGGGTGGAGTGAGGAAGTTCGTGTAAAGTGCCTTTCCGAAGGACACAATGTCTAGCCAGTAATCAAATCTGTGACCTCTCTGTTTCTGCTAGTCTGGCCTCAGCCATCCAATGCTACATGTTAAGTATTGGACTACAAACCTGTGCATCTTCATGCAGTCATTGTGATTATCTCCCCTTCACTATATTAAAAGATATCACATGACTCTATCGCCAAATAGTAGTATCTTTCAAGTTAGGCTCTTCATATAAGGTAACTCGAGACTGAAGAAAGCCAATTGGATGATTCTTTTATTAGCAATAGAGCAAACATAAAGCTCTATCAGCTAAGATTTCGACATACATGTACATGTAAGTTGATAATTTTGAACGTCATGATCAACAACTGTACAGAATCTGTCTCAGTTGTGGAACACCACAGGTGACAATTAGCAAAGTATTGGACTGTAATTATTGCTTTTAAGGAGCTGTGTTATTTTTGTTCTCTACTGTCACTTTGTATGCCTTGGTATGTTGTAATTGTAATGTGTATGAATGTGTATACCACAGGAAGAATATTTTTGGATCTAAATAAAACTAAAACTTACCGCATGCCCACATGTCGACTGGCTTGCCGTAGGGGTCCTTCCGCAGGACTTCTGGGGACAGATAGCCAGGGGTGCCTGCAAAACCTGTACACACAACTGTGTCAGACAGTGCCTGTTTTTTCTGGAGTGATTCCTATATCATATCTTTTCAGAGTTAAGGGTCAACTTGCATTGCACTTACCTGTATTCCATTATCATTTTTCATACATTCCATTCTGACTTTATGCAATATTTTCTGCTATAATTTGTTGTGTTAGATTTTATTGCTCGTCTTCACTTTTGAACACAAAAATAAACAAACATACAGTGCACGACTTCCTTTGGCTTGCCCATTGTCTTGTCTCCAGGAAAGGACTTAAGAACAAAGAAAGAACAAGACTGAAGACTTTTGACAGCAACTCTACCCTTCTACACATACAGGTATCAAAACCCTGCTTCATTGGTCAAGTTGAAATACATGGGTGACAAAAACAAGACCAAAGTCATGTTAAAGTCTGCCCACAACCGTTGTTTGTGCGGCAAAATCAGATCTTAGGCCAGACCAATTTAATTTCTTGGTTAACGGATTTTTATTTGTAATTTTAGCACAAAAAAATCATGAAAACAGAAGGCTGGGGTGAAAACTTGCACCTGACCCTGTTCACTCCTTGATACCGTGTGCACCAAAGTACAAACTTTCCTCTGAGATTTTGTTTTCATGTTGTTTTTCTAATCTAGCATTTTTTTTTTAAATCTTGTTTTATTGTGTTAACCAAGAAAATAAATTGGCGTGGCCTTATATGGACAAATTCCATAAAAAGCGAGCTCTCATTCCAGATTAACCGCCCACACACGGATAACTGGCCCAGCTAAGTGCTGTGCAGACAAGACATTTAATCGCATCCATGAATCCTCTCTGTTCATCAGAGATGGTGACACGGCCTGCTCTGGGGATGAGATAATCACGGCTCGGATGTCTGTGTTTGGAAGCACGCCAGCCAGACTGCCGGGTGACAAATAAGCAATTTCTGCATCCGACTGATGCGTGCGCGATCCCGAAAGTCTTAATGTCAAACTTGTAACAAATAATCTGCTCTAGCAGGCAGTGTATGTTACATATGAGGGGAGACATAATCTGAAAGACAGGTACATGTTTCTAGGGCTCCTCCACAAAAAAAATTCATCTTGCTTTTCGTTCAACGACTTTAAAAAAGAAGGGGAGGGCGATTTTGCTGATTTTGCCAGAAAATTTCTAACTCGTAACAAATAATCGGCTCTAGCAGGCAGTGTATGTTACATATGAGGAGAGACATATTCTGAAAGACAGGTACATGTTTCTAGGGCTCCTCCACAAAATTCATCTTACTTTTCGTTCAACGACTTTAAAAAGGAAGGTGAAAGTGAAGGTGATTTTCCCAGCAAATTTGTTGTCAAAGCCAAGGACAAACATATTCTGAAAGACAGGTATTTGGTAATTGGGATTCCCCTGGATACAAAATTGCATCTTGTTGTTTGTTCCTTTCACAGACTTTGGATCTAGAGATGCTGGTGATTTTTCAAGTAGTTGCTAAAGGCGGCGTCACAATTCATGCCAGCGTCGGCCGAATTTGTAGATTGTAAGAAGCTTGCCGAATTTTAAAATCGCCCGAGCGTCAACCGTATTTTCTAATGAAAATCTTGAGCGACGTCCGTCGAACACTAGAAACTAAAAATCCTCCATGAGATGGTACCATCTCTTGGACATGTACGAAGTCAGTATCGACTAACCTGGTAAAAGGCCAATATTTGGATCAACTTTTATTTCTAAAAATCGCCCGAAGCCCGCGTAATCGACAGGACTTTGGGCGTACTACGGCCGACAATGCACATTTGAAGCTCGCCAACACGTCGGCCGAGCTGAATTTCTTATTTGTGACGGGGGGCTTAAGGACAACAGTGCTCTGAAAGACACACTCATTTCAGGCTCCTACGCACACACAACTTCATCCCATAATTCGTTCATGGACTTGGAAAAATAAGGTGAAGGTGGTTTGGGCAGCAATTTCCGTTCATCCAAATGTCAGTAACTCAACCTTATCTCTTGTCAAACAGTTCCTATTAGAAGACACTGAGGCTATTACTTTCTTCTGTCAGTGGGAGAGATTTGACCAAAAGCTTAATCTGACTGCATCTGGCAAACCTTTCAAAGTGAACATCAACTTGATACACTACGGGCACTACGGTAAGCTATCTGTACAACAAGCTTATCTTTTGTGGTGAGGCGGTATGGAACAAAATTGGCTCTTCTATGCTAAGGCCACACCATTTTAATTTCTTGGTTAACAGAATTTTAAAAAAAATTCTAGATTGGAAAATCAACAGGAAAACAGAATCTCAGAGGAAAGTTTGCACTTTGGTGCACACAATTTCAGGGAGTGAACAGGGTCAGGTACAAGTTTTCACCCCAGCCTTCTGTTTTCATGATTTTTTTGGGCCAAAATTTTAAAAAAATCTGTTAACCAAGAAATTAAATTGGTGTGGCCTAAATAATATTCTGTCTTGTTTGTGACCCAGGGCCCCACTGTAAAATAGTAATTACACCACTGAGTTGGGCTACCCTGGTTAAACATAGACAGAAATTAACAAATAAATAAACGACTATTGATAAATGTCTTTTCCATGGTCCTTCCCAGAGCACAAGACAATGGTAGCATGGCATACATGACCCCACAGCAGAGAGCTCTGTTTTAAGTACCCATGTTTACATGGGTCGTTTTTTAAACCACCCATGTGAAAGTTTGTACATACTGGCAGCTGTACATGTATACTGCGGGGCCACGTTTACCCTGTCTGATGACTGTAGGGGAACATTGTCGGATTTACTGCATGTTTTCATCACACCTAAGAGCAATGCACTCCTTTTTACCAGCTGGCATAAAAGCTCATATTTTATTAAAAGGTTAGAACCAAATTTACAAGGCTCGAGCAACACAGAGATGCAAACCATGTCACTTGGACAAAGTCAAGACACTGGATAACGAATAGCACAGCTTTCTGAGAGAAGTCAGAGATAGAAACCATCTATATCAGGGCCCACCGGCCATATTGTAAGCACAATTGAAATGGGGATAGAACAGACTTCTAGGGACCTTTGACCTACAGTAGGTCAAAGGTCCCTAGAAGTCTGCAGTAACTGCTTGAGTCACATGACCCTAGAATAGTGGGTCAGTCTCTGTGAAGAAAAAAAAGGCCTCAAGGATGGGAAAAATTCATAATTTCTGAGTTTGCATTTGCTGTGTTGGAGGATGAGTTAGATTGACCTTTTACTGAGGTCTACATTGAAGCCTTGGCTTACAGTTGTAATTAAGCATAAAAATCCTTCTGAATCAAAGTTGACCTGTAATTTCCAACACAAAAATCAGATTTACCCAACTTTTAAACAGCCCAGCTCCAGTCTTTGTCAACAAATTAGCAGTCCACTGCTTCTGTGACTCCATGACATTCCTTGACAAAGACTGGAGTCGGACAGTCGAAAATTTGGGTCCAGTTTTTGTTTTGGAGATTACAGTTCAACTTTGCCTCCCTTGAAGCCTGTTACAAGTGTAGCTTTATATATACTGCGTATGTATAAAACTGCACCACAGGGTAGCACATCCCCACCATTCGCATACTTACCATACTGGAAAATTTTTAACTTTGATCCAACACCAAGAGTTGAACTCACCATGAATTTTCGGTTGGACCTCCAACCTTCGTCAGATGTTCGATCCACTGCGTTGAACGCTGGGAAGTCGGAGACATGATGACATCAGCAGTGAATCGAACACAGCGGGCAGACGGAATATTCCACCGTCGCGGTTCAGGGAGGGGTGATCCCGCTGCGTTCGATTCACTGCTGACGTCATCACGTCTCCGACTTCCCGGCGTTCAACGCAGTGGATCGAACATCTGACGAAGCTTGGACGTCCAACCGAAAATTCATGGTGAGTTCAACTCATGGTGTTGGATCAAAGTTAAAAATTTTCCAATATGTACTCAGCCCAACACAGATGAGCTTTAATACGTTGATGAAAGTTAGACATCCAGGTAGTAAGATACGCCAAAAATAATTACTCAAGCAACTGGATAAAGTTTTGAAACAGTCAGACGTTTCAGACAGCGTCCACTGTCTTTCGTCAGTGACTGGTGTAAAAACTGGTGTTCTCAGTCCTATCATTAGTCACTGACGAAAGACAGTGGATGCTGTCTGAAACGTCTGACTGTTTCAAAACTTTATCCAGTTGCTTGAGTAATTATTTTTGGCGTACAGATGAGCTTTCATGCGAATACTTACCATACCATGCCTGTTGATCACCATTCACCTCAATGGCAAGACCGAAATCTGCAAGCTTCACTGCAGCTCCCTTCTGCTTACTGGCAAGTAACAGGTTCTCAGGCTAAGAGACACGGGGAGAAGCATCTCTTTTAAGAAGTGTTTCCACCCGTTAGGACCGGTCGGGTCCTGCCGGGGTCTGAGAATCTGCTCCCTGCCAGGAAGGAGAGCAAAGCTGCCGCCAAGCTCACGGACTGGGTGTAAACATCACGCCGCAAGGCGGGGTTTCGTCCCAAGCTTTTTTGAAAGGGGGTTGGCAAATCGATCAGGCTGATGCGATATGATTAACGGACAACTTATAACAAAAGTATATGTATCACTTATTACTCTACAAGGCGGGAAGGACATGTTTTTGTCCCAAGCTTTTTTGAAAGGGGGTTGGCAAATCGATCAGGCTGATGATTAACGGACAACTTATAACTAAAGTATATGTATCACTTATGACTCAACAAGGCGGGAAACACATCCTTTTGTCCCAAGCTTTTTTTGGGGGGGGAGGGTGGTAGCCTTTTGCAAATTTATCAAGCTGGTGACTTTAACTTTGTCTTTACCACGGACAACAAGTCAAAAGTACATGTACCACTATTACTTCACAAGGCGAAAAATAACTTGTTCTTGTCCCAAGCTTTGAGTGTGTGTGTGTGTGTGTGTGTGTGTGTGTGTGTGTGTGTGTGTGTGCGCATGAGTGTGTGTGTATGCGTGGTGGTGGGTGATAGATCTTATAGATCAGGCTGGTAATTAACTGTGCCACGGACAACAAGTCAAAAGTCACAATCATGTACCACTATCACTTGACAAGGCAGATAATGTTTTAGTCCCAAACTTTTTTGGGGGGGGGGGGAAGGGGGAGAAATAGATCAGGTTGGTGATTATAATTACATAAACAAACAACACAAGTACCACTTCAAAAGTGAAGAGACCATTACATGTCAGTTTTGGGTTGGGCTGTCTTTCAGCTCCTCTCATGGTAACAAGTACAGACTGTATCTGATAGCAGTTGGATTTGGTCCAAAGCTTTTCTGAGCTGCAAAGTGATCAGGCTGGGGACCAATGCCAAGTCAAGTCTGTGAATAACATTTGTTCATTATTGGATCGTCTGTGAATCAGCTACTTGGAGTCTGTCCTGATTGTACTTGGACTTGGCCCAAAGGTTTTCGAGGATCAGATGGATCTGGCTGCTAGCCGTCGAGACAAGGCTGGTTATAACTTAAAGCACGAATCAGACCTCAAGTGCGTGAATAAACTCAGATTTTGTTCATGATAGGATCAGTCTCTGATAGCACGGTAAAGAAGTTTGTCCTGAGTGTGCCTGGATTTAGTCCAAAAGCTTTTTTGGAGCGACCTATATATCAGACTGGGGACCATTGCAACATGATCAATTTAAACTTAAGACATTAATCATATCTCAAGGGTTTAAACACTTTTTTTTTCATTTCTGGAGGCAACTGAGCTAATTTCAAGGCAAGCCTGAGCCTGTTCTGATTGAGGTAGGAGTCTGCCCAAATCTTTTTCGAGCAGCATTAAGAGCGGGCGAGGTGCCATTGCCACATGACTCATCATAATCTAAGGCATGACTCAATCTACAGAAACATGACTATCATACCATTTTGTCCATTACACGATCAGTCGTGATTCGACGACTTTCATGGAACACAAGTCTGATTGTACTTGAATTCTGTCCAAAGTTTTATCAAGCTGAAGATAGATCTACTGTCACAGTGTAACCCTTGTGTGTGGGCACCGACAAAAAGTTAAACTTTCATGGTGCATGATCTGCAGTGCTAGCCTGGTATCCATCTAGCTCTGTTCGCTCCTTTGATCACTTCCCTGCAGAACAGTCTGGCTATTAAAGGCACTTCATGAGGCTTGAAACTTGAATATAAAAACTCCAATTATTCCATTACATATCGACATTACAACAGCAAAGATACGATGTCGCTGTGTGGTGAGATCTGATAGAAAACCCAAGCCCTAATAGACTGATCCTGACTGTCCATCAAAATTAGTAGTTCGACCAATGAGAGAGTGACTGCATGTCCGTCAAATATTTGCATCTTTATGTTTTGCTTTTGCATTTCTAAATTTTGACGGAGGTGGGCGGGTCTATGGTATCGGTCTATTTACACTAGGCGTGTGAAACTAAAAGATCACCATGTAGCTTTTCTTGTGCCGCTTTTGAGCACTTTTGATAAGAAATCCACACACAAATGTGGTAAAAAGTGGTATTAAATGTCAATTTCATAAAGATTACAGCAACTAGAATATTTCCAGTTTTCAAGCCTCATTAAATGCTCTGGGTGCCTTTAATTAAGAAACAACTGGCATTTGGACATTTGCCTAAAATAGGTTAGAGTTCTGATTGGCTCCGACTGACATAGTCCTTGAAAATATCATGGTAGTGGGGTTAAAACAAGCACTGTAAATGCTAAATGACAGGGAGAAAACGGAGTGTTCACGGTGGTCAGGCTCCGGTGGTTTTAAGTTCGCATTTGAGACAATAGTAGACAGGAGGGTAGAAGGGCAAAACATTTCATGAAACCACCGCGAACATTTCTGCATTTACAGTACTCCTTCTGAGAAATATTTGAAATACAGTATTTGAAATAATGCAGGACACAAGGATCACACTTTTCTGCATCGAAGCGGCCAGAGGAACGAACCAAAGCTAGAATAGACCAAATACCAGGTTAATGCAACGACAGTACTTTTAAAAGAAAGACCTGATGCGTCCCAAATCAAGCCCTTGTACAACGTATGATCATAGAATGTTCTTCAAGTTAAACTTCAAGAAAGAAAACAAGAAGTCAAGTCCTTAAAGTGGTACATGTCCAAACCTGCTCTCCGTAAATCTATGTCAAACTCAAAGGTCACTGGCATTTGAAGCACACCAGAATCAAAGTACAAAGGTAGGGTTGGGTGTATTGTAATGCCTAATGTGCCACAGGGTAGTTGGGCAGCCTGGCTGTGTCCCGAACAGCCAGACAATAAGTAGGAGTAAATAGTGAGGGGGGGGGGGGGGGGGGTTACAAGCACAATTTTGGGGATTTCATTCCGTTGATCATCTACATGAAGTGTGTATTAACAGAGGGGGATAGAACACTCAAAGAGGGTTGATACACACGGTTTGGTTGCTGGCTGGCTGTAGGAGTGTCTTCAGGGCCTTCCAGCCCTGGGTTCAACTTCTTATATAAAAGGAGAAAGTTACACAAGTTTAACCACATCTTATATGCATCTGAAAATGTTAATAGCAATGTACATCCTTTCCAACTACAAACATGTACTTTGTTTGGATGCATAAAGAAAGAAAGACATGCCAAGTGATGGAATACATTCATTATGGATGATCACAGAATGTAATTATACGACCCCAACAGTAATCAACAACCAACCATGGTGTCACAACCCTCTAGAGCATGCCCTGAAACTCCTCAGATCTGTACTGTACAGTGAGGAGTGTGTCTCTGTCCCGTGCTGAGGGTATGTGAGGGGTGAAAAGACGGCTGAATGCGAGGTGTTTACACACAGTTCGTGGCATGGTGGTGTCTCTGCTCTCCGTCCTGGTGGCAGGGCACAGCCTCGGCGGTGTGTGGTTGGGAAGAAAACAGACATTTTAACAACAGTCCAAGCTTTGAAAAATGCATAGTTTTCGTAAAAAATGTTCTAAGATGTGCTTGTACAAGACATTGTAGAGACTTAACGTCATTATAATGTTAGAAAACAAATTTCCGGCTACGTCTCTTGCCTTCGTCACGTATGAGTGATCTACTCCTACTGTTACGTTACGTAAGGCAACACCAATTTACTTCCTTGGTTCTCTAACATTCTAAGGCCACACCAATTCAATTTCTTGGCTAATGGATTTTCTATTTTCCAAAAAAAAAATTAAAAAAAAAAAATCTGGCTGGCCCAGCCTTCCGTTTTCCTGACTTTTTTTTTTCTAAAATTTTTTTTTGGGGAAAATGAAAATCTGTTAACCAAGAAATTAAATTGGTGTGGCCTAAGGTGAAAATATAGCAAGTAGACATCATAAAAGCAGAGGGCAGGGAGGAAAACTGAATCCAGGGCTTGAAATTCATCTTTGGGAATAGGTGCACTGGTGCACCCAACTCAAAAAATTGGGTACACAGAAAAAAATTTTGGGTGCACCAGATAAAATAAAGTTGAATGTTCTTCAGAACATGATTACAAAGTTTAACGCTGCTGCCTTTCTTAAGAACTGTAATTCTATAGCTAACTTTAAAATTTCAAACAAATAATACATTGAATAAAGTACAGCAAAAAGTTATCATGCTGTTTTTTATACTTACATTTCAAGAATATTCTGTATACTAGTGTACAATAGTACCTTAACCCTATAGGCTACAAAAATATCTAGGTGCACCAGTGCACCCACAGTCAAAAATTAGGTGCACAGCTCCAATTTTGGGTGCACTGGGTGCACATGCACCCACTATTTTGAGCCCTGGAATCTGACTATATTTACTCCCTAAACTGGCCCTCGTGCTCTGCTTTCACATCATTTTTCCAGTTTAGCACATTTCTATAAAATCCGAGAACAGTTAGTGTGGCCAAGCAATAGATAGAATGAGTCAGTATCATATTTATGGTCAAATATGGAAGTGGAGGACTGCTAGCTCTACAGAAGGCTGAAGCTGCAACCGGAAATTTACTGACGTAGCATTCTCAAAAGTGTTGGATATAGTCTAAGAGTTCAATCTCTCTACAACCTTTCCAGGCTAAATATATTTTCCTGTACGCATATATAAAACAAAGTTAACTCAAATGAGGGGTAACTATACATTTACTAGGCTCCAGCAATATTTGTGAGGCAACATGATGAAAAATAGTCAATATCTAGAGACAGTCAAAATACATGGATATCAACAGGTTGAACAGAACTGAACAGTTATTGCTGGTAGCGTTACTCTTTACTTGTGATACGTACCTTTAAATCCCTGTGCACGATGTCGTTCTGATGGCAATGTAGAACGGCCTCTAGAATCTGCTGAATACAGTGGCTGTGTGGGCAAAGTGAAACAGCACAATTGAACATACACTCTTCGGTCGGATTGTTCTGTACATTGTATATGGTCCATATTGCCCGTCACACATATCCGACCCTCTCCAGACCATGGTTGGGAGTTAAGCCCCTGTCACACATAGCCAACCATGGCCTCCCAACCTTCTCCAGACCATTGTTGGGAGTAAGCCCCTGTCACACATAGCCGACCATGGCTTCCCGACCTTCTCCAGACCATGGTTGGGAGTTAAGCCCGTCACACATAGCCGACCATGGCTTCCCGACCTTCTCCAGACCATGGTTGGGAGTTAAGCCCCTGTCACACATAGCCGACCCTGTCCCGACCTTCTCCTGACCATGGTAGGGAGTTAAGCCCCTGTCACACATAGCTGACCCTGTCCCGACCTTCTCCAGACCATGGTTGGGAGTTAAGCCCCTGTCACACATAGCCTACTATGGCCTCCCGACCTTCTCCAGACCATGGTTGGGAGTTAAGCCCCTGTCACACATAGCCTACTATGGCCTCCCGACCTTCTCCTGACCATGGTTGGGAGTTAAGCCCCTGTCACACATAGCCGACCATGGCCTCCCGACCTTCTCCAGACCATGGTTGGGAGTTAAGCCCCTGTCACACATAGTCGACCATGGCCTCCCGACCTTCTCCAGACCATTGTTGGGAGTAAGCCCCTGTCACACATAGCTGACCATGGCCTCCCGAACTTCTCCAGACCATGGTTGGGAGTTAAGCCCCTGTCACACATAGTCGACCATGGCCTCCCGACCTTCTCCAGACCATGGTTGGGAGTTGAGCCTGTCACACATAGCCGACCATGGCCTCCCGACCTTCTCCAGACCATGGTTGGGAGTTAAGCCCGTCACACATAGCCGACCATGGCCTCCCAACCTTCTCCAGACCATTGTTGGGAGTAAGCCCCTGTCACACATAGCCGACCATGGCTTCCCGACCTTCTCCAGACCATGGTTGGGAGTTAAGCCCCTGTCACACATAGCCGACCATGGCCTCCCGACCTTCACCAGACCATGGTTGGGAGTAAGCCCCTGTCACACATAGCCGACCATGGCCTCCCAACCTTCTCCAGACCATTGTTGGGAGTAAGCCCCTGTCACACATAGCCGACCATGGCTTCCCGACCTTCTCCAGACCATGTTTGGGAGTTAAGCCCCTGTCATACATAGACGTCCGTGTCCCGACCTTCTCCAGACCATGGTTGGGAGTTAAGCCCCTGTCACACATAGCCGACCATGGCTTCCCGACCTTCTCCAGACCATGGTTGGGAGTTAAGCCCCTGTCACACATAGCCTACTATGGCCTCCCGACCTTCTCCAGACCATAGTTGGGAGTTAAGCCCCTGTCACACATAGCCGACCATGGCTTCCCGACCTTCTCCAGACCATGGTTGGGAGTTAAGCCCCCGTCACACATAGCCGACCATGGCTTCCCGACCTTCTCCAGACCATGTTTGGGAGTTAAGCCCCTGTCATACATAGACGTCCGTGTCCCGACCTTCTCCAGACCATGGTTGGGAGTTAAGCCCCTGTCACACATAGCCGACCATGGCTTCCCGACCTTCTCCAGACCATGGTTGGGAGTTAAGCCCCTGTCACACATAGCCTACTATGGCCTCCCGACCTTCTCCAGACCATAGTTGGGAGTTAAGCCCCTGTCACACATAGCCGACCATGGCTTCCCGACCTTCTCCAGACCATGGTTGGGAGTTAAGCCCCCGTCACACATAGCCGACCATGGCCTCCCGACCTTCTCCAGACCATAGTTGGGAGTTAATCATGAGCAAGGTCATCTGTGGTTCAGCGAGGATGCCTACTAGCTATAGTCTTTAAAACATGTATGCGCCAGCCGACAATGAATCTTGAGAAAACAAACTTTGGAAAATCATATTGTTCTTAGATGCGAACTGAGTTGCGAGTGCTAGAATATGAGGGTTCCAGGCTACCCCCACCCCAGTGCCAACCTTGGTTGGGGAGTGGTCGTGGGAAGTTCCCGAATGTGTGACAGAGGCTCGCAGCAAACAGACACAATGTGTCAAATTGAATGTTACTCACTATCATAGCAATTACAGAAGTCATATGCCCAAGCAAATATCATGTTGCAAAAAACTTGTCTTCCATTATATCCAATAGTGTCTTCCATTATATTTCACATCATACACAAGCAACATCAAAAGAAGCAACCAGTTTTTCCGGTCAGTGTACATGTACATCAAAACATTTTTTGTACATGCACTTAAAATTTAGTATTATCACAATCATATATGCACCATTCAAAGTAAAAGCAGACATTATGACAATACATTATTATGTTGTATAAAGTAGCGTATATTCATTCCTCAAGCTAACCCGCATCTTTCACCCCGCAGTCCTTTCACACTACAGTCGTTCCTCGGTATGGTGTGTTACGCCGAATGGCGGTTACATGTATACCGGCTATATACATGTAGATATAGATACAGATACAGTAAGACCTCTGGAGCCGCATAGTTCCAGTTTACAACTTTTAAATTCAACCTTAGCCTAGTACCACTTTGACAGGCTGAATAAAAGTTCTAAACGGGAACTATGCGGCTCTAGATGTGTTACTGAGGGATAACTGCGATGCAATAGATGTCGGTTAGCTTGAGAAATGAGTCCACTCTACTTTATAATACATCATTATGTCAGACATTGAAATCAAGAAAAAAAAAATCATCAGCTTTCCCACCTGGCATCAGCTTCGCTATAGTACTCTCTAGCAACTATATCTTCAAACAGTTCCCCACCGGTAACCCTGGAACACAGGAGAACAACACCCGTCAATAATTTCATCAGGTTGGTTAATGACTGAATAGCAAGGTTCTGCTATTCACAACCAAGTATCTACAAGAGCTGACATTTTGATGACTATCTGTCATTTTCATCAGGTGTCATCTTCCATACTTTACATTTGGAACTGCATCATCTCACGATTGTTGCTCAACAATATCTAATAATGTAACAATACTTCACGTTTGGAACTGCATTGTTAGCAGTAACACCTACATGTAGCTTCAGTGCACTGTGAACTAGTCAGTATTGCCCTGATGAAGATGACAGACAGTCATCGCAATGCCTGCTCTTGTAAATACTTGGTTGTGAATAAAAAAAACCTTGCTATTCAGGAGAACAACACATTCAGGACATTGTCAACTTTTTTCCTTACTCAACTGTCACCATGTAAGAAGACTTAAGGCCATAACACGGTTACGGGTGAAAGTGATCTTGAACCAGTTTAGCTCAATTAACCTCACTGAATAGCTGAGCTTCTCGTCCACTGATTGTGACAGAGAAGACAGATGCTATGTATAGTATTTTACAGGTTCTTAAGGACTGCAAACCTTTCCAGTAGAGTGTATGTCAGGTGACATCGGTACCGTGTGAAAACTTCCTTTCCACTCATACTGTAAAATCAACTCCCCATGAAAATAAATGAAGTCACTGTATCACATTCAAACCTACTATACTAATGCCCCTGGATAGCTTTTCAGCACCAAGGTCTTCACACCTTCACATGCTGCTGCTACAGTGGTAAGAGACCAATAACAATGGTGGACTAACACATACACTCATAAAGAATGACCAAGACTCTGCAAAAATGAGCTGACTTGTGCCTCTTCCAAGATACCGGTGCAATGGCCAAGTGAAAAGAGTGTACCCGGAAGTTTGTCTTGCATTCGGTAGGCCGTGGGTTGGATCCCCGGCTGAGTCATACAAAAAATGGTACATACTGCTATCTCTGCTTAGCAAGCATTTAGGAAGAGTATGGCTACTAAGACAGACTAGTTGGCCACCGCCATACATGAAAAAATGTATCCACTATCTTACTTGCACCGGCCTAAGGCCACACCAATTTAATTTCTTGGTTAACGGATTTTTATTTTCAAAAAAAAAAAAAAATTTAGAAAAAAAAGCATGAAAACAGAAGGCTGGGCCAGCCATTTTTTTTTTCTAGATTTTTTTTGGGGAAAAATAAAAATCCGTTAACCAAGAAATCAAATGGTGTGGCCTAAGTACTGTAAATGCAGAAATGTTTGCGGTTGTTTTATGTTCGTGTTTCGTGATGAACTCTATACCAAGAACTTAAAACTACCGCGAAAAGCTGTTCCATTGTGTGACTGCATCACTAGTATTGTTTCAAACGCGAACTCAAAACCACCGCCAACACTCCATTATCTCCCCACCTCAAAATTAAAACCCAGCGAATACATCTGCATTTACAGTATGCAGACATGGCAGAAGAGGCATTTCAAGCCCCGAGGTGTGAATGCCATGGGGAGGTTTATGGCCGGAAGCCTGGGTCATAAACTAAAGAATTCCCGGCCATTCACACGACAGTCACAAGGTTTTGACAGGCCGTCACATGATGGTGCTTAAGTTGTAAACCATCACTTGAAATTGCTCACGGTTTTGCCGGGGGATTGTCAAATTTGTGTCCTCTACTCACCTATGTTACGTTTTACCGAAACTGTATGAATTTATGGAAACTATAGACTCTAATGACTCACAAAATCTACTGTAAAAGTCACAAACTCAAACCCAAGTGAATGCGCTTGATGTATATTTCATGATTTTGCACTTCAGTCAACTCTCATAATCGAGTTAACATTATCTAATATCATTGCATTGTCCTTGTGAACGCAGACTTGTTTTCTTTGCATATATCTTTTTACAAAGATTTAGAAAAGCAACAATGGAAAAGTCAAGAATTTAGTAAGTAAAATGTCCTGCCTGAAGGCTAATTGGAAGTAAAATGAAGACAAATATAACGTGACTAATCTAAATGCTGACTCTACAACTTTAACTTATTAGGTTTTTTTCAAACAACAGAAGACAAAGATCCCACTTTGTCCAGACGTCACGACGAGAGTATTTTCTTTCTGTCTGTACTATTAAACGTGGAAACATCAGGATGTAACTTCTTTAAAGAGCTCTTTTTAACGAGGAAAAACAGAAGTTGTTACATGTAAGTCATTCACATGATCGTCACATAGTTTTGCTGTAGTGTAGTGTCACACGAATGTGCCAGGGTTCTCGCCAGGGCAGTTGAGTGTAGGGGGCCCCTACGCTGTGATTTGGATCCCCTATGCTGTGATTTTGGCCCCTACGCTGTGTTTCAACCAGTATAGGGCGGCTTTTCTGTTGTTTTGATGCAAAAGTAAAAAACTTAGGCTTTATTTACACAAACTTAAGCCCTAAAAATGCAGGAAATAGTGTCTTTGCAAAATTTCCAGAGGGAGGATGCCTCGGACCCCCTAAAATATTACTGCCAGAATCCTTTATCATCATTGTAGCGCTTGCCATGCGGCTTTGCCACGCAAAGAAACCCCTACGCTGTGAAAAAATCCTGGTGAGAACACTGTGTGCCTATGCTGTAAAACAGCCAGTATTGGATTTCTTCCCCCAGGAGCAATGTTAAAGCCCTGTATAATGTTGTTTGCACGTCATTCAGGCCTGTCCATCAACTCTTACCACCCATGTGACTACTCGCTTACTGAATCAACTACCTATCACAGGCAGTCCTCAAATCAATCCGACGTTTCTGCAGCGCTGTAATGTGTTCTGTATTAGTTAAGCCTTCTGTCACGGGCAGGTATGGAATTATAACTCGGCCAAATTAACTACCGCCTTCATAAGGCCGCACCAATTTATTTTCTAGGTTAACGGAATAAAATTTTTTTTAACAAAAACAACATGAAAACAGAATCTCAGAGGAAAGTTTGTATTTTGGTGCACACAATTTAAGGGAGTGAACAGGGTCAGGTGCAAGTTTTCACCCCAGCCTTCTGTTTTAATGATTTTTTTGTTGTTGCTAAAATTAAAAATAAAAATCCATTAACCAAGAAGTTAAATTGGTGTGGCCTAAGAGCTCAAAATACTGCTGTTTTTCTCCTCCCCACAATATCACAGACTGTAGAATTTTTCCTGCAATTTGGGGAGATTGCCTGGAATGACCCAAGATCACACTGGCTAAGGATAAGCCTCAATCTGGCGACAGGCAGTACTAGTAACTACTAATATGTGTACAAGAATCTTGTAACGAATACCAGTATAGTGAAAGTAGTTTGCATATGATCATGAATGATATTTGTTGACAAATGAATTGAGTGATGAAATAGGCGTTAAGTGCCTTTCCCAGGGGCACAACATTGGGGCCTGCTATGGATTTGAACCCAGAACCTTTGGATTCAACAAGTTGAACCCAAACCAAAAGACCACCTAAACATGTAGACTGCTACTGAATATGGGACTTGTTTCGTGCCGGGTAACATCCTCCTTAGCCTCTATGAACTGAAAGGATTATTTCCTCTTTGCTTACCACAGGGTCGAGAATAACCCTGTCAGACGTCAGACGAGGATGTTGCCATGGCAACGGTTCCACGTGACGGAATAATTTCACCCGATGAGCCCCACTTGAGCAGCTCCAATGAAAAGAAGTCTCGTCCTCTGGTTGCGGATCAGATTACCGCAAACGACTTCAAGAATGGCCCGGAGGTAAGAGCGCTGCTAATTGGCTTCTCGATTTTTTTCGGGCTGGAAAAGCAATTTAGCTAACTTGTTGCTGGCTTCTGGAAATGATTGTGCTGTGAGCACTTGTTTGTAGTCAGCTGCTGATTGCTCAGGCTGCTTGAATGTGTTTTACCAGCAAACACAACCTTTAATCTGAAGTAAGCTTTACAAAAGGTGAATACAAATTATTGTGTAAGGTTTGTGAATTTCTTGGTAAGAGAGAAGAAAGAAAATCAACCCGACCTTTGTCTTAGCAACTTCAGGTTGCTGCATTTTTGAATGCAGCAAAGAAGCCTGCTGCCATACATTTTTTGTATGTGCTGCTAGGCACGACAAGATTAAGATCCCCCGAACGCCACGGCAACTGACACCTTCAATGGCCCGCTCCCATCCCTGCCAGTCGGGTGATCCATGGTAATTCTAATGGACTTCCAGGCAACCCTCCAGCAGTTGTCTACATGCCAACTCCAATCTACACGCACATCTGCATCGTCCAATCAATACACCATAGAGGGGGGTGGGGGATAAATAAAGACCCACCAGCAGCTGGAAATGACCTGGAGTGACCCGGACTTCTATGGACTGATTGGTGGAAAAAGGTCACCTGATCAATAGTTGTCACATCTACATTTGTACCAGCAGCTGGAATGACCTGGAGTGGCCTGCGGTTCTATTGTCTGATTGGTGGAGACAGGTCACCTGATTTACTTCTACCATGCAGCTTCTAATAAAATACTAACGACAAACACACTAACTATCCCGTTTAACGTACGGATAATGCGATAAACCCCCACCCCAACGAACAACATTAGCTCCTAAAACAACAGGAGCTACATGTGTAATTGAGTCATTAGCATACAACCTTGTCTTGACTTACTATTCTATTGAACCATCTGAAATTGTCTTCATTTCATAAACATACTTAGTCTAGTATCTATTCAGAGTTTTGGTATAAAACCTGGTTCTGTCAGATCTTTCTTTAGTCACTGACGAAAGATAGCGGATGCTGTCTGAAACGTCTGACTGTTTCAAAATCTTATACAGTTGCTTGACTGACTATTTTTTGGCGTATTTTATTACCTGGATGTCTAACCTTCATCAACGACTGTACATGCACCTAGATGCTTTATTCCTAAATGAATATGCAATGTAGACTTGATTGCACACCCTGTTGCACCCATACACTTCTCAAAACAAGTACAAGTTTTAATAGTCTCGATGCTACAGACCGTTTTGAGTACATACTTAAATGCAACAATCCCCACAATGCTAACACAGGCAAATATCTAAACGACTGCTTTCACATTAGAAAAAATACTGAAACTAAATGATTAAATCAATGATTACAACACAATATCGAAAACATATGCTAGCCCTTATTGTATTGTTAGTAATTATGATGTTAAGTCTTATTCTATACTTCCACTTTGTGTTATGTGAACAAATTCTTGCCATACCTTGTACTATGTACAATTGTCGTGCAATAAAGTTCTTCTTCTTCTATAAATACATACTGTACAAAGCATCTGTCTTCTCTGACACAACCAGTTAAAGATCAGCCCTTCAGACTGGTTCAAGATCACGTTCACTTTTTCACTCTTACTTGAATAGCAAAGAAAAAAACGTGAAGAAACGTGAGGGTACTTACAAGTCAAAGACGAGATAGTGAAACCCTTCCTCCGGTATGCTATCGTGTAGTCTCACTGTGGGACAAGAAGGAGCGAAACGGTTAGAGGAGCATTTTCATTCACAAACCTTGCAGAGGTGAATTGAACAACAAGTAGATACAAATATACAGTCAAATCTGCCTAGGCGACCACCTTTTCAACGCGACCACCTGGCCATGGCGACCGCTTTTTCTCGGTCCCGAAAATTTTCCCCATAGGCACAAGCATTAAGCTGCCTGCCCAAGGCGACCACCTGTCCAACGCGACCGCGACCGCCACGAATTGGGACCGCACAGAGCACAATTCCTGCCCATGGCGGCCGCCTAATTTTCAAGCGTGCGGTGACATCGGATCATCTTGTTGTCGGTGTTTTCAAGACTTTGAAGGACAAAAATAAGGACAAAAATATATGGAATAGCAATGTTATAGCATCGATTCCTCCATGAACTGTTTTGATAAAACGTTCCCCCTATAAACATTGTTTGTGATGTTGTTGTGCCTATCGTAATCTTATAGTTTACTGCAAACTCAGTTCGTTCGGTTCAAACTCAATTTTCAAAACGAATACATAGTGCATGGCGTCAAAAATGCAGGAGATGGGGAGATGACATAAAGGAGTGGACAGGACGGTCACTTGCAGAATGTACCCAGAGGGCGAAGGACAGGGAAGGATGGAGGAAGCTTGTGCTGAAGGCGACCATGGTCCCCGACCCTCAAGATGAGGATGGGACTAGGTGAAGGTGTGAAGGCGTCAAAAAGTCAGATTTCACAGAAATTACTATCTATTTTTTTGTATTTTCAACAAAAATGTCACTGTGTCTTACTAAATTCCACCGAAAAATGACTTCGCGGCGGGCAAAACATCGGGCGAGAAATGTTGGCCTTGGTCCCGACGCCATCTTGGATTTGGCGCGGCTCGGATTTGACGTACCGCTGACCTTTCTAAAACACGATGCTTTTGTGTATGAACATTTGCGAATACTCTAGTTATTGATGAAAATTGATATTCTTATATTCTTTTTATTTCCATGTGATCTCACAAACCTTTATTGGATGCTGTGCGTTCTGCTGCACTGACTTACCTTTCCATGCGGTCGCACAGAGCTTGGCGGCGCGCGACGAAATCACACCGTTCCGTTTTCATCTTTAGTTGTCAGATCGAAAACTTTTTGACCCTTTTATCCAGCGGTCGGCGCCCCAAAAAATGCTGGGGCCAGCAGGTGTTATCTCGGGATTTGTCTTAGGCCTTAAAAATTCGATGATGTGCGTGTGTGTAACATGTGAATGCGGGAGGGCGCTGCGAGATTATCAAGGCAACCATTGTTTTGTAGTCAAAATTATGACGAAAATTTGTACACGATGTAGTGGTATACAATTATTACAACGATAACGGAAAATAAAATTTTTGTAGGATCTTTCTGTCAATGAGAATTGAACCTGGTGGGGGTCATGCTGTCTAAATTCACATAATTTCCATCCATTTACGTACTGTATTTGAAAACTTAGACCTGGAAACATGTGAGTGGAATCCTCTTCATGGTGACCACCTGTCCATCGCGACCGTTTTTGCTCGGTCCGCCGGGTGGTCGCCTTGGGCAGGTTTGACTGTACATGTACAAGTACATCAACTATAACTGCCCATGAGAACAAATACAAAGTTAGGTCTGTGTGCGTTTGTGTGTGTTTGTGAAATTGATCTTTAATATGATATTTTTTGGTAGATGAAGGAAAATGAACGAAAAGTGGAATTATGGACCTGAGACCTTGCATGGTACTGCAGTAGAACTTTAAGTTTGGAAATCTCATTTATGAGAAAACGCTACATGACGTATAATGTGAGATGTTTGATATGAGCTGTTTGCTTACTCTCCAAGCAGAGGATGGGTTCCGGCAGGTTTTTGACGTGTTTTTAGGCGTTTTTGTCGGCCTTTCTACTTTTTCATTTTTTTTTTCTCTATAAACCCAACCTCTGCCGGCAGACGGACTGATCAAAGCCTAATAAAACTGATCGCTGCAACACATTACAAGCGTTTTATAAGTAGGTGCGAAGCGTGCCCGGCCAGGCACGGCCGATTCCCTCCCCCTGCGCCACAGAACTTCCGGCCTAGTCAAACCATGCAAGGACCTAATCCTTGGTCCAACGGTCGTGGCATTACTTGTCATGCTATGTTCTTTACGTAATGTTCTTACGCTTCTCGTATCCTTTGGCTAATTGCACTTACTTTCGTATGAAATAACTAAGATCATCTCAGGGTGCAGCGAAAAACATTGGGCCGGGCCGGAGTTTCCATCTTTCCAATCCGCGATGCTCAACTCCGATCCAGACCGATTTTGACCACCGTACCAGAAGACAAAGTACAGCCCGAAAATATCCATAAATCTTCTCATTTTGACTACCCACTGCGGAAATGCAATGTTGTAGTGTGAGGAAATCGTAGAATCTCATAAAAGACTCTAAACCACCCACATGTGTATGCAAAACAATCACGGGGCGCCATGTTGGAAGATCGCTACGATGTCCGTCAGCAAATGATCTGCCAATCGTGACTGAACTCTTTTACCATAAAAGAACCATCAAAGACCGTATCACACAAAAAACTGTACTATCATCTGGTGCCATTTGGGAATTTTCAAGTCTCTGTTAGTAGAGCTTCATCACCAATTTCGCTGTTGTTGTTGAAAACTTCTCTTCCAATCTGAACACAGCGAGCGGAGGCATGCGTTAACCGCATGTAAACGTAAGGTACATGTTCCCGTTTGTAATTCATTTAATAACGATTCCTGATATAATTGCATAATTGATGCATTTCAAGTTGATATGCAATACACATCTATTTATATGCCTTGTTCATGCACTAGTGTATTTTCTCAATTTTCTTGTGAGGTATCCAATGGAAATTTACGTTATGATGCTATCAATGTTCATGCCGGCGTGAGATCAGCCTGTCGCATGAATAGGGCAGTCAGCGGGGGACCGGCGCGGCCCCGTGAAAGCCGCTACACTTGCCGGATGTGTGATAATCCGGCGCAATAAAATTGTTACCACTAATGATAATCTAATGGTTCTCGGGGAGGAGTACTGCCACCTTTCTTCAATGGAAGTAAATAGGTTTGCCCCACCCCGAGGTCAGTGCCGGCAGAGGTTGGGTTTATAGAGACAAAAAAAAAATGAAAAAGTAGAAAGGCAGACAAAAACGCCTAAAAACACGTCAAAAACCTGCCGGAACCCATCCTCTGCTTGGAGAGTACTGTTTGCTAGAGTGCATCAACTCTGTGTCCTGTGTATTCTTTTCTTCATTGACAAGAGGCCCTGAGGGTATCAGCTAGTGCTGCCTACCAGTACTGTACCGTAAAAACTGATTAGGTACAGGTCCAAAATACCGGATCATGAAATACCGGTCCTGTACCGATATAAATTTACACCAAGTATGTGCTTATTTTGTGACTAATCTTCTGACCTCATGGCCTCATGGAACACCAAACATGACCAAAGTGACACCTTGGAACAGCGTAACTAATATGCAACAGATCATTCAGGCAGGAAGGGAGTTTTGATAGCAAGGCCAAGGGAGTTTGGGGTAGGAAACCTAGTTGTTTTCCTGGAATAAAGATACTGACATTACGGTATTGAAGAAGTTCAGAAGAACACATGTTGATTTTTCAAATTGTCCAGGTACAGGTACCTGTACCTGATGTTACGTTTAGGTACGCAGCACTAGTATCAGCTGATCAGACACGGTCCCATCCCAAGTCATTCTGCAACTTCATCAGAACGATATTCACGGCACTGCGCAGGCAACAATCCCGATCAACGCTGGCTAAAAATAACTCCGCAGGACAGTAAAGTTGGAATCATGTTCAGCGACAAGGGACGTATTGATATTCTACAGGCATATCGCATCCCTGGCAGACCAGGGGGAAGATCAGATATTGGCAGATTCTGCTGACAATAGGCACTAAGATGGCAAGATACGATAATTCTATTATTATTCTGAAAAGTTTTTTCTGTCTCACAGATAGGCTATACTTTTTAACCTTCTTCTTGCTGAGGTAGCCTGAACAAGATTTGTAACAGATCCAATCGTCTACGTTGGTATGGGCATCTTGAAAGAATGGACAGGGAGAGGTGGCCCAAGAAAATCATAGGCATAACCGTGGAGGGCCGAAATCCACAAGGACGACCAAGGAAGAGGTGGATTGATAACATCAAGGAGGACCTCCACCACCTCAACCTACACAATGTAAATCCACAGGACAGAGGCACCTGGCGAGCGGCCACCAAGCTCCCCCATCAGCATGCAAGCATGTTAAACCCCCAGATGATGGGGAAAAGAAGACGATAAACCAGATAGTGAGTGAGTGAGTGAGGGAAAGGCAGTAGGGAGGGGTAGAAATGGATGAAAAATAAGACGGGAAGGACCAAAACAGGGGTGACATGAGGTCAACCTCTTCTCAAATTCAACAATAGGTTCTAAAATATTGGGCGAGAACGCACACACGTACTAACACAAACTGGCCCAGAACTACTCATGAAGGTGATTATAAGACGCTGATTTCTATTATTTCGATAGTGTAACTCTCAAGTCCCTGCCACGTAGCATTCTTGAGTTATTCCCAAGAACTGGTTTCTACAGACAGATGTGACACAGAGGGTACATGGCACATTTGGCAGGCAGAGCTACAAGCCGTAAGAAATATATCAACAGAAAAGAGACACCAACATGACACAAATGGAACTCAGCAGAAGATAAAGTGGGGTAATATGTGTCAAGAACTGGTTTCTACAGACAGATGTGACACATATATATGGCACATTTGGCAGGCAGAGATACAAGCCGTAAGAAATATATCAACAAAAAAACATACACCAACATGACATAAATGGAACTCAGCAGAAGACAGACTGGGGTAATATGTGTCCCACAGAGACAGGAAAATAGATTTTTTCCATTACTGGACAAGGCGCAAAATTCGCAGCCTGAGGGGCATCCAGCTTCAGCGCACTGGATCTTCTATATATTATCACTTCCTCAATACCTGCCTGTGGGATAGCATGCACTATAAATGGGGAAATCTTCACAGTGGTTTGATGCTCACGGTTTTCGTGGTGACGTCCTCATCGCGGCTTAAAACAACACTGCTTATTCTGTCTTCTGCCCTCTTATCCTCATTTTAACCGCTAGCCAAAAACCACTGCAAACAATCCATTTTCTTTTTACGGCAAAATTACATGCCAGCGAACTTAAAGGCAGTTACAGTACATCAGGCTGTAGGTGTCAGCTTTCCTGCGGTAAAATAGCTAGTCGATCAACTCTTCTACAACAGCTAAGATACACAAGTACATGTAGTCCCTATGGTGTACAATGGTCTGGGATCAATACTGAAATCTGTTGCATATTTAACAGCTGACCCAGTTGCGTTGCTGTGCTCCGAATCTGAGGTTCAATTAGGCCACACCAATTTAATTTCTTGGATTTTTATTTTCAAAAGAAAAAAAAAAATTAGAAAAAAAAATCATGCAAACAGAAGGCTGGGCCAGCTTTCTGTTTTCATGATTTTTTTTTCTAAATTTTTTAATTTTTTAAATATAAATCCGTTAACCAAGAAATTAAATTGGTGTGGCCTAAGCGGAAAACTGCAAGGTTCGCTGGTGTTTGAGTTGGAATAAAAGGTCTGTTTGAATATCATATCAGCAAAAGGTCTACAGGTTGGAATGACCAGCCTTTAGCCGTATAACTTATAAGTCATACAGACTGATCAGTTTGAGATGTACATTCAAATTCATGGAAATCATAATAGATATCCTTAACATATATAAACATACAGCTGAGAACAAAATTATACATACACTTGCCAGGCCAATAACAATTACAAGAGACATGAATAATTTTGTTGCTACCCATACTTCATGCTGCTAATGATAAAGCTGAAGGGACCTGAAATCGGCTACTTTGAATATCTGGACATGTCAAAGTAATGCATGTAAAATTTTCTATGACTGAAGATCAGTATTAGAGTATTAAAGGGTGCTGGTAAGATGAAGGCATGCCACTTGGGAAAGGCACTTTACACGAAATTCCTCACTTCAGTCAGGTGAAAATGAGTACCTAGCTTCGGTTAGGGCCATCCTTCGGATAAGACGTTAAATGGAGGTCCGGTGTTCGAGGAGAGTCACACCTTGAGCACGTAAAAGAACCAACCACACAAGAGTAGGGGTTCTTCCCAGTGTGAGTGGATCATATAAATCTGTCCGGATATGCAGCTTGTATTCTTCAGTACAAACTTGGTGTGTTACACCTTGAGGCGGTTTACCGCATATGCAATACAAACGTACAATCAAAATCATGCACCAGGTAGACATCAGAAAGACCTGCACATATGCAGGGAGTATTTTGAGCCCTACAAAACAATACATAATTCATACCTTCATCATAACTCACCCGGCTAATTTAAGGGAAGTAATATATGGAGTATGATTCGCAGAGTCAAGGCCATCTGACAACAGTACCATCAAAAATGGCTCCATAATATGATATTCATGTCCTCATGTGAATAACTGCTGCCAACAGAATAGCAATCAGCTGCGACGAATATCGATTTATCTGTACAGAGATAAACAACTTGTCTTGCTTCCTAGAGGCCTCCTTCTAATACAGCAAGTGCCTACATAATAGATTCCTTCTAGAAGCTTTTTTTCAAAGTCAGGACATGAAATTGAACATAATGATGACAATAGGGCCTGTGTAACATGATGATAAACCCTAACCTCTGCTATAGGTTCCTATTTACTGGCTGTCTGCACTGGTAAAACTAACACTTCATCATTCAGCACCGCGGACAAGCCCAACAGGTTATAACACAGCATCTGTAATTCCAGCATACATGAATTCTTTTATTACTTCTAATAAGCCATAAACCATGTAGCTGTTACGTGTTTACAGCTTATGTGGCGGAAATAAATTTTGGCAGCCCCTTGTGGTTAGAAATTTGGGTGGCGGTTATGTAAAAACGACGAAAAGATACAAAAATAGGCCCTTCCCGGTGACAGCGCCTGATGAGTGATGACCTAGGGTGTCTTGTTGGTGCTGCATTGCAGGTGTTTGTGGTGCATTGTGGGTAGGTCGTTAGGTTATCGCGCGCTCCCGCGGGAGTCGAATGATGAAGTGAACCAATTTGCGGCGGGGCGATAAGGACCCCGCGTCCCTCTCGATAAGTCTCCCGGGATGGAAGCATAAAACTCACGACGTTGCGCGCGGTAAGATCATTATTCCGGGCCCAAAACTCCATGCAAAATGGCTTCCTGACCCAGACTGTGCTGCAGACGTGGCAGTGATATTGGGGCTGCTGTGGAGGTTTGTGGGCTGGAGTAAAGAGTCAATGGTTCCTGGGGTAAACCACATAAATCAACACCCCATTAAACTGTGCGGTCCAGCGAGAGGAGTCGCTGCTGCATTGCCAAAAATTGAGAGAGAAAAGGCAAGATTTTATAAATTGTACGACTCACGGGGTGGCCACAAACGATCAAGCAGACTGACGAACTGCCATGTTTCCAAGATTGAAGAGAAATTCCAACATTCAGATTTTAGTACTAGAAAACGTACCTTCTTCTTTTATGATGTTTGTAAAATACTCCAATAGTTCTAAATAAAGGCCAGAAAATATAATTACTGCACATCTACAATGCACACTGCACTAGTTGCACTGGACACTGCAAAAGGCTAGATTAATGTGATTCTTTCAATAGCCAATAAATATATTCACTAAAAGTTTACTTTACAGATAAAGCTAGTGGCCTTTGTTTGTTTGTTTATTTAATATGTGGCATAATCGAAATGTTGTGAATTAATATTCACAAGGATCTAGGAGTTTCTTTTGAGGTCTTTTTTAGTGCAAGACTGGCAATACGTGTATACACACTTAAGGCAGCTTAAGTTACCTTGACCGTTGACAGAATTAAAAGTAAAACACCACCAACCCAATTAAAGCCCAGTGAGTGCAGACATGCATATACAATCAGGGTATGAGCTATTTCTGGCACGGAGGTGTTGATATGCCAGTCAATCCAGACTTGAGCGGAGGAATTTGTTCCTGCATTTTTAGCATGCAACACTTGCACTGTGCTCTCCCCAGGAGAGGAGGGATGTGGGCTGCATAGTAAACCTCTCCCCGGAGATAACAGATTGATCCGTGGTCCGTGTATGACAAGTCTGGAGACAGGGAAGCTGACAGGGGATCTGTCCATTCCTTTACACAGCTTGAGTTACGTGCACATCATATTGGGTGAAGGTGCACCTGAGAAAAAAACACTTGCACCAAATTTTTTTTTGCTTGAACAATAGAAAGCTTGACGCAGGTAGAATGTTCGCACATGAGCCGTGCATCACATGATCAATATGGCAGGAGTAGATTGCTTTCCAGTAAGATTAAAGCAGTTTTGATATTGAAAATGATAACACCCTGGAAACCATTTTTTTTTCTATCACCTTTCAATATCTGTAGAGGCTTTTTCTAGTGGTTGTAATACTAATAGTCTGTAAAGCTACATGTACTTGCACCGGCGGTGAAAGTGCAGTCAAAAATTACAATTTCACTTGCACAAAACATGAGCATGCAGGTGTGCATGCAGGTGTATGCTTTACTTATCTGTATAAAGTATAAGATTACTCTATATCAAACGTAGGGCCAACTGTAACATAACATTTATGATTGAGTCAGATTCTACAGACTGAAAAATACCTGGAAACTGGTAATTTGAATATTCCTTAAGGCTACACCAACTAATTTTTATGGATGATATCCGCCTGCGCATTGACTTTGGTCTGTTCCCAGAAAAAAACAAGAAATTCCGCTTCCTGTAACTATGACCAAAGAGTTCCTTTTTAATATACTACAATGTATGTTTCTGCAGGCCTGCAAAATCAACGGGATATGGAAAGAAACAGGACAGGACAACAATTGCTGTTCAACTTCAACTGATTTTTTCAAATCATTGCTGTTTTCATGATGAATTGATGAATTGTTAGTTGTTACACTGTGTTCCCTCATTCAATTTGTGTCCTAACATGTGTCGTCGATTATTATATTTCAAATCTAGGCATCTTGTTTTTAGGCCCTTCTTTTTTCTTTTTTTGCGCTCTCGTATTAGATTTAGGGTCTCCGAAGGACGTCATCCATAAAAATTACTTGGTCCAGCCTAATCTGCATTATAGGACTACCCTATATCAAACACAGGCCCAACTGTAACATTTATCTTCATTCTACTGACAGTCAAAGGCATGGCAACAGGGAATTTGTTCATCTGTATGATAGGACTACTTTATATCAGACAATGGACCAGTACTTTGCAGTACCATCATTCATACAGATCCTCAAAGCAGTCAAATACATGGTTATAACTTGAAGCTTTTTAATTCACACTTAGGCCACGCAAATTTATTTTGTTGCTTCTCGGAATAGCCTGTCCTGTTTTTCCCATTTTGAAAAAAAAAAATTGAGTCACTATTTCCATTCACAAATATCAACTCCCCATTTTACTATCTGCTAAAGCCTAGGTTACACATAGCCGAACATGGCCTCCCGACTCTCCCCCGACCATAGTTGGAGTGATTCGGGAGCTAGCTCGGTTGGCGTTCGGCCGAGTCGGCTGGCGTTCTGCTGAGTCGGCTGGTGTTCGGCTGCGCCAGCCGAATGTTTTGAAAATTTCAAAACATTCGGCTCTGGACGGAGGGTCTGAAATGGGTCGGCTGGTGTTCGGCTGGTGTTCGGCGCGGTCGGCTAGTGCTCGGCTGGTATTCGGGATTGAGTAAGTAGTAAAATAAGAACCTTAACCACGCCAGAAACACTACTGACTTACTCCCAACTAGTTTCCAACCTACCCATAACTCACCCCAAGGCCGTAGACAAAACTCTGCTAACTAATTCTCAACCAAGTGACTACTATCGGAACGTGGGCGAATCACCCCCGACCTTCACACGACCAAAAACAAAGAAGAACACTAAAAGCAGTATTAAAGCTAGCCATGATCCGAATTCGATCTCTCGGTGATGTTAACAACATAATAGAATGTATTATTTTGATTAAAACCGAAAACGACCCCTCTTTTGAAAGTCGCTGAATATGTCCATTTAAATTCGTGAGAGGGTCTGCAATCGGTCGGGGTTTAGTCAGGAGAGATTCGGCAGTCTGCGGCTAGAGGTCGAGATGGTTGGGAGTAAGCTAGAAAGCATTCGGGGCCCATTCGGGAGTAATTCGTGTACTGGTAAGGAGATGATCGGCGCATCTTCGGCGCATGTTCGGCGCCAAAGATAGGCGTGGCCCAAAAACTGGTCAGAATGCTCCCGAACTACCGCCGACCTGAGTCGGCTAGCGTTCGGGAGCCATGTTCGGCTATGTGTAACCTAGGCTTAAGTAGCCACCAAAATTATAAAGGCTTGCACATGCCTAAAAGGTGTGGTCACATTGATCATAAGTTATAATTTTTCATTTATTAAAATTATTTCTCAATATCAATCCATATATTACATGGTAAAAGGTAATTTTGTTACTGAAATTATATAGATCAAAGAATGGGGTGCATTGCATAAAACAAAGCTGAAACTTGAATAATCCTCTTATTCTTTCTGTTATGTAAACCCTTATCTTCACCCCTGACTATTTGCAAAATATTTTCTTTAATTTGTTTTTTGCCCTGTCACTCCAATTTTTTTCTGAAAAATCAGAGAAGCAACAAATAAAATTGGTGTGGCCTTACAATATGGCATTACAAAAATATTGACTTTGTAGCATCAATAACCCAGAGATATGCACACTTCATACATCCAGGACCTGGTGTTCAAATTGTTGAGAAGGCCTCAATAACGTTGTTTTCTTTTTAATGCGACGGCCTCATGAGCGTTGACGCTACAACCAATAAACTGTTGATCATAAGTTGATGATACGTAGCAGCTGACGACCCCCAACTGTACCCCACATTTGTCCTTACAGTGATGTCATGCACTAGTAATAAGCACTGACATTTTACTGACTAGAACTCCAGGCTATGGCTAACCCCCATGAGGTGAAGTTACTGTAAATACAGAAATGTTTGCGTTGGTTTTATGTTCTCGGTTTTTGCGGTTAACTCAAAATCACCGCCAAAAGTGTTTTCATTATGTGAGTGTAGCGCTACTATTGTTTCAAACACGAACTTAAAACCACCACTCCAATTTCTCTCTACCTCGAAATTAAATTCTCGCGAACGTTTCTGTATTTGCAGTACCAAGCTGTCGGTCAAGGATATGCTGCATGGGTTATACTCCAGGGAAATGAAACATGCTACTCAAACTCCTGCTGGAGTTCAGCCATGTATGGAGAGGAATAACAAGATAATGTAATTCACTTTATCTTCACGGTAGCAAAATTTCACAGTGTAAGGAAAATGGACATTTCCACTGAACTTTAACTTCACGGTGGCGGTTCACAGTACAGAGGTGACCATGAAAACAGTGAACATAAAGTTACAGTGAAAGAAACAAGTTTTTGGAAACAATCTTCATCATACTTAGGCTTATACAGTATGTTTAATGCAACAAACCAATACCCAAGCTTTCGCTTTAGGACGAAAATACGTTATCAAAGAACTCATCATGCAACAGGTTATTTTTACATTGCTTTACTGGTAACTTCAGGGCAAGAGTATAACTCATAGAGTGTAAGGTCCTATGCAGCTTGAGGACTCAGGGAATATGCTGTTAAGGGGCTTACATGTAACCTGCAACAGGTTATTGTTCGTGGTCCTTTGCTGGTGCAGTAGAACTCTGGGGGCAAGGATCCAAGTTATGGTGCCCGGGTACTTACTAAGCAGCAAGATATAATCTTAGAACAGCCTCCACTGCAAGTTTGAGGCATGGAAACATGTTATATTGTACTTGATGTTCGGATGATTTACTCGCAGGCTTAGGAAAAAACTAGCCGGTGGGAGATGTGCAGTCCACCCCCTCAAAAATCAATATTCACAGGCAGAAAGGGGCTATAAAATCCAGGAGCAGAATCCTTCATGGAAAGTCTTTCTGTTTGTATGCCTAAACCTCACTTCGGGTCTGGGGGAACAAAGAAGGGGCATTCTTGAAATATGTTCTTCCAAAATAAAAGTATCTTTCCTCTGCAATATCAGTAGATGACTGCAGTTTGAAAGGTACAATGAATGAAGCTGCTGGATCAAAATAAAATCCTTACTTACATAACAGGCTACTCAGAAAACTATGAAACCTAAAAACTGGAAAAGTGAGGGAGATATTTGATTCACTTCGGCGAAAAGCCAATACAAGATACATGTAGACAACTAACCAAGCAACCAAGCAACAAACCAACCAACCAACGAACCAACCAACCAACCAACCAACCAACCAACCAACCAACCAACCAACCAACCAACCAACTAGCCAACCAACCAACCAACCAACACCAACTAGCCAACCAACTAGCCAACCAACCAGCCAACCAACCAACCAGCCAACCAACCAGCCAGCCAGCCAACCGACCGACCGACCGACCGACCGACCGACCAACCAACCAACCAACCAACCAACCAACTAAATTCAGTGAGGAAACTCTTTCCAGTGATAAAGAACCAGGCAAGGGACATACATTATAGAGAGGGGCATCACAGTGTCCTGCTAAGGTAACTATGATGCTGCAGCTGTCAGACTGTACAGGCAGGTTCCCACTGGCAGCCAGCCTGGGGGGCAATGCCTCCAGCTTCCCAAAATACCTGACATCCATGTCACCTGAACTAACAGAGCTCAACATACTAAAAATGCCACACAAGATTCTCCAAACTTCCCACCAGGCCGAGCCTTGATAGCACAGAATGTGTATTTTCATGTAAAGTAAAAAGTACCATCTTTAATTCACATTCTGGTCACACCTTAGGAAATGCCTCGCTTTCAGCCTTGAAGAAAGCATTTTCTCAGGAGTCATTTATAGCCAGATAACAGAGTTTGACATGCATGTATGGATTCCATGGGAGACAATAATTAAATACAGATGTGTGCATCTACATGTATTTACATAATACCTTCAGGACCATGACTGCATGATATACTGCTCATTGTACTTGTCGAAAAGTGCTTGGGGAATTCCCTCGGTACAGTGAACCTGTAAATACTGCACATGAGCTTCTCTGTCACGACCAGTGGACGATTAGCTCTTCAGTGAGCTACCTGGTTAGAGCTCACTTTCATTTTCACCAGTGACCCTCTCCTGACTGATGTGAAACCTTTTTGCACCAAGGTTGAGCTGGCTTAGGGGTTAGGCAACAGGGAGATGGTTAAACATCTTTTTTGGTTTTGCATCTGCAATTTTCCATCTGTCTATCTCATGTGAACAAATTGTACTTTCTTTTACAATACAGGCAAAGTATTCGGTAAGGATCTCGCGGGCAACAAACCAAAATTCCATCCTTATTACACAGGCTATTTCACCTACATTGTATCAATTGCCACATTAGCTTGCCGAGCAAAAATTACAATCCCAGACAACCAAATGTTTGAGATTGAACAACAAAACTAATTATACAGTTTCATCTGCCATCTTTCTCACCAAATAAGCAAGAGGGCCACACCAAGTTCTTCGACAGTTCCACATTTTCTCACCACACACTTGGATGAACAACTCCAGAGCAAAAACACCAATTTTCTTTATCTTGAACAATTTAAGGCATTCTTTCATGCGAATTGAAACGTACAACCCCCTTGTCACTAGCCATTGCATGCCTTTTCCCAAAGCAAGGGAAACTGTTTTTCGACCTTCCCATTGCCTCCTTTTTTCAACCCTGGTGATCATTTCTTCTGGAAATATCCCAGTAACCACTAATTGCATTAGTACAGCCTAGAAGGTAAATGCAACCTACATGTATATTAGCTACTCTGTGGCAGAGTGGCAATCAACCTAAATGGTACAATTCCTGCCTCTGACAAACAAGGAAATTAAGCAATGAATCTAACTCACGCAAGCTCTTGTGTAAGAGCATTTAGGACTAATACTGTAAGTTCATTTATTTTCGCGAGGACTTTATTTCCCTTTCCCCTCCTATATGGTGAAAAACAAATTTAACCCTGCAAAGACATATGAATTTACAGTACATGTATAAGAAATGAAGCCGTAAGTTCATTCATTTTTGCGAGACTTGATGTTGAAGTAAAACTAAGAGCTCTTACTAGAGGAAAACCCATTTTCCCTCCTACCACTGAACAAAATCCCTGCAAAGATATAAGAACTCACAGTATATGGACTGAGGCTTTAGTGGCCAGATTTACATGTTATAGAGTCCGTCCATCCCTGCTTCAGGGATGCATATGGTAGATGGTCTGTCTGAGTCAGGGCCCGGGGGATGGCGCGAAGAGAAAATAACAAGGCCATATATAAGGCTTGTCTCCACTGCTGATGTTATTAAATAACTTGGGGTTGTTACTGAAGACTTGCCTCAACTGTTAAAGGCAGGTAAAGGTATTCAGAGTTTTGGTATAAAACCTGGTTCTGCCAGATCTTTCCTTAGTCACTGACGGAAGATAGCGGATGCTGTCTGAAACGTTTCAAAATTTTATCCAGTTGCTTGAGTGACTATTTTTGGCGTAGGTAAAGGTAGTCTCATAGCCTTTTTGAGGCAGTGGGTTGTTATCCACTGTGTCTAGGGCACGGCATTGATAGGCGGAGCCCAACCCTCTCCTTCCACCTTAAACTCCCCAACAGAAGTCTGGTACCCATTTTTACACCTGGGTGGAGTGAGGAGAGTCATGTATAGCGCCTTTCCCAAGGACACAAGATCGGTGACCTGACAGGATTTGAACCCAGGACCTCTGGGTTCTGGGCCAAACACCCTGCCGTTACACCACAAGACCCCATTGTGTTAAACAGAAATCTGATACAGCTCAATTGTTAATACATGTACTAACTCAAACTTCTTGAGTCTATTTGTGAGCCGTTATGGTTGCCCTTCTTCTGTAGAGAGTTTGTTCCACGATACTGGCCCCTAATAATATTATACATACATATACTGTAAAGTGCTCTGAACAGATTTGCCAACAATAATTACTCAAGCAACTGGATAAGATTTTGAAACAGTCAGACCTTTCAGACAGCATCCGCTATCTTCCGTCAGTGACTAAAGAAGGATCTGGTAGAACTAGGTTTTATACCAAAACTCTGAATAGATATGTTAATGAAGGGAAGACAATTTCAGATGGTTCAATAGGATAGTAAGTTAAGACAAGGTTGCATGCTAATGAATCCTGTTGTTTTAGGAGCTAAATGTTTGTCTTGGGGGGGGGGGGGGAGTGCATTGTCCCAAGTGCCTGAAAGTTAAATCAAGTTGAACAGATTACATGGAAACCACTACATGTATGTTGTCACTCTGGACATGAGGCGTGATTCATATGTTATATACTCTGTCCATCCCTGCTACAGGTATGGTACATGTTGATGGTCTGGTTGAGCCAGTCCCTCGAGGCAGACGCGGAGAGCTGATAATAATGCCCGGTATTCCCGGGGGAAAATCAGGCATGCACACGGTCAGGCCTCGACGCTGGGTGAGATTTAACAGCAGTCGCGCAGGATATTCATCATTACAAGCCTGGGCGCATCATGGGATCGGGGTGTTCATGCCGCAGTCATGAGCAGAATATGATTATCTACTGGGGAGACTGAAGGCTGGTCTCCACTGTGGATGTTACTGAAGGTTTCTCTCCTTTGTGGATGTTACATACATGTATAGGTGTAAATAACTGAAGGTTTCTCTCCTTTGTGGATGTTACATATAAGTGTATATAACTGAAGGTTTCTCTCCTTTATGGATGTTACATATATTAAGTGTATATAACTGAAGGTTTCTCTCCTTTGTGGATGTTACATACAACTGAGGAATGCCTACATACTGAAGGCTGCTCTCCACTGTAGGTCTTAACTCAAACCTTTTATCAGACGTATACAAGACGGTAAGGCTTCTTTATCCACTCACACCGGGAAGGACCCCTACTTTAAGTATGGTGGGTTCTTTAACGTGCTCGGGGTGTGGCTCTCCTCAAATGCGGGACCTCCACCCGAGGGATGCGTTAACCGAACCTAGGTACTCATTTTCGCCTGAGTGAAGTGAGGAAGGTCGTGTAAAGTGCCTTTCCAAGGGCACAAGATTGGTGACATGACAGGATTCGAACCAGGGACCCCTTGGTTCTGAGCCAAAAACTTTGCTGTTACGCCACACGACCCCACGTATTCTGCATGGAAGTGATCACAGGATCTGGAAAGGATAGATGCCGGGCTAGACTATTTAAGTCCACATGCAACACTTTTAACAATGAAGACACCATATGATATATATACTTGCACTAAACCTCTCACTAACCCAATCAATAAGTATTAGGTGATATGTATTAAAGATGATTGATTGATCAATCAATTGATTAGCATTGCAGTTGAAAGAATCAATATCTCGCCCTTTAACAACAACAAGGTCTGGTGGGAATAACGTATTATCCAGCAGATACCACAAGATTGCCCCGAAGGGTTTTAGTTTTCATATCTGTTCTTGGCAGAAAATTGATTTGGGGCTGGCCATCCTCCGTGGCAAAGTCTGCAGACTGCCCGGCTATCTGTCATCATTTTGGGCAGGTCGGCTGGACTGATACTCATAGGGCTCTCACCAGAATTTTTTTACAGCATAGGGGTAGATACAGGAGGCCAACTTTGCACAGTGCAAGACATGACCACAGTAGGGAATCCGGCATCTTCCCCAGGAAAATGATAAAATTCATAACCCATAACACTATTTTGAGGGGAAAATTTTGTGAAGTAAAGTTTTCCTCTGTCAAAGCCAAATATCAACTTTTTGTAAGATTTACATGTATGAAGGGTCACAAGTTTCTCCCCAGAAAGAAACACCCTTATGCTGTGTTTCAACCAGATCACAGCATGATGAGTGGGTCTAAATCACAGCATAGGGGGCCCCTACGCTCAGACTATGCTGGCAAGAACACTCTCATGCCTGGTCTGCAGCTTGTATAGGGCAGACATTACTTTCTGCTGGAGCACAGCATAAGAAGCACTAAAACAAGACCTCGTAAAATTGCTTACCAAAATATCAATCTCAAACATTCCTCTCCACCAGAAAGTCACAAGTGTCTACATGTACTTGATAACCATGGAAAGAAAACCAGGAATTACCCAGCTCAAACTCTGAAAACAGCTGACTCTACCTTTTACCCAAGCAGGCAGGGACAACAACTTATATCTGACTCCTTTTGCCAACTTAAGTGCTGAACTGAACAAGTTTTGACCCAAATGGGAAAGCTACCTTTTCAGTCCTACCCAAAGGTCCCGACAAAATTGTCAAGGAAAAGAAATGTTTTCAGGGACTTTAAGGTGGCACTATATAATCGTATTCCCATTTTGAACCCTCCATTGCGCAACTCAACCGTGATCTTTGCCCTCCACATGTATATATGCCAAGCAACGACCCTGGCGTACCAGCCTGTGATCTGCCCTTCTTGATGTTTAGCGCCAGCCAATCACAGTGCTGCCTTTGCTCAAGAAGCAACGTGATTGGCTGGCAACTCTCACTCCAACAGGAGGAGGGGGAGTCTCTGATTGGCTGATGGTTCAGGCAAAAAAATTCTGCAGTATTATACTTGAGGATGCACATGTATGGGAAATTTGTATTGCACAGAAACATAGTATTACACAGACACACAATCTGTTGATACAGGATATAATATTTTTGTCGAAAGAGCATAATTATGAAATCATTGTTCCTTGTGACCTCACTCTGACAAGAAGAGTTCAAATGGTGAAAGGTGAAGTAGGGGTCTGGCGGAAGTTTTTGGTATGATGATGGCTGTAGTAAACACGGAAAGGTCAACATGCCAGCACGTGTTACAAATATGTCTTGGTGTTTCCATAAAATATTTGAACAAGCATCTGCCTTCACAAGTATGTATCTCAATTCAGTTTGAGTAATATACTACGATGTTAACTGAAGCATCATTACTGCATTATCATCTATTCAAGCACTGTTAGAAGAAGCTGTAAATTTGAAATATTCGACATAGTTTTACGGTCACCAATTTTGCAGTGACCTCATCATATGCTATACATGTCTTGCATTGTGTTACATTGTGTGACTCTATAACAAAGTTAAAACCCTGTGAGAACTACACATGTATCCACCCCCTCATACCGTGAAACTGCATGTGCAATGTAAGTCCTCACACAATCTCGAATCAATTAGCACATTACTTCATTAAATCCTTTCCAGCTCATTAGGAGTTTGTCCATAAGGAAGTGGCACCTCGACTTCTGTCATGACCAAATGAAGAACGTACTAAGACCATAATCCTTCTCCCGCCTTCCTATCAGTAACCTGATCCCTGCAAGCTATGTGGGGAATCCCCAAAGGTCAGGGGTTACTGTGTCTCCTCCAATTTTGTTTTTTAAAATCAGTTTCCTTTTGAAGAGGACTTCGTTGTCCCTTCAACATACATGTACATGTACATGTACCAGAAACGGGTATTACAATTCATCATCGTGAGGCGTAACAGCAGGGTGTTTGGCCCAGAACCCAGCGGTCCGGGTTCGAATCCCCTGATGCCCCCCATCTTGAGCCCTTGGGAAAAAGGCACTTTACACGACTTTCCTCACTTCATCGGAGTGTTAAGAACGGGTGTATTATATGTGTGGGTCTAGACACCAGCAATACCTGCCTGTGTCCCACGTGTATTGCCCTAGTACTGTTGCACTTCTAGTAAAATCAAATCAAATCAGAATTATGTTTGAATCCAATTTGTTTTCTCAAATTTACCATAAGTTGAAGCTTGAATGCAGGGAACATTATAGCGATAGAGTTCTTGAATTACCCGGAATTACCCATGCGCGTTGCATGGCAAAAACTATAATTCCTTTGGGTCCACCCAATGGACAGGACCACCTATATCTCAACATCAATTAATTTCTTACACTCGTCATTAAGCAGCTCTGAGGATAGCCCATCCCCCGGTCCCGCCTAATTTAGCTTCCTCGTCTATCTTCACACCAGCGCAAGATTCTTCGGGGCTGTTGTCGGCCTTGTTCGAAATGTCAGTCGTTATTTTGGTCCGACCCTGACGCTGGTGTCCCCTGTTGTCGGTCCCACCTCGACACTCGCTTCCTTTTCAAGCGCTTGTCGCTTTATTTGTGGCAGAAAAACACCCCCTCGCCTTGGGCCAAATTTAGACGCCGGGGTATCTTTGGAAGAGATGACAGATGCCTAAGGCTCCTTAGCAGGGCACTGAGGGGGTCCTTGCAATTGTGTCTTAGACCTCTTCTTCCTCTCTGACCAAGCTCCTTAGGAGGGCACTGAAGGGATCCTTGTGTCTTAGACCTCTTGTACATCTTAGACCGACACTTGCACCATTGTCTCTTGAACAATTTTATCAAATGACTTCTAAAATGACATGCATATTCACAAGTATGACTTTATGTGCACCATACAACACACCATACAACATTATTCATCTATACCAATAAAATTTGGCACAAAATTTTCCACATGTTGGAAGTAATGACAGTAATGAATTAGAAGAACCAGTTAACAATTCTTTAACAGTCCTAGCCTCTACACTGGTGTTATATCTATATATACATAAAACACACTTATTAACAGTTTCTATTGTTATCAACACTGTGGAATTTACAGAGATGTAAAATATTTAAAATATGCACATATAACTCACATTTACAACTTAGAAGAATATATAAGATACATGTATGGCCAGGTTTGCCTGCATGTGATCTATATGGAATCAAATCGAACCCTCAACTCTGGAAATTTCATGTTTTAATACAGGGGGCTGGGAGAAAACACTTTTTGATCCTACGGAACTACGTAAGTCCTTAAGACGGGATATTGACCGCAGATACAGTCAGGATCGACTTCTAATTTCCTCCAAGTGAATCAAAGACAACTCTCCAATGAAAATCACTGACTGGATAATATTGAGTAAGTCCTCAGGATCGGGGAGGCACATCAAGAGCCTTAGCCGTTATTGAATGATGTACAGTTCATTGACGTTCTTTTGGCGGGCTCCAGTGAGATTGATCACAGAAGGTGACCTGAGTATTATGCTTCAGACAACCAGTTTACCCGTGTCGGGCATGGCTAAATACGCCGGGTTTCCGGTGAATGGAAGAAAGGGCATTTCTGCTGACTACATAACATTGCTGTGGAATGCTGAGGATCTGTAAGGAATACAGAGGATTTGTGAGGAGTACTGAATATCTCTTGGTGTCACAGATTAGGTCTAGGAGACAGAGAGGAATCTATTCTGAGGAATTCAGGACAATTCTGTATCAAGTATGGAATAACAACTGTTTGGGACACGGCATAGCTCTAAACAGATGTAAGAAGATTTGTATCGTTAAGAAGACTGCTGTCACTTTGCTACAGAACATTTAAAAAAAAACAATGGTGACACCTGCAAGTTTACATCCTTTACGAAGCGCTGGAAGGACTTTGCATTTGCTGCACAAATGGCAAAGCCAGGCTTTACAAAAACACGTTCACAAAAGCCAAGCTTTAGTTTAGCTACCAACTCAAAGCCATAAACTCGGCTGGACAGCCTATCTGCATACACATGACTGTGCTTTGGTAAGAAAACTGCTAACAATTCCCCTTCAAATAGCCATTACTAAAAGCTAGATGTACATCACTTGGTTGTGTTGGCAAACAAATTTTTTTTGGCTCAAGTTATGTGTACAACAAAGTATCGTAGATGGCAGATTGTACCACCTTACCCACTGTGCTTTGCAACTTTTCCAGACCCACAGACAGAAACGAAAGCACTGAGGAACTAGGGTAAGGCTGTTCCTTATAGACAGATCAACATTTTCAGACAGTAGGGTTTGTAAATACGTTTTGCTGACATCCTACTTTATCTTATGTTGTGCACCCAAAATTATTTATGTGCACCTTAATTTTTTAGGTAATTAGGTGGACCAGTGCAAGCACCTGTTCCCAAAAATTAATTTCGAGCCCTGCTACTACATACATGTATGCAAGTGGTACTTCCAGCCTTGATGATGGTCAATCAGTACCAAGGGCAATTCCTAACAACATGTCTTATTGAAGCTGTATGGGAAGACACTAGACATACGATTTGTTTGTTTGTTTCTTTGTATGTTTGTTTGAACCATTCTTCATTCATGAGAATCTCAATTCAGTCCTTTTGGACTGGACAATTATAGCTTTCAAGAATAACTAAGACAAGAACTGCTATACATGCATAGATACATGTTGTGCTTATGTTGACTATTTCATTGTATTGTATTGCAATATTTTCCCACATGCCACTAAAAGAATAGCGTGCTGTACATAATTGTATATAACAGAAAATGTACGTACTGTACATTTAGTTCTATACATTGCACAGGTAATATCAGGTATGGCTGTCTTCCAGCGAAGAGACTGGTTCCTTAAAGAAATTGCCCATTTTCTTCCGCTGGCCTCAGAAAATTCTCCAGCCAGGGTCTCACGACGCCTATTCGCATACACGTTACTTTTCACAATTACCGGCAAAATGGCCGCAGAGAGCACGCGGCCGGGTCCTAGGGGCACCGTTTTCCATTCACCTCGCCCATCTTACCGTCTCCAAGGACGGTCGGCGGAAGCAGGGTGGGCTGGAGGGTCGAGTTGACGCCGAGAGCGCCTGACCGGCATACTGAGCACCCGATCCTCCTGATTTAGAGCGGGGGAAGGGCCGGGAGACGGAGCTAATAGAGTAAAAACTACATCACGACTTGCCCGAGGAGGCAGCTGGGCAGTAATTGGGATAGTGGCCCCGCTGCCAGTTCTTACTCAGATTAGATGAGTAACAGGCTATATAGGAGACGGTATAAAAAGATCTCCAACAATACTCTCCATTATCAATATTCATAAAGTACATATTTCTACATTCTTTAGAAGTCTATAACAGTAGTTTACTAACTTGATATGGCAGAGCTACAACCAATTAATTCTAAGCCAGATTAAAAGAGTAACAGGCTATGTAGGAGAACATCATGATGGTATAATTATATAAATACAGTCTCTAACAATTCTTTGTCATCTACATTAAAAAAAAACATTCTCTACATTTGACATCTGTACATTGTCTGGAACAGCAGCCACTTCAAATGTAAGATTGTCTGAATGATATCATTAAGACAAGGAGAAGTTAAGGGTCTGGTTCAAGAACGCATCCTTGTCGTGATATTTATACCAGATAGCAGAGTGGCTACTGAAATGTCCACAGAGAAAACTACAAGGTTGTGTACCAAAGAGACTGAACTAATGAAACTACTGTAATTCTTACGTTTATGAATGTTAAACATCCAGGTAAGCAAATACAGTGGTACAATTTAAACATTACTACTGGACAAAATACAATAAAAATTTGACGTTTCAGGCGTCCATCCGACTGCCCTTTTTCAACAGGGCAGTCGGACGGACGCCCGAAACGTCCGATTTTTATCGTATTTTGTCGAGTAGTAATGTTTAAATTGTACCACTCTACTGTAAATCTTCTTTCTCTCACTGTAACTTTCTGTTCACTGTTTTCATGGTCCCCTCCAGAACTGTACCGTGAACTTATCATCGCTGTGCAAAACCTGTTGTCCTTATTTATGATTCCTTCTCACATCTGTTCTGTAAATCACTGGCCGCCACAATGAAGTTAAAGTTCAGTGAAAATGTCCATTTTCCTTACATCGTGAAATTCTGCTACCATGAAGATAAAGAACAGCGTTTACTGAGATATAGATTATTAAAATCAGGACTCTATACCCATAAGTACAAGATACATACATGTACATGACTAACATGAGTGTATATCTGATGTTTTAAGCAGTAAAAGACTTTAATCCCCAAGCGTTAACACACCAAGGGGAAGTTCAACCCAGGATGATAAGAGATTAGGCAGCAATGCTACGACAAATCCCTACAAAGATTCTGTGAGTGTGAGTGTATTGGGATTAATAGGCACAGCAGGGCAGAAAGAAATTTCTAAAAATCAAGGGTGACAAAGCTGGGTGCTTCTTTTCCCAAGTGTTATCTTTTAATACATTCATCCTTGACGCTTGTGTAGACAACTGTCTACCGCTTGAGGTAGTGCTTTGTACTGGTACTGTACCGGTACTGCACCGTAAAAACTGATTAGGTACAGGTCCAAAATACCGGATCATGAAGTACCGGTACTGTACGGATATGAATTTACACCAAGTATGTGCTTATTTTTTGACTGATCTCCTGACCTCATGGCCTTATGCAACACCAAACGTGACCAAAGGTCCGGACCTATAGCTAAACTTCTGTACCGGTACCTGATGTTACGTTTAGCTACATACGCAGCACTAGCTTGAGGCCATAACGATTCATTTCTTTGGTTCTCAGACATTTAGGCGAAAACACAGCAATCCGACATCATAAAAGCAGAGAACAGGGAGGAAATCTTGACGGTATTCACTCAATAAAACTCAGTGCACCAAGGAATAAGCCTGGCCCTTGCTCTTTCTTTTCATGATCTTGTTCCAGCTTAGGCTACACCAAATTAATTTCTTGGTTAACGGATTTTTATTCCCCCCCCAAAAAAAATTGTCATGATTTTTTTTTTTCAATTTTTTTTTTGGAAAATAAAAATCTGTTAACCAAGAAATTAAATTGGTGTGGCCTAAGCGTATTTCTCAAATTCCGACGCCGAGAACTAACACGTTAAACCTCACAGCTCAGAAAAGTGAAGACTATTTTATGCTATAGCTGGGTTCTGTGTACCATGTAATGGATAATATGCCCTTGTGAACTCTACAATGCAAATCCTACCCTGAGCTTTCCCCAAAGGCAGATGCAAAAATCTGCTTTTTGTCAAACTCTCTCCATATCAGATCCTGAATGATGGCAGTTTATAGCATTTTGCAAGTATAAGCAGCTCACTGTACATGTATGTAGTCAATGTTAGCAGTACATAAGGCAGGTGTAGATGCATGTGTGGTGGACAGCTAACCCTGGGGCGCATCTGTCCACAGGAAACATAAGCTACTGCTGTGCCTCTGAGTTTCACCCTGGACACTGCTCAGGCTTATAAACATGATCCAAACAAACTCACTCTCTGTCAAAAATTGCGAAAGCTTGATAACGCTTTTGGCCTAAAATCATTGTCTTCTAAAGTTCTATCCTTCAAATATTAAATAAGATTCAAAGCTCTGCTGAATGTACATTTTTTGTACCCGTTGCCCTGCGCACCTTCAACACAGATGTAGGCATGTGAACAAAAATATTTGTTATAATAAAGTTTCATGCACAAGTTTCATTGGTTAACCTGCTAATTTTGACGGACAGCCATGATTGGTTTGCTCCAAACCGTCCGCAGATGCTCCAAGCACAGGAGCAGTCCACGAAGCTCGTCATGAATACAGATTGCGGAGTCGTTCGTCAACCGTAGGAACGAACGCGCTACAGTCTGCGCCCTGACCTCGCACAATTACTACAGACTCCGGAGCCATCTATTCTCATGATTCCTCCACAGCTCAAAACGGGCGAATCACACGGTTCGTTGGGTCCAACACTTGACGGTTGAACGGCCTTGTTTTGAATGCTCCGACTACAGCCGTTTATCAGCCATTGAAGTAACTGTACATGTAGACTGTGGCATGGCAGTGATGTCTTACTTACATTGTATCTGCTCTTGTTTGTACGAAGAGTCACAGGGCTTTCCAAGAGCAATGGGATAATGGTGCTGTACCAACTTGTTACGTTCTCAGCACCACCTCGTCAATCTTAAAATTTTGACAAATTTGCTTAATTTCTTCAAATTTGATTCTTTGGAACGAGTTTCACCTTACCAAGACCCTCCTCCCCACAACATGTATCGACTTATAAGTCCGGACCTGAATCCATGGCCCATGTATGCTAAAAATATATTTTTTCGGTTACACATAGAATTGCATGTTGGCATAAATCTTACATGAAATTTGAAAACTATACATCCAAAACCATATAGTACAGTAAGTAGTAAACTTTCAGGGATAAACACATATACAGCACTGTTTTTTGTCTTTTCCAACGGAAATTTCACGATCTAAAGAAGGTTTAAGATGGTTCAGAACAAATTTTAGGAAAATATAAGTGAGAGAGATTTTTTTGCAAGTCCAGACTTGTTTCCAGACGTTAAGGTTTTTTTGGACTTGAACCTAAACGTTAGGTCCAGTCTGATTCAAGTCCGGGGTTTAGGTATGCAGCACTAAGACGCATTACACCCTTAATCATACAACAGCAGCAATGCTCCGTGCTTTCATGTGGTCCCGACAGACAAGCGCCTCACGATCGCGGCAGACCAATACGCCCTGACCAGCATATCAAAAACCTCTTAAGTCTGGTAATCGGGCAGGCATCAAACGGGCGAACAAGCCGGGCTGACCATGACTGGAGTGCTGATGGGTGGGGGGAGGTCTCCGCCGACCAAGCTGAGATCAGCGATCTAGCTTCCAGTTGGTGCATTTTAGCTTATCCGGCCATCAAGCTATCATTTGTTACCAACATGCTAACTTTTCGACTCAGCGTAATGGTACTTTGCTGGCATTTACATGTGTAATAATGGAAAATGTTGATGACATACACCAGACCGTTCGGTGTGATATAACCAGCTGCTGCCACGCCGCGTGCCTGCGAAGCTGACGTGTTACGCCTAATGGCAGTTAAACCGGCTATATAGATACAGATACAGAACATGTCCTCCAAACTGACAACAAATCCTCCTAATCATGTCAGTTTATTAGTACTTGACAAGACAGGTCAGGAGGTTTTAGATGGATTTTGATGGTAAGAAGGTCTCAAAGTAGCCTCTAGAGAAAACAAGCAGTGCCTTCTGGCAGCTTCCCCTACAACTGTACTTGCTTGTATCTTCCTTTCTTAACACAATGTTGTCATTTTTAGCTTTTACTATATATTAGAAGTCTGAGTGCAGGTAGTACAGATCTGTCCTGATCTAACATTGGCAAGGGTCCAAGCCAGTTTCCAAAGTTATTCGAGTTTGTGGCAATCTGTGGAGAACAGGTTTAGTGAAATATACATATGGATGGATTCCGAGAAATGCTTTGCACGTTCCCTACCTTCAACTCCTTCACGTCAAGCTATTGCAAATCTCTCCAAGAATAGTAAAATTAATGCATTCGTAACATGACAGTCTACATTGTTAGAATCCTGTGAAACGATTTGAGGGAAACATTTTGAATTTTTGTCACCACAGACACTTTTCTGTCAAGCAACAGAAAATCTTTGCCGGGATCGGGATATGAAGCAATTATTCCAAAGATGATGACATGATACCGAAATACGAAAAACCTTCAAGCAGTCATGGATGACTCAGGACCATCCCTTCTGCCAGTTTCCTGGAGCTTTCCAAGAAATCCAGTGCCGCTGATGAGGGGTGATTGTGGGGGTGGGAACGACGCAAAAGCTTTTTACAAAATCGATCTGCCGTTTGGTTATTCTCTAACAGGTTCCGGGCAATGCTCCACGTCCAAACACTCAACCAACTCAACGTAATGATGTAAGATACTGCCAGTTTACAGAACATGTTCATGTACATTGTACACAAGATATGAAAGGAGCTCTTTTCCAAAACAGCCAGAATCAGAGATTGACAGACAAAATATATTCTAGTACATGTACAATGCTAAACTTTCTTCCAACGCTACGGTATTCACAGATCAAATTTTCAACGACCACTGTCACTTTCTTCAGGATCAATAATCCAGCTAAAAAGCATGTAAGAGAAAGCACTTAATTGCTTGTAACAGGTACATTGTATGGCAACTTGCAAATACATAACAGTTGAAGTATTACTAATATCTAACAATTTTAAAGGAGACAGTAATCCAATTTATGAATAACAATCTAGACAATCTAGTTATACAATCATGCTAATACTTTAGAACAGCATGTCGATAACAGTATGCATGATGCATCAGGAGTAGTTTAGGTTCAGGTCCGGACCTATTAGGTCCGACCTGAACCCATGGCATATCTGACTAATTGCCAAACTTCTATTTACTAGTACTTGGAGTGTTCTTACATTGCACTGTGATACACATACATGTACTTTTATACCAGTGTAACGCTGTTTGTCATAGACCAAGACTGATATCATGTTATTGTACACTAACCTGAGAGTATAACACAATGCTAAGTCTGTTGCTTTCTTCTATCAGAATAAGGTAGAATTATTAAAGTTCTTAAAAATGAACGAAATAAGTAATAATTACTGGTCAAGACTGTGAAATGAAAAATATTTTCCAGTGCAAAATCACTTTTTAAAGGAAACCAATAAATGAGATTAGACTTTGTCAAGTTGGAGTCCAACACAAATCACATTTAAAAAAAATCACATGCAAAAAAAAAAATTGAAAAAATATATACTTGAATTTCTCTCTGAACTCGGCCTTTTGACATTCTGGCATGCCCTTCATCTGATCAAGGCACCTGGTATTCATTAGAAGTTCATTAGCAGCAAGTCCCGCACCGCTGATATCACAGGATATCACAGTCCTTTTGGGAGGCTCACTGCAGAAACATATCCCTGATTGCCACGATCAAGCCATCTTTATCCAATTTGTGGCAGAAAAATAATAGCCAGCTTCTCCTGCCCCGGACAGATTTTGCCTTTTCCGTTTTATGCTGCGGGATGACATCTTTATATGCGCAAGCGTCAATGAAAACAGTTCGTCACGTCTTCTCACTTCAGTTCCCGCGGTTGTGGGTGAAAGGTCATGAAGTCTCGCGAAGTCTCGCTGTCTAGGTCAGCTGACCTTGCATGTAACCTATTCTTAATATCAAATCTCGCGAGAGCAGCTAATTCAAAACAAATATGGCGCCTAGCGCCTCGATTGGTGTCGAGAACGTCAATTTTGATCGTGTTTTGCACAATCTAACGGTGTATCTACCGCGATAGGAATATTCTTTACTAATCACAACATATTTCATGACCTGATACATTGTCTTGTGGTGGTGCTGGGATATTTTCACGGAGAAAAGATCGTTTTCGGGAAAGATTGCTTGTTGTACCTCAGCATGCAGATAATATGACCGCCATGAATGGCAAACGTTGTATTTTTCGAGCGCAAATTTTGCGATTTACGGAAGGTTTAAGATGCTCTAGAACGAAAAAGATATAATGTGAGTGCTAGATTTTTTTACCGGTCCAGTACCGAAAAAACCGGAAAACTGGGTTTCGGTTTTTTGGACCTGAACCGAAACGTTTTTTCAGGTAATAACCGGACCTTTATAACCGGTACGCATCCCTAGCATAGAGTAGTACCTTAGTTGGCCTACATGTAGAAGTATATATATATATATGGACAGTGGCGTCATGTGGCGTAATGGATAGAACATTCGACTGTCAAACAAGGGGACCCGAGTTCGAACCCGGGCTGCCCCCAGACATGTCTGGACATGCGCCCCGACGTTGTGCCCTTTGGAAAGGCACTTAACACGACTTTCCTCACTTCACTCAGGTGTAAATGAGTACCTAGCTCATCTAGGGTTAGAGACGTCCCTCGGATAGGACGTTAAATGGAGGTCCCGTGTTTGGGGAGAGCCACACCCCGCGCACGTAAAAGAACCCACCACACCTTTTGAAAAAGAGTAGAGGCACCCCGGTGTGAGATGGTCCAAAAACCTGCAGTGCTATAACCGCATATGGGTTCGCCCTTAGTAATAGCCTCCGGCTTGTTGGGCAACCCTGACATGTACATGCTGAACCAACAAAATAAATAGATATGGACAGGGCATATGTAGCCAGTATTTCCAGCCCTACAGCTGCCACCCAGCAGGTTTGATTGGTCCATTGTTGCTCTATGATGGATGCGAACTGGCACAACTCGGGAGCTGCACCAAGCTGAGAGGGATTCCGATGCTCGCCAGCTGAAATCTGCGGATACGTTTTAAACCTGTCGCTGAATAATTGGTATGTAAGGAAGGACGACGCGATGCTGGGAATACATTATGTCTTCTTCTAGAGGTGTTTGTGTTATTCTGCATAGACAGGCTGCAATATTACTTACAGTGGCATCAAAAGCGAAGGCCACATCAATGCATTTGCTTGGTTTTCAGACATTGAACCAATAAATGAATAAATAAGGTGAAAGTATACATGTATGTCGTGATAGCAGAGCCCAAAACTTCAATACGACAGTATTCACCGCATAAAACTGAGTGCATCAAGGCATAAACCTGGTCCTCAAGCTTCGTTTATGTTCATTATGTTTTTTCCAGTTAATATGCATTTTTCTAAAAACTGTGAGAACCAAAAAATCTAATTCATGTGGCCGAGGTCAACCTTTTTCAGCAAATCGCCACAATGCAAGCTGCAAGAAATTTCTCCTGGCAAGTTGTATGCACAGACTAAAAACTATGAAAATATGAAAATGATGACACTTAGAAATACTAAATCTTATGTATGTGTTTTTCAGAGCAACAATCAAACTGGCTGAAAGTTATCTTTATGAAACCCGTCTATTTAAAGACCTTGGCTATACGGTAATTTAGTTTGTATTTTTCTATCTGCAAAATTGCAGATATCTTCAAAATTACAATATTGTTCTGCAGGAAGCCAATCAATAATCATCTTTGCACTGCAGGGAGTCCGAGTGTGTTCTGAGCAATTTGCGAGGATATCTATTTACAGTCGTTGCCAGCATCTATGTTACTGTAAATGTATTTAAGTTTATGGTGGTTTAATGCTTGCAGTTTTCTGCGTAACCTCTTCACCGTGAATTTAAAACCACTGCGAAAATACTTGTTTCTTCTGCCCGCCTGTAAAACATCTTCCCTGGATACATTTTTTCTGCTATAGCACATGGAGATAAAAAGGTGTAATTTTTCTGTGAGGAAATACAAATCTTAACCTTCAGACTGCTAAGTTAGCCATTGGAGAACGAATCTGTATTGTTTATGGGGTTAGGCAGCAGGGAGAAGGTTAAGCAGGTATCAAACAAACACACTGGGAAGCTCTCATGATGTTCACTATGGCTGTCCTTGGTGCTGAACTATGAGTCACAAGGTATTGTGATTGGCTGACCTCCTTTTCAAATAGACCAATCACAACATAAAGATGGTTCATTGGGAGAGACCAAGTAAGATCTTAATCAGTTCATGGGAGATGAAAAATTGCATCTAGAGAAGGATGAAAAATGTGATTTGTAAAAAATGATTAAAAAATCACATCAGAAAAAAACTTGTAAACAGACATTGCATGCACTATTGCCATTAAAAAATGTGCTTCAATGTTTTCACCCCCCCCCCCATGATGCGTGGTCTGTCCCTTGACAGTTCCAAATAAGTGCACTATGGGAATGTTGACATATCTTCCAAAGGTCAGTCCTGGGTTATCTACCAAACGCCTGATGTGCAGCCTGATGTGCAGCCGAGGGAGGGACGTCTTTCACAGGAACTCACCATAGCATTCCTCTCCGCTCCGTCTGGTATAACGGATCCTGTGACAAGTCCAGGACACCCACTGTAATTCTTGTTTCTTCCACCCTAACTTTATGTTCACTGTTTCCACGGTCACCTCTGTACCGTGAAGTTAACATCACCGTGAAAAAAACTGTTGTTATCTTTTATGATTCCTTCATACATCCGTTCTGTAAATCACTTGCCGCCACCGTGAAGTTAAAGTTCAGTGATGTCCATATATATAATTAAATAAATGTCCATTTTCCTTACACTGTGAAGTTTTGCTACCGTGAAGATGAAGTGAATTACAGCACTCTCTCAGGACATACCCATTTAACCTTCTCCCTGCTGCTCCATTGTTTATTCGTTCTGACCCTTGTAAGTTTCCTTGCTGTTCAATCAGTAGGAGGTATTGAATAGCAAAGTTCTTTGAGGCCACACCAATTTAATTTCTTGGTTAACGGATTTTTATTTAAAAAAAACAACAAATTTTAGAGAAAAAAATCATGAAAACAGAAGGCTGGGCTGGAAACTAAAAATCCGTTAACCAAGAAATAAAATTGGTGTGGCCTTATTCACAACCAAGTAAATAAAAGAACTTGGCTATTCGGTCTTTCACCAACCTGATAAAACTATTCACGGAGTAGTAGAGTATACTTTTACAGGGAAAGGTTGCCAGAGCTTCCCCTCAAACGTCCTGGAGGTACCTCCACCAACATGGGACCCCCGTTGTGTGTCCCTCCCTAAAAACGGGTGTAGCCCCAACCGAGATGTCCTGACCCGAGACTTGATCCAGGGTCTCCAACTCAATACTTAATTTCTGTACTTATGCCACACCAATTTAACTTCTTGGTCAACGGATTTCTATTTAAAAAAAAACAAACCTTTTAGAAAAAAAAAATGAAAACAGAAGGCTGGCCCAGCCTTCTGTTTTCCTGAATTTTTTTCTAAAATCTTTTCTTTTCTGGAAAATAAAAATCCGTTGACCTAGAGATTAAATTGGTGTGGCCTTATCTGTCAAAAATAAATCAGATTGTGATCGTACACCTGTTTCTTCCAGGTTTGGGGAATGCAGTTCGAACGCGATGTCATGGCATTTTTTGAGTAAAATCCCCCTACATGTATGACAGAATGAGTTTGTGTCGTTCAAATTCGTCTATTCAAGATTTCCGAGAACCAAGTAAATGACTTGGCGTGGCCATTTTCATCTCTGCTTTGTCTGGCATAATGAATCTATTGACAAGAGTGGCTTCATTTAGACCATTTGGGCATGACATCACTTCATTATTGACATATCCGTAACCTCGCTTGGGACATAATGTTACAAAGAGCAGTTGTTTCACCGACCAGTTGTTATAGGGTGTAGAGGGAGACATCAGGACCTTTTTCCTCCTCAGAAAAATGTGTTATCATCCCCGATCCCCCTCATATCATTTTCAAGTGTAGTATACAATCTGTCATTGATAAAACTCACACATCACAGAGAAACTCTCTAACAAACATCTCATAACAGTTTTATTGTGCTGTGTTTCTATTGAATCGGTGAAAAATCCTACACTAGATCCTAGTGAGTGCTTTGTTCGAGGACAATAACATGCTTTCATGCCCTGCACCATTTTGACAGCTCTGGCTTTACTATAAGCATATTTTTATGGCAACTGTTCCATAGCTACTGTAAGACTTAGTGATAGCCAGGTGGACAGACAATCTTGATCACCTGCTTTAAAATATTCATGAAAGTCTTTGCCGTACAGTCATAAAGTATAGAATTTTTTTTCCAGTAGTCACATTGGCTACATGACAATATTAACCAAAAATTACTGTAAACAATCCTCAGACTGAGTAATACTGTCATACCACAAACTCTGGTATCCCAAATTGTGTTTTGATAATCACCAAAATGCAAGAAGACAACTCCACTTATCTTCTGACTTGAAATAATTATCAATATGCTATTTTTTAGAATGTAGACAAAAATATCAACTTTTAATTCTGAAAGCTAATTAATCATAAAGCTACAAGAATCCAGCCACAGTACTATGAATTAATAAAAAAAACAGAAATTAATTGTTTAAAGCCCCGAGTCTCACTTATTTGAGGAATTCCAATGTGCGCATGCAAACACCTGTTGAAAATCGGCCAAGGCATACTATTCCACACCACACCTATTTTCATCAGTAGCCCTGTTGAAAGCAGAGAGGGCCATTCACTATTTATTATGCCTGGTAAATTTTACATGAGTCTGTTGTACTCTTGCAGCCTAGGCCTAATCTACAAAGCTCCTGCTACAGACGCTTGTTGCTCGATGCACAAAGCCGTCAGAATAAAAGCCATCGCCGGGGGTTTCCTACACAGATCAATACTTATACCTCGACGTGGCAATAAGAAAATGAGCTCACATAACGTTTCTGGGACAGATATCAGATGAAACAGCGGACGTGGGGCCTAGTCTATAATATAAGGTTGTGTCAACAGCACTGAGTAGCTACCGCAAACACTATCTTATAATATGTTGTTTGTATCTAACTTAATTAATTTCATGTTTTCTCATAGCCGTGGAGTCCCACAGGTTTTCGTAAAAATTAAGATCTATTTTGATATGGTATGTTGGTTGTATATAATTTGTATGATTCTTATACACGTTTTTAGAGTTCTGAATAACAATGTGATGACGAAGCTGCACGATTTAGGCCAATATTGGGCTACCAACAGCTTTTACCCTTCTTGTGGAAGAATAACAAACCAGTCTACTACTACATAAGGCTATAACAATTTGACTGGTTGTTCCTAGGACATTTTTACGTAAAATCTAGCAAGATGACATCAAACAAATAGAGGGCTAGGAGGAAAATTTGCACCTGACTCTGTTCACTCCCTGAGACTGTTTGTACCAAGGTATAGACTTTCCCCTCAGACATGTTTTCATGTTGATGTTCTAATGTGCATAGCATTATGTTCTTTAAAGTCAGCGAACCAACCAACAAATAATTTTTGTGTGGCCTTACATGTTTCTCTGGAAAAGAGATAATCAGCATGATTCCTTGATTCTCAGATACTTTTATATATGTATCAATGGCTGTGGTCCTTGTGTACACACATATATATAGAGAGAGAGGGTTGGTCACTTGTACATGTTTGACCATACTTTTGCTGTGCTAATTAAGGTATTACTATCAGACCAAGTATATTGATTTTCCCATTCATCATATGCAGGTCTGTATTTAAACCATGGACCTTCTGTCCTGAATCATCTCTACTATGGCCTACCTCTGACTCAATTCCAGTAGCAGATCAAGACTTGTTGACAGCTTAAGTTTTATCAGAGCCAGGCCTCCAGATAAGGTGCTTTATCAAACCCACATGTTTCCACACACAACTGTACGACTCACCACACTCACATGTTTTCAAGATAAGAGTTACTCCTCAGCCTAGCTGCTAAAAATATCTACTCTCTATGAGTGGTTTTCCTGCTTGTGTGGAAGGGGTGAGAGGTGGTTTCACTAGTTTACTGATATTTCTACAGGTATCTATGACCAAAAGGCAAAAGCAAAATGATAAAGTAGTGGTCCACCGTGTAACAGGCATAAGGCTGTTGTTAGCACTGAACACAAAAAGGGCGAACAAAATCAACATCTGCAATGACGCTATCTAGAGTGTGCTTAAGTTATGCCAATTATCGGTTTTTAAAGACATTTATCATCCATTGTCAGTGTCCACAAAAGATACGGGTTCATTCATGTACAATGCCATTATGATAACATAAAATCAATACATGACACAGCTGGTAACAGATGCAAGGCTGCTGTACTGAACACAAGTAAGGACAGACAAAATACACTATATACTTTATCATCCGGTGTCAGAAAAAGACACAAGTACATTAGGCCACACCAATCTAATTTCTTGGTAAACTGATTTTTTTTTTAATTTTAGCACACAAAAAAATCATGAAAACAGAAGGCTAGGGTGAAAACTTGCACCTGACCCTGTTCACTCCCTGAAATGTGCACCAAAGTACAAACTTTCCTCTGAGATTCTGTTTTCCTGTTGATTTTCCAATCTAGCATTAAAATGGTGTGGCCTTATGATGATGCAAATCAATACACTACACAGCTTCTAACAGGCACAAGGCTGCTGTACTGAACACAAATAAGGCCAGAAAAACCCGACTTAGCGGATGACACCTGTGCTCACATTGATTTTCCTGTACTTCCTGGAAAAACGAGAACTTTCGCTCCAACTGACCTGTGTGCAGTGATCCGTGTATGTTTACACCTTTCACAACTTCCCTCACAGCCAACAGCCTAATTGTCAAACCTGTCAGCATGGCTTTGCGTGAACCTCTCATAGTGTTGAGTGAAAGAATGTGCAGTCAGGGTTTGCAATGCTTTAGCGCTGTTTTCTGCAGAATGGGATTTATATTATTATTAACAGACTCTGTGGTCTTCTACTATGTTAAGTCTAAAGTAAAGACTTAAGTACACATAAGTTAGACTAAAGAATCTAACACTCACTCACACTCACTCACTGTCCGGTTTAACGTCTTCTTTTCCCCATCATCTGGGGGTTTGACGTGCTTGCATGCTGATGGGGAAGCTACATGTAAAGTAACAAAAGTAGCAATCTTCAATTGGGGCTCGCGTTTTGGCCAAGCACACCGGGTCATCCCTACTCTTCATAATAAGTGTGGTGGGTTCTTTTTATTTATGTGCAAAGGTTTGATGCTTGAGGCGTCAAGGGGCCGCCAACTTTACGCCCCCACCTAAATGAACGATGCTACTCTTTTCCAGTCGTGGGTGGCTCAACAGAATTCGAACTAGATTTCTTCCCAGAATGTCTGATTTTATGTAAAAATAAACATGATTCAACAGGAAGCGACTATGTACACAGCAGTCAGCCAGTAATGTGGGTTATTTTGTTTAAACACCACGTCACCCAACATCACAGCTTAGCGCCGCATCCGCATTTTTGTGAGGTCGAAATATTCTATTATGGGACACCAAAGTACGTGAAAACATTACACATCCTACATTTGGACAATCTAGAAGTCTACTTTTCTACCCCATCACAAGTTAAGTCAAGTTAATTGCACAACAATTGCATCAGGTACAACGTAGGGCAAATAAAATGGGATCTTAACAACTACGGACTATTTATACTAGTGTACTAACCTAACATCATTACTCGATACATAAGATAATGGCATGATATATTTCACATTATGGCACGGCTTCTCTTTTTGCATAGCATTATATATGAATTGGCCTACATTTTGTAGGTAGACAGATACAGAGTCAGGGCATGATAGAGGTACATTAAATATTTCTCTACTTGTTCCATGTAGTGTTATTTCCTTCTTACATGTAGTCATCAGTCTTTTCCTTTCTTCATTGTAAGATGGACATATCATAAGGAAATGGTATTCATCTTCAATATTTTCTTTGCAGGTGGGACACATTCTCTTTTCAGCTGGTATATTTTTGTGACGACCCTTTTCATCACATTGGACGGGGCTATGGGACCTGCAAACATTGGCCAATCTCTAACAATAGACCGATGATCAAGAGAACACCGGGCGTATTACTGCCGAAAATGTCATCTAGACCTCGCAGACTGATCAGGCGATCAATTTTCGTGCTGTGTGACGGGTTTTAGGAAGTTTTCATAAAGCAAGATGACTGGATCTTGAGATTTACATGTATCAGTATATTAGATACCTTCCTCCATAACAAGCTCGCATAAGTGCACAATAAACAACATCTATTCTTATCTGGCTTAGTAGAATACTGTAATTCTCTAAATTTTTGCTACGGTTTTATGTTTGCAGTTTTTGCGGTGGCCGCTTAAAACCGGTGTTTCCATTACAGTACAGTATATAACTACAGCGTTACTGCAGACTTAAAGCCACCACCAACATTTCATTTTCTGCCTACCGCAAAATTAAATCACCGCAAATTTAAAGGCATTTACAGTACTTTCACAGAAGAAAGGAAGTGGGCTCTTGTTTGGCAAACGTGTCCCTGCACCCAAGACAAACACCTGTCCTTCTGAGTCTACATAAACAACAGATAAGAAATAAGACTCTTCTGTTGATTGAAGGCTTGTAATAAATTCTGCTGTCTCACATTTTAGCAGCTTTTGTTTTCTTATTCACAAGGCATCCACCATCAAGAATTGTTGGCCACGGGCGGAGACAAATTTTGGTGCAAACTTAAATTCAGAATCTATTATTCGCTCTTCCATACTGTGTGTTTAGTCATTTGTTTAACCTTCCTGACCATGTAGATTTGATAATGAGGGCTTTTTTTCTTTGCGCAAAATATTTTTTACTCGCACATTCACATCAGTTTTTGGTTCCGAGAGGATGCCATCCATATAATCAAATCAACATGGCCTTGTTGAAAGCGTCCACAGACAGTGTAAACAGAGATTAACCCAACTGCTACATGGGAGCTTTAATATTTCATGACTTCATTAGAAGCCTTGTGTCAATACCAATATCTCTGCCTGGCAGACACACATGCAGCCAACAGGTTATTTTTCATATTGTCAGCGACATCAAAGTAGCTGAGGGGGACAAGCGATACATAGATAAACCTCTGCATAAACAGTGTTGCTATGGCGGCACTGCAACTAAACAAAAACATACCGTAATGCCTGAAAAGTCACAAACTTGGAATAATTATTCAGAAATAGCTACTGATTAAATATATAGCATCCACCAAAGGTTGTTTGGAAAATGTAACAACTTAATGAGAAGATGATGGGAACAATCATTTGTTATCAACCAACAAGAAAAGGTTAACCAAGGGGAATCACTGGTAAAATTGTCATAATCAATGTAAATTGATAGAAGCTCATATAATAAATAATCGTTATGAAACAAATAAGAATCAAATTTACAATATATTGACAGCACTCCCATAACAAATGGCCTGAAAAGATACAAACCATGGATGTTGTACTGCTGTCATAAGAAGTAATTACTAATTTCAAATTTTCCCATGACCAAACACAATCCCTGCTTCTTTTCTACCCTACATTGTACATTTCAGATGTGTGACTCATGTTAAAAACATGTTGAAGGTAAAATACAACCTGGACACTTATGTTTCAAAGGTGGTCACGCCTTCACAAAGCACAGGAAGACGCAATACAGGCTTGAGGAGAAAGGTAAACCCAAGACAGGCTTAAGGAGAAAGGTAAACTCAACATGACATTCCTGAAGAACGTGAGTCATACTTGCGGGTAGGTGTGGTCGTTTATAAACTAACCCTTATCAGGGTTGGAAATTAGCCTCCACCAGGCCTTCCTAAGGAGGTATGGATCGTACAATTCGGCCAAAAAAAGGAATAATTTGACAGTAGAGTCAGTCCATGGCAGTACATGTATAACTGCGCCTGCGAGTGAAACCCTTTGATGGCCAAACTACCCTGGCAAATAATACAACAGATATAGCTATTGCCGGCGTGGTTAGTCTGGTAGAGACTTGTTGGAAATGCTGAGTGCATATACTGTACCACAATATCCAAGGATCTCCCCAGAAATATAGAACAGGATGGGGGGAGGGTGCCAAGTATAGGATATATATCAATGGCCAGGTGGCCCTTATGTAGAGGTGGACACTAGTTCAGGTTTGACTGTATATCAATAGCAAGGTGGTTCTTATGTAGAGTTGGTCACTTGTACAGGTTTGACTGTATATCAATTGCAAGGTGGTCCTTATGTAGAGTTGGTCACTTGTACAGGTTTGACTGTATATCAATGGCCAGGTGGTCCTTATGTAGAGTTGGTCACTTGTACAGGTTTGACTGTATATCAATGGCTAGGTGGTCCTTATACAAATGTATGTAGAGGTGGTCACTTGTATTGGTTTTATGTACATATTTCTTGAAAGAACGAACAAATTAAACTTATGTGGCCTTACTGATACAGATGACCTTTCATTCTCCCAGCCTGTAACCATTCTGATGACAAGTCTTTGACCAGGCCTTTCATCACGCATCAGGTAATCTCCATTATGGATGTGGGACAAATATTCTGCAGGGATCTTTAATTATTCAACAGTTCCTGTAATTCGATCGCTCATCAACACAATTAAAACGTGGGACAGGCTGATCAGACGAGAATATGACATTCGGGAGTGACGGAACGCGACATTGTACATTTACACTTGCCCCCTGGTATACATGCTACATAAGGCCATGGGAAATTAATGCTGCATTTGCGATTAGGGATTCTGTCCTTTTATCCAACAAATACAATGATGTTGATTATGCAGCGTGTTAACATGAAGAGGGTCAAAGTTTCGAGGGTCCTCCAAAAGTTATCAGTAGAGTGCAACTAGCCCCTACAGACTGTAGCTCTTTTCGACAAGCACAATGAACAGTGTACCACGGACCACGGCTTAACGTTCCGTCCTAAGGACTGCAACCTTTTCTGGTAGCGTGCCTGTTGGGTGAGCGAACCCGGGGCTTCTAGTTCCAGAGGCAAGATCGCTAACCACTGGACTAAGCACACTACAGCACCCAGCAAGCGGCATGGACAAAGTTGGGAATAGTCGCTTCAAACTCTATAACTAACGATATGGGTCTCTGTAAGGGGAGGGGACATGCAGGCACAGAACAGCAGCCACTGCCTTCATCGATAATGGATATCCACAAAACGACCAGCAAAATCCAAACTGTATAACATAGGGTTAAAAGACCATTAGGTTAACAAATAGCGTCAATGAATGCCAATAGAATGGTCGGGATGATACATGTACAATGTACAGTATACCAAGAAAGGCAAATTGAACATAGCCATAGAGCACTGTTGTAGGATGACTTCACCACAGCTTTTTCTGAATTTTGCCATTTAAATCTTGTTCATATCAATTCATAAGGCATAAAATGTATCTATGTTGTCAGGGCCATAGGTCATAGTGCAAAGGTGAGTCAAATTGCCTTTTTAAAGAAAATGTATGACAAGTAAAATATGACGACTATGAAGAGGAAATTCACTGTGCGCTGCTTTGTCGTAGATACAGTACTATATACCGACACAGTGTTTGCCTTTTGCAAATATACCACATTGTCTGCAGTGATGAAAGAATCACTTGTGAAGAGCGGTTGATGTCTGTGGTCACTCAAGGAATTCAATTAAAGCTCTCCCAGATAAGTAACAAGCGGTACATTACTCAAGCAACAGGTTCAGCATGTAACAGAACAACAGCAAATGTAATTTACACTGTATCAATCCAAAGGGATAACAATGTGGTATGGTATAGAGTGTATATATGTGTGTAGACATGAAAGTAGATACCAATACATAGTCCAGGGCTCAAAATACTGGGTGCACGTGCACCTTTTTGCACCAAAAATGGAAGCTGTGCACCAAATTTTTGACTGTGGGTGCGTCGGTGCACCTAGGGATTTTTGTATGCTATAGGGTAACAGGTACAATTGCACACAGCAAAATAATTCTTGAAATTCAAGTATCAGAAAAAGCCATACACATATGTAGCGATTTGTTGTAACATTTGTTTTACTTTGTTTGATGTATAACTTGTTTAAAATTTTAAATTGAAGTTCCTTGGAGAGCCAGTAGGGTTTCTGAATATGTTTTGCTCACACTCTACTACATTTTGTATATCTTACGTTGTGCACCCAAAATTCTTCCTGTGCTCCTTAATTTTTAGGTTAGGTGCACCAGAATTTCGAGCCCTGCATATACATCACACACAATCCTCAATACAGCATTGTTCTGTCTAAATACAATGGCGGATTTTCATCCATTTATTCATTTATTCATTCATTCATTTGCTCATCCCTTGGCAGTACTGGGTGGTTGCCCATGTACATGTATTTGCATAAGGCAACTTACAGGCCCAACAAATAATGGTTTGTAGATTTTTTCTTTTAAAAAAGAAAATCATCTGTGGTAAGCAATAAAATTGGAATAAAATTGGCCAAAACTGAACAATTACAATAGTTTTCTCTTTTAAAGTGTCTTTCTTTCGGTAAGCTTCTAAAGTTCTAGGACATAACATTACATTTTTACAAAAGCAGAATATTCAATATATTTTCTCATTTGTTATAAGAAAAAATATGAAATACTTCTTGGCTATGTCACAGTGACGTTTTCGCCAGTCATTTTCATATGGTCAAAACAGAAACACATTACATGTATCTTTCGTATCCCTTTGTCAGAGTGATGTGAAACAGACAACATTTTGAAATGGCCCCTGCTCTATACACATCACACACATCCATAGCACACCTCCCACCACAGCATAATGATCCTCCCTGACCAAACATTGTAATGGATATGAGGTGTTTGTTTTCGTTGACACCCTCCCCTTGTGGTCACACTGTGAAAATGTCAAGCACAAACGCCCCCCTCCCTCCTTACACACCCAGAACGATATGGAAGTGACACTGACCGATGTTGGCATGTTTCAGGAGACGGCAGATTCGCGCTTCTCTCTCAAGCTTCTGGTGGTCTGTGAGGAGCAGAAAGAAGAGCAGGGTTAGGGGAGTGGTTCCTCCAGTGTGATATGTGTGATCACAGTGGGGATGGTGAGCCCCTCCCACCAGAATAGATGCCCTTTCCTACCCTGCCAATCCATCTATTTATGGAGCAGGGAGATTCATGTGAATTTGTGAGACACCAGAGACCGGTGTGAATCCTAGTGTATCTGAATAAAATCCACACAATCCCCCCCTCCCCCCGGGACCCATCCCGGGCTTATCCCAACAGCATCGATGAACCCAATTCTTCCGTCCTTTCTGTTGGGGAATTCTGAATTGGGTTGCCCCTGATGTATATGTTGGAGTCAGTCCAACGTAATTTCCCATGCGCTGCGATTTTTCCCCCCAGCGCAAGCTTCCAAGATTGTCTGGTCATTTTTACTCCAGACCGCTGCCCATCACAACAACACCTTTGGACAACAAACAAACGGATAACAGATAACCGAAAGAAGCAATAAAAACTGTCATGCATAATCATGCGGCCGGTGCCTAAGAACTGTCCTAGTGCTGTCTCGCATCCAGTCGTAACGGTCCACACGAAATGACGGGAGCAATTATCACCGACATCTCCAATAATCACCCCCGCATTATGAGCCTATCAGAAAAATTATCAAGAACACCGCTACAAGGCGAACTGCAGTTCGGCCCCGACCTGAAACACCTATGTTTCCACGGCACACTGCCAGCATACATGATTAGGGCCATCTCTACAGAGGGACCAACCTAACACAGGGCCCCAGCTAGACCTGAATATCGGCTGCATGCTGCAAGCCCAGAAATACTGCTACATCCTCAACCAAAGGAGAACAGAAATTTTGAGTCAGAAAGAAATTTGACAAATGTTGAGTTGTCTGATATTGTCATCTATGAAATAAAGGATATCTCCCATTAATTCTTTCTTTTGCACCAGTTTGGTAATTTTTTTTTTTTACATCACTGTAAGGTTGAGAGATGCTGGGATGCACTTTTTTCCCATCAGCTGCAGAATCTATCTTCTTGCATTTTTATATCTTAATTACCAGGACTTAACGACATGGCGTAATGAAAAATTCTGCTCAAATTAGATAAAATAATGTGGAGCTTTTCATTGTAGTTTAAATTTCCACTCCCTGCTATGCTGAAATGTGGCATTCTTCAACCCAAATGACTTCTGGCAGCCCGAACACAGGGCAGACCCTGCTAAAACAGGTTAAAACCTCCTGCTTAGGTCGCAACATCTGTGCCAGGGCTTTTGCTTCACCTGCGATTTTTAAATCCCCAGGCAAATAATATCATCCTCTCGTGCGATTTTCTCTTGTCTTATATTTTTCTGAGAAGGGATAGGGAGAGAGAAACATTCCCTAATTGTAAGCGGGTCCCAGCTAACCCTACTGTCTCTATAAATGCACCGCTTGCCGAGTAAAATGCTAGCGGCAGTACGGCACATCGCACGGCCCGACACAAGTGAACCACCCGCCGAATATCTCGCATAAAATTATCCACCAGCCGACCCTTGGCTTGCCGGGGAACACCCACCCAGGGCCCCCTGCGTTCCTGCGGGACCGAGGGAGATCTGCCTGGCGTGGCAGAATCTCTCACGGCGGAGGAGAAGGATGGAAAGCCTGCTGCCTACCTCGGGCTGAAAGCTTCTTCGTGTTGATGATTTTGGCTGCGAATTCCGCGCTGGTCGCCTTCTGCACACATCTTCGCACGATCGAGAACGCACCCCTGGAAAACATACACCCTCCATCACTCAACCGCGCCCTCAAAACGCACGCAAATTTTACAAGCGACAGGAGAACACCTTAAATTTCGAAACGTTAAGAGATCGTGTGTATACTCACTTGCCCAGCTCCTCTTTTAGATCATAATTATCAGAGAATTTGGTGGTGGCAGTCTGGGCGGCCATTTTGCCTGTACGTCGGACGTCCGCGGCTGATTGACAATTACGCTCCGCCCACTCACAACAACTCTCACTTTTTCTCGCGTGATACCCCGAGATCCACCTGCGCCAGGCAAACCACTTTCACTTTCAGGGGTCCTTGGACAGCAAGCCACTTTCATTTTCTGGGCTCTTGGAGCGGTAAGGTCGCATGTGTGAATTTCTGCACTTTAAGTACAAAATGGGCGAATGAGATAATAGATAAACAACATGCGGGTTAGAATATAGAATAAAAATTTAAAAAAGCTCATACTTATACTGATGGACAAATTTTCAGGAATGATTCTTTGTTTTTTTTGTAATGACCTGATTCAGAAGTCAACCAGTGTAGGAATATCATCATAGTCGGAAGTGAAATGGGGAAAAACTGAAGAGCCATGCATTCAGAAGTAATTCCTGTTTAGAACTTCTTTCATAACTTTTTGTTATTGTTATAAAGAATTGACTTAATGTTAGGAAGGACGACATTTCTCCTTACCCTTTCATAATTACTACCATTTTCTGGCACGTTGTTCTCGAAAAACGCTTAATCCTCCGACCTCGAATCATGCCCCAAAAATCAAATTTCCCAAAGTATCTTAATTTAAAGATAAGAAGGTTCGCTGTGTGCATACTGCCCCGATATGAACTTGGAATTCAAAATCCAACGTCATCAACACTGACAGAAGAACTTAGGCGTCTATGAAAATGTTCTGAATTTCTCGGTACATTTTCTTCAGCGCCCTGCGGTAGATGTGGTAGCGGAACGCGTACACGAGTGAGTCCGAGAACGTCGCGCTCTGCAAAATGATGGTGGCGACGTCCATCCACGACGAGGTCGCGGCGAGAGACACCGCTCCGAACTTCATCAGGATCGTCACCACGAACGCCGGCATCCAGGTGATCCAGTTGACCAGCAATAAGATGAGCAGCGTGTACACGGCCTGCATCTTTGACCCCTATCTGACTTATTTATTTGACGATAAATGCTGAATTATCATCTGTTATGTTGTTTTTGTAAAAGTAACGCTGATCATACTGAAGTCTCTGTTTTTGTGAACTACTCATATTTACCACCACCTAGTGTGATGTATTTGCTCGCTCGCTCACTCACTCACTCACTCACTCACTCACTCACTCACTCACTCACTCACTCACTCACTCACTCACACACTCACTCACTCACTCACTCACTCACTCACTCACTCACTCACACACACACTCATTAACTCACTCACTCACCCACTCACTCACTCACTCACTCACTCATTCATTCATTCACTCATTCACTCACTCACTCACTCACTCACTCACTCACTCACTCACACAAATATGTGTGTGGGCGCGGGTACTGTGCCTTGATTTTAGCTAGTTTAACGGCCACTAGTCAACCGCTGAAATTTCATCATCGCTAATATTTGATCACTAATATTTGGGACAGTGAATGTTTGTTCAAACCGTTAAAATTAAGTGCCGTGACCTACTCCATTTCCCCCCAACCGCTATATCTTGCTGCCGCTATATTAAAGTGATTTACAGTACATTCCGCTACTACAGCGGGGTTCCGCTACTACATTTGTGGATGTGAGAACAGGCAACACTTGTAGCATGGGACGACCTCTAGCGATCTATATGTGTATCGCTGATGGCTATTCTGAGGCAAACCCTTTCCTTACTCAATGTTGGATTATGGACGTAAAGCTGAAAATAGTTTCGATAACGAAACGTTGATGTTATTCACATTTACAGGCACTTTGGGGGAATTCACATCATAGGAACGAATAGGAAGCCCCATCTTTGCTACTATGCTTTCGCTGCCACAGATAAAATGTTAGCAGTAGAACTATTTTGGACATGGAATGTTGTCCCGGATAAAGTACACGAGAGGGTTTATTCGTAGATATATCTTTTTACTTAAACTTGTCATTCAAAAGAGCAAAGATACAGAAATCGACCTGTGTGCATTACATGAAAATAAAACATTAACATTAAAACAAAACTATAAGGTGTGTCATCTTACTTAGAGTAAGGAGGGAGGCGAGAGGTTTATGATAGTTTCTTTCGAGTCTTCGACTGCAAAAGAGACGAGAACTTTGTCTTTTATTCACATATTTGGATGTGCCAGGGCTAGATTCGTCACGTTACGATGCAGAACTGGCTGCTATGCTCAGTCTAGTTGGTCGCCATCTTGTTGTTGATCCAGCTGGTGAACTGAGTGACGCGGGTGTAGATGCCGGGCTTGTACGCCTGCGCACAGCCGTATCCCCAGGACACGATGCCGTCCAGGGTCCACTTTCCGCTGTAGTTACAGACCAGAGGGCCGCCGGAGTCACCCTGAAACAAACAAGAACATTGCCCGTTTAACAACTTAAGCAAGCTTCCAAGTTGCCCACTTCTACACCAAAAGCTATCTGCCGCCAAAAAATCAAGACCACAGCTTGTCCAGGACAAAAAACGGAATTTCTGCTGCAGTACCAGGTTCACTCATCAGGAGGCCCACATACAATCAACATCAACAACCGAGACGGGGGCCGATACTGACAGCCGGACACCTTTGACCTGCTGCTGACGTCACACTCCCGTTCAGGTTACATGATCTTGTCGGGTCATTTCAAATTGACAAGGATCAGAGGACTGATCGAAAGCTTCTTGGTAAGAGCAAAAGTTTTGACCTCCTTTTCTTGATAAGACTGTGGGGAGGAGCCCGTTATTTTTTTTTTTTCAAGAGTGAACTTTATTTTCCATTCATAATACATACATGTATGAATCCATCCAGATAACTAAATTTAATACATGTTCTAGCATTACTTCATGTCGATAACATTCTTGAGAATTAGCATATGAATAGCATGATAGCACTTAAGTAAAGCTGTTGGATAATTCTCCATTGTGCGTTACACATGCGTTCCTGTGCATCAAAAATTAGTCAACGTAGTGTATAAGTGAAATATATTTTGTTTTTGAAATGCCTAGCAAGCAATGCCTAGCAAGCAATGCCTGCAGGTCATCCTTATGTCTAAGCCAGGATATATAAATGGCATATTTTGCCAGGGTAACATGTAAGTTTTCCCCAAATATCACCGACGCAGCGTCAGCTACATGTATACTGATACTAATATCAATATCAAGGAGTGAGTTCTTAATGTTTACCCAGTAGTCTTTTAACCTTGTGCACTCAAAAAACATATGTACGTAGGTTTCGTCTTGAGGAGCCCGTTATAATGCCGGTGTTCTAAAAGTTTCGCTGCAGTGTTTGCGGTACACAGACTATAACTAGGTCATGTTGAGGATACCAACAACATGTTGTAAAAATTTCCGTGTGCAAATCAAGTAACCGGCGGAAGTTGAACTCAGAGCAAATTGGTTTGCAAGAGGAGTGAAGGAAGTCATTTACATCAGGGCCTTACAGTCATCGCCCAGCGGAGACGGAGGACGCTATAGACATTCTATCAGAGAAATGGACTCAGGACTGTGTAAACAGAAATGTAGGGTACTCAAGTACCCTTTCCCCCGGAGTCGATTTGAGTAACTTCGAAGCCACAGCTGGCACAAATCTGGATTATTGTTTTTCGGTATCTGTTAAAAGTTTTGTGCACTCTGTTGTGCAAGTTGGTCATGATTCAAAGCGAGGCAATACTGAGGTCGTCACACCGCCGACACAGCCGGGCGTTTCAAGTCACTTCGCGGCCCCGTGTGTTAACAGAACGCTGTCTGGGAAACAGAAGAAAGAAAAGAGAGTTACCTGGCAGGCGTCCTTGCCACCCTGATCGTACCCGGCGCAGATCATCTTGTCGGTGATGGCTCCGTTCATGTACTGGCGACCGTTACACTTGTTCCACTCCATGATGGGCACGGTGGCCTGCATCAGATAGGTGGACGCACCGGAGCCTACAAAATAGTCATGTTCATTTTCATCTGAAGTACAGCCAGAAGATACATGTACACATCTGACTAATGAGGCTGTTGTAGTGCCTTTTAAGGTTCTCGAGATACGTCTTCGATCACGGGACCCCCATTTTACGTCCCTTTATTTTACGTTTGACTCTTTGATTTACTCATATCTATTCATACACATTTATGTATAGGTTAATTCGCTTGTATCCACTTGACCGTTTATATGTATAGATTTAGTAGACCTTAGGAAAGTCGCTGTACTTTTGTTGTGTCAATAAAGATTTCTTTCTGAAAGACGACTGCATGTGTACTGTATGTGTGTGTGTAAAGAGGTCATCGCGAAAACCGCGGACATAAAACGACCGCGAACTTCAGTGCAGTCTCAGACTATTTCCCGTACCAGTATCGCCCCAGCCGGTGGTGACGCAGGGCGTGTCGGCGGCCACGTCGGTGGACGGCAGGCAGATGGGACTGACGTAGTTGTTGAACTCCGCGTTCCCGCTCAGCTTCATCAGGGCAACGTCATTGTTGATCCTGGGGTGGGTGAAAAGTGGGAAGAACGTCAACCGTGCAACTATATATATATATATATATATATATATATACATCATGATGATGATGATATATACTCACAGTGAAGAAACGCAATCATTCATGAAGCCCATCATGGCTAAGGCGTGAACGATTGAATAAATGAATGAATGAATGAATGAATGAATAGATACATGAATGGAAAGGAAAGTGAACGTACTGGTTGGAGTCGTAGTTCTCGTGCATGATGACCCTGACGACGTTGAAGTCCTGCTGGGTGGAGTCTGTGGATGTGCGGCGGTGGGAGCCGAGGGACACGCGCCAGGAGCTGGGGTTGCTCTGTCTGCGGGAAACACGAACAACGGGAGGGGGGGGGTAAATCAGCAGCTAGCCGTGACACTTATTTCCGTCTCGAAAACGGTCGTCGCTTTTTGAAACGGTCGTCGCCTTTTACGTGTATTAGCACGGCCCTTCAATTTGAATTTAAACGCTATATCCACGCCGTGATGTTTCGTTTCATTCATCTTTTACTCGGGTTTGGGTGGTGAGCTTACTTTTTTCGATAATTTTTACCCATTTATCACGATACCGTCGCATCCTTGAATTCGGGGGGGGGGGGTCATGTTGCCCAAAATGACGATGATTGTTATTAACCGGATGTCTAACCTTCATCGGCGTATAAAAAAGAGCTTCGTCGTTCACGACGCATTTTCACGGTCTTACTTACCCGTCCACGCAGTGAGCAGCGGTGACAATCCAGTTGGGGGCGATGATCTGTCCGCCGCACACGTGGGAACCGTACAGCTTCAGGCTGGCCTGCCAGGGCCAGGATCCCTGCACGGCCTGCACACCACCGACCACACGAACGTTCTGCGGGGTGATGGCCGGGGAGCCGCAGTCTCCGGTAAATGGAACGACGGGCGCGGTTGGGTCGGTGGTGCCGCCGCCTACATAGGAGAACATGGATTTTGCTTTTACAAACAAGGCAACCAGAGATAGCAGACTTCACCCCCTCAGAAATTGCTCTGTGGTAGAGCATACAGAAACTGCACCGTGGAAGCAGTGGATTCATTCATTCCTGGACGAAAAGTGGTACAATACAGTCGAACATTTGAGTGTGTCCATGTTTCCTTTGTGTTGAACATTAGAATATGGACCTGGGCCGCAACACAATCTTTCATATGATGGCTATCATTGATGGCATGATGTATGGGGCGCTCCTGGGGTTTTCGAACCCGGAACATTTAAAATTGTGGATGATTCGAACCCGAAGCATGTTCGATTTTGGATGATTCGAACCCGAACAATGTTCGATCCTGGTTTATTCGAACCCGAACCAGTATTCGATCTGGTAAGCCGATGCCTTCCTATCAATTTGATGCCTTCCTACTCAGATCAGGTGAGTAATCACCTGTTTTGTCTCCCCCTTCATTTTCTGTAATGGATGAGCCTTATAAATAGATTTAAAAAAATAAATAGATCAGTCTATCGACCTCCATGAGGATTGAATAATTTCTGCACGGCTAACTCACCTCCGCAGTTCTGTTCATCAGACATGTCGCCGCAGTCGTTGTCTCCATCGCAGACCCAGTTGGAGTCGATGCAGTACTGTCCGTTAGCGCAGAAGAAATGCACGCCCTGCTGGCAGGTTCCGCCTCCTGTGGGAATAACGAAACGCTACTAATCATGAACCGGGAAGAGGGGGATACAATACGAGTCACGTTTGGGACCGCATTTTTAGCACTGCAGCAGCGACACCTAGCGGATTAGAAGCAGCCAGTATTGCATGCCCTGATGAACGTGGAAGACGGTCACTGAAACATCGGCGGGTAAATCCGGGTAAATTTGAAATAACGATAGACTACCAGCATGGATCTAGAGCTAGATGATCCATAAAACCGTAGCTTATAATGTTACATTTACTAACAGTTCATAGCTAAGCTGGCCCACTAAACAGTAAAAAGCAGATGGACTTACCAACACTCGATTTCACGAAAGCTTTCAATACGTTTCCAATATCAATGTTGTCTCGAGACTAGAGTCCTATGGAATTCCTTGCACTATACTATACTATAAACTGGATAAAGATATTCTTAACGCACAGCGGCATAGGGAGCAGACTTAAAAGCCTGGTAACCATCATTCACGGGCCAGCTTAGGGGTGATTTATCAAGATACCGGGAGCTCCCGATGGTATGGTTACCCGAACCAAGTTCGATTGTGGGTGATTCGAACCCGAACCATGTTCGATTCTTGATGATTCGAACCCGAACCATGTTCGATACTGGGTGATTCGAACCGGCCCAAACCAATACTCGATCTGGTCACCCGATGCCTTCGTTGCTACAGTAACGGCCTTACCGCCGCAGCTGGCCTCGTCCGATCCGTCCGTGCAGTCGGCCTCGCCGTCGCACTCCCAGCTGGCGGGGATGCAGTTCCCGTTGTTGCAGTGGAAGTCCGAGGAACCGCAGCTGAACAGCCACGCGTCTGTGCAGGAAGAGACACGAAGAAATGAATGTTCTAGTAATTGCACGACAATTATAACAGCTAGGCACAATGTATGGCAACGTGTACAGACGTGGCAGTTGCACTATTGCTGGTATCTAAACATTTAGAGCTAATTTAATTTATTGTAAAGGCAATATAACTATACAGGAGCGATGTGAATTATGAGAACAGCCACTGCCAAAAGTTGCTTGTTTCGCATAAAAGGTAAGCCTCCTTTGGCGTAACACACTATTTTTGTACAGACAGTACAAGTTGCAGAAGACAACACTGCAGGGTTCGATCCACTCACATGGAGATGGACCTGGGTAATGTAAGTCAAGAAAAACAAGATCCAAGATACCGGTCAAAAGTTCAATATTCTATTGGCTCAAAAGGTACACATGTACTTTAATTAGCGTCTTTAACTTGAGTTCGTTGCCATCCTGTCTGTATCTGTTGTTTATGTTGTTTAATAAAATAAAAAATTAGCGTCTATCATTATCAAAGGAAACTGAATCTAAGATGCCTACCTCCGCGGGCCGCCAGAGCAAGAAGAAGAAGACACCAAAGCATGTTGAAGTTCTGTTGCCTTGTGACGAAGTCTTTAGCAAAGTGGAGGAAGAAATGGGCCTCGCCTCCTATTTGTAGCCGCGCCGCAAAATTCGCGACGCAAGGTGAAAAGTCTCCATCCTGTTTGAACACGCTGATAAGGACGCTTCGTTGTCCGGTGTTGGTGTAAAAATACCTGGCGCAACTTTGGCTCACGCGTCACGCCGAGGGAAGCGGACAGGTGTGCGTTAATGGATCGGGCTTTTCTGGACGGTCTAATCGTCTGTTATTTATTCTGATATCTGTCGGAGGATATGGGTCATTAGGGGTCGGAATGTGTTGCCGTAATTGGCTGGTAAACATCTGAAAATGGACTGACGACAGCGAAGAGCAAGATGATGGCGTTGAGACAGGGATTTCGGGTTATTTTTGTGTAAAAACTTGAAGTGATGAAATAAGTTATCCAACCACTATGACATGTTTATAAAAGATCCCCAGATTTTTGTCACATGCGATTGTAAAACACTTGGCGACCAGTCAATATCTATATATTTTCCATTAAAACGTTTAGCGTCACCTGTAACCTAAATTTGACTTAGATCTACGTCACCAAAGGCGTGTAACCGTCAAATAGACATTTATTGCGTCATTTGGGTCTATTTCTGACGCACATTTTTACGTCTGCATCCTGTCCAGACGTCACGTGTGGAACTCCTGACGTTACAACTCATCTCATGTGATCTTGTCGTGACGTCATATTATATATAACGAAAGAATCGTCACGGTGTCAACGACCTTTGGTCAAATTTGTTGATCGCCAGAAAGTCGCTGAAGTCCAAGATTGCAAGAGACTCGAGCGAATATTTCGCCTGCGAATCTGCCACACCTGCAAACATCGGCCGAACCCTAAAAATCGCGAAGTGATTGGGAGGACACCGGTGGTATTGCCGCCGAAATGTCCTTTTAGGTCTCGCAGACTCGTCGGTAAGCTCTAGCTGTTTTCCTGCTGTGTGATTGTCCGTGTGCCCAAGTCAACGTACACGTACACGGACTTCCCCAAACACAATGGCTGCTATAACGTATTTGTAGTTCTCCTAACTTTGCGCGGTATGATTTTCATTCATGTTGACAACCAGGGACGGCACCTTTCTTTATCTTTTGTTTCATAATGTAAAAATCTTGTAAAAATACACCGTTAGAAATGTTTGCATCTCCAAGTAGTTCTTGCTATTTCAGCATCCATGTTTAGCGCTGTGTAGATTACAAATACAACAGTCGGCGGAAGTAGGCCGAATGAAGTCTGGCTGCAGCTGTTTGACTATTCGATAGTTGCCATGGCAACGTTTCCATCTCAGTACGTCAGATGACAGATTCAAACGGAACTTTTTAGTCGGCTTTGTAAATAAACTGTTAGTACCAGTCACCTGTAAATAAACTGTTAGTACCAGTCACCTGTAAATAAACTGTTAGTACCAGTCACCTGTAAATAAACTGTTAGTACTAGTCACCTGTAAATAAACTGTTAGTACCAGTCACCTGTAGATAAACTGTTAGTACCAGTCACCACCACACTGCTCCAGGCGATACGAGTAGAAGGTAGAAACTGGACAATTTGAGGGAATCCTAGCGGGTTAACTTTCAGCTCTATGATATGCAGCGTCTAACGTTAAGTGTCACGGACCTCAGTAATCTGTTAGATAATACTTTGCATGTACTCTAGGGGAATATTCTTTTCTGTCCACAGCAAACAATTATCAAATCTTACTTTATGTCCAAAAGCTTTCACAATAACATGTCTTGACATCACCCTATAGTCAGGAAAGCTTTTGTCAATTCCATGGGTCTTTCTTTATATTTGCATTATTTACTTTCATCATTATTTGCTTTGCTCACTTTGTATTGACGTATTGTATTTTGGTGGCGGCATGAAAACAAGTCAATGAGTGTACCGTTACCATGAATTGTCAATAATTGTTTTCCAGTGGAGACCAAGCTTGTTTCATGACTCCATACCTCTTGTTAGCACACATGGCCATAGACGAAGCCTTAGCCAAGCAAAAGTACTGACACTTCCAGCATATATAGCATACATTTCTAGATCCATCCCATCTTTTACGGGAAAGGACTTGTTTGTATAACGTTGGTATTTTTGTTATGTTTTTTTCCTGTCACCCCCCCCCCCCCGCCCCGAGTACATACTAGCAAACATTAAGAAGGTAGACACTAAGAAGGTAGCCTGCCCAGATGCTATCTCATCTGTGTATATGTCTGTATCTGTAACGTGTTCTGTATCTATCACAGTGGTATCTACTAGTATATAACCAGTATAAACGTTACTGTGGCCTTAACACGCCAGCTTCGCAGCCGTACGGCGCGACAGTATCTGGTTGTACTACACTGCCACTGTACCACCTGTCACACCTAACGTTACAGCTCACATCTATTTGCAAGTATTGTTTCAAGCTTTCTAATGAGAATTGTCCTACAGTACTTGGCAACGAATTCCACGCTACGACACTTCCGGTGAAAAATGAATGTCTAAACGCCTAAATTCTGGATTGATAACTCTGGTACTTGAAAACATGACTAGTATGTCTTCTTCTTTTCTGAGCTCGTATCAGTCGGTACAGCCAGGCCTGTATAGTCTGTTCGAACCGTACTGCTTGTTTGCGCGGCCTTGACGTTAGAGGGTCCGGAGTTCATCGTCCGTAAGAATTATTTCTGTTAGCTATATAGATACATTTGACCTTGAAATGAACTTTGAATGACCCCACATAAGGGCACTATTACTGCAATGGATACTCTTATACGAAAATGTAGCGTATCTGAACCTTAGAAATAAGTACGTTCAACCATTTCAGTAAAGGAGAACCAAATATGACATGAAATCCTGCATTACGTATGAATACCATTAAGAAAGGTAGACATGCGAACTTGAGCCCCCCACGAAAAGAATTGCGAAAACATCAAATAGTTTAAGCTATACAGGCAGAAGCTGTTTGTATTTTCGGAACGAATACAATGCAAGCGTGACCGAACTGTACCACTAATCACTAGGGACTTGAAGCTTTACTTTAATCTATCGGTAGAATCTAGGTTATGGTAATCAAACGAATATACAACAGACGTGGTTTGTATCAATATTGTATTTTGCGGAATCTCTGGCTGGTAACTGGCTGCTATGCTCAGTCTAGTTGGTCGCCATCTTGTTGTTGATCCAGCTGGTGAACTGGGTGACGCGGGTGTAGATGCCGGGCTTGTACGCCTGCGCACAGCCGTACCCCCAGGACACGATGCCGTCCAGGGTCCACTTTCCGCTGTAGTTACAGACCAGAGGGCCGCCGGAGTCACCCTGAAAACACAAATCGTAAAAAAAAAATCAAGACCATAGCACGTCCAGGTCAAAAGATACAAAAATTGAATTTCTGCTGCAGTACCAAGGTCACATACCAGGGGGTCCAAAATCGACCTTGAATTTCGGCTTCACAACACCCGCCCACATACCAAATATCATTGTAATCCATCAAGAGATTCTTGACTTATGCTGACTACAGTAGTCCGGAAACACAAACAGACAAACAGACACACAGACACACCCAAAACAATATCTCCATTTTCATTGAGATAAAAACCGCAAAAGAAGTCCCATAGCCTTTCAAGTTGAGACCGTAACTGCTTTACTGGTACTTTTACAGAACACTGGACAAAGAGACCAGAGACCTGAACGAATAACGGCCTGAACTGGAATACCACGCACAGGTTCTGTCTAGCCAAAGATTCTACGTCAGTCTACTCTGACCCCGTCACTTTCGAACATCCTAATCTAAAGCAAAATGGTAAGTTATAGTCTTCTGTTGAGGTATCATATAACCGTTACGCTGCTATAAAGTTTAGACTACTGATCAGAGGCATGTGCATTTTTTTTCCAGAGAAATGTGAGTTGTTTCCTCACCTGACAGGCGTCCCTGCCTCCCTCGTCATATCCGGCGCAGAGCATACTGGGAGTGACCTGTCCGTTTATGAACTTCCGGGTGTTGCACTTGTCGCGGTTCATGATGGGAACAGTAGTCTGCAACAGGTAGGTCGCTAGCCCACTTTCTGGAGCAGACAGTTGACAACAACTTAGTAACATTAAAGTTCTCCCTCTTCCTATCTCTCACTCCCTCCTTCTCTCTTCCTCTCTCCCCCACCTTCCCTCTTTCCCCCCTCTTTCTCCATATCTCGCTCTCTTGGTGTTGCTAGAATTCTGAAATTTTAGTGTACATTCCACTTTAAAAAACCAACAAATTTTGATGCCATCACAGTGCAAGCTTACCGGTAACGCCCCAACCGGAAGTGACGCAGGACGTGTCATCAGGCACATCCGTTGCAGGCAGACAGACTGGACTGACGTAGTTGGTGTAGGTGGCGCTGCGACTCAGCCTCAGCAGGGCGATGTCGTTGTTCGATCTTTGCGGAAAAACATGAGCGTAAAGGTCATGTTGGTTCGATTATATGGATGACATCCGCGCGCGCAACATTTTTCCTCTGTTAAAAAAAAGGTTTTTGATCATACTGTAAATCGTACTAAGCAGCTGCAAAATGAACAAATATATGCTGTAACTTGCAAAAAAAGATATCGGAAAACGGATATTTATGTCGTAGAATGCCAAAGTCAATTCCAAGGTCAAAGAGGAAGATGTGAAACAGCAAAAATGAAGAATCTATTATTCGGTTTTCCATACTCTGGGTGTTAAGTCATTTGACCACTAAGATTTCAAAATGAAGGCAATTTTCTTTTTTTTCTCTCGCTCCCCTCAGTTTCGGAATTCCAAGGAAATGTCATACATATGAATCGAATCAACATGGCCATAGATGTGAGAAAAAGTACTGGACACTAAACAGGATCACTTTTGGGGGTGATAAAGGAGGTACCCAATGTCAGCGCTCACCAGCCATCACTCAACAGAGACGGGGGGCGATATAGACTTCCGTGCCCTTTTGATCACTGACGCCACGTCTTTCTGCAATTCATTTAACTACTTGGCACAATATGCACTGACGATGATCTACGAGATGCCAACTAGCCTGCCCGTCAGTGGATACAGAAGTAGAGCGACAAGATATGATGATGATCTAAACTACTCGTAGTCAGTCTAGGGAGCCTATCACAACAAACAAACAAACAAACTAACAAACAGACAGACAGACAGACAGACAGACAGACAGACAGGCAGACAGACAGACAGACAGACAGACAACAGCGGTGATGAGTCGAGACGAGGGGGGATACAAACTTAGCCATATTTGGGACAGTGTTCTCACCGCAAAAGCGCCAACTACAACGGCTACATATAGCGGTGAGAAGCAGTACTCCAGTCAGAAGCTCTGAAGAAGGTGTCTGATAGACATCGAAACGTTAGCAGGTGAGATCAATACCTGGCTGTGTACAAAGAATCTCCCATATCCCAAACAGACAAACAGATTTACTCACTTGCTTGCGTCATAGTTTTCGTGCACTATGACCTTGGTGACGCCGATGTCCTGCTGGGGGGAGTCTTTCTCCGTGCGGTGATAGCTGCCGAGTGAGACCATCAGGTTGTCCAGACTACGCAGGCTGTCGTCGGAGAAAGGTAGGTTATTTTAGCCTCCACCGCCGTCCTATCGCGGTCACCCCTCGGCTACACAACTCCCTCGGATCCCTTGTGTGTGCCCCCCCCCCCCCCCCTACATATGCCGCCGTTCTAGGAAGTCTGCGAAGGAGGCTACCTCCACCAGGCCTTTCGACAGGGGTATGGATTGTAGAAATCGTCAAGAGGGGGAATCATTGGCCATGTGAGTCAGTCCACAGGAAGGTTAACATTTCCCCCTGGCCAGCTAAACCCTACGGTGGCCAAACCCCCCAGGCAAATTATTCTCCCAATAGCCAGCGTAGTTAGTCTGGTGAAGACTAAGGTTAACGTTATTCAGTGAACTACGTACCATGTATTGGTGCACATTGACTGTAGTTTCAAAATAAACTTGTGTACTCTTATATAACATGTGCGTGTACATAGCAGCCATGTACAGTAAATGTAGAAAAGTCACAAGCTTCTATGGGTTTCATATGATTGTTAAGCGCGGTTGGAAAGGAACAGATGTGGATAGACATAGGTTAACTTGTCCTTCATGTGGACAAGTTTTGTCCTATTAGTATTACAAAATACCACGACAAACAGCTGAAAACGCACTACCGTCATAGGTAGAAGTAGCAATGCTAACTTTAGATCAATTATTTTTTCATCACCCGTACCAAGACCTGTCCAAGCAGATACTTCAAGTCAAAATTGTGAAGGTTTCTGACTGGACACAAGATCTGACCCTTGCGACCAAGCAGTCAGATCTTGGGCCCATCCAGAAACCGTCGCAATTTTGACCCCAAGGATCTGCTTGGAGATTAGGATGGTCCTGTAGCTTCATTGGTAGCAGCCTCACAGTTGAGCTCCTGGTTCCAATCAGTTGGTAACTGGGAGAACCCGGTTCGAATCTGGAGAAGGGCACCCTGGTCGGAGCTGCATAGGTCTTTCGAAAGGTGCCTCGAGCACGTTAAAAAGCAATACAACATCCTCTTTCCTCAGATGGTACCTACTGGCTGTACCTCAGATGAATATTGGACATACTTAGCCACACAATGAGCGGCGGTGACGACCCAGTCTTGCTGGAGAAGCGCCCCTCCGCACACGTGACTGCCGAACACCTTCAGGCCGGCCTGCCACGGCCAGGAGCCCGGCACGGCCTGCGTGAAAAAGGAAAGTGGAAAGGAAAGTGATCTCGAACCAGTTTAGCTTAAATGCACTCAACGAACAGATGAGCTAATCTTCCACTGGTCGTGACAAAGAAGACAGACGCTATGTACAGTATTTACAGGTTCATTGTACCGGGGAAATTACCCTAGCTCTTTTCGACAAGCACAATGAACAGTGGACCATGGCTTAACGTCTCGTCCTAAGGAATGCGACCCTTTCCGATAGCGTGCATGTCGGGTGAACGACACAGCCGGGATCGAACCCGGGGCTTCTAGTTCCAGAGGCAAGATCGCTAACCACTGGACTACGCAAGATCGCTAACCACTGGACTACGCAAGATCGCTAACCACTGGACTACGCACTTCCATGCCGCCGATAATCCGCACGTGCTGTGGTGAGATGGTCGGCCTGCCGCACTGGCCGCTGACCTCTGCAATGGGAGCCCCTGCGACTGGCGTCACGGCTTTCTCCGTTGTTGTTTCAGCCACTGAAGTGAATAAAATAATATTTGAAAAATAAAGCTGAAAGAAGGCTTGAAGAAAAGTTGCCACAATTTGAAGACTGCCGCCGCACTTGCTTCCTTTGTTGTTGTTTCAACCACTGATCGACAGAGGAAAGTTTGGGAAGAGTCATAATGATTTCTTGAGCGCATTTGCAGCGAAATGTCTGAATAGCTGCACTTCCATTGCCTTCTACAGTGGGATCCACACGGCTGACGTTACGGCCTTTATTGTTGTTTCAACCACTGTTCAATTGAGAAAAGTGACTGTGAAAGCTTTAATAATTTCTTTGGAGCGAAATGTGTCGGGATAATTACGTCACAACAAGTTCATTTTGCACATGATGAAGACAACTTGCAGGTTGTCAAAACGTCTGTAGAGTAGGAGTAAGTAACTAAGAAAACTAAGTTGTACCAAGTTAAAGTGATTTTTGGTACCTTTTTTATCTCACACTTAGCATAAACAATGTGTTTTGCTGCATGTAGAAAATCTCTCTCCAACGAATCTTGAGGGTTTGTAAATATCTTACCACATCCGGCCTCATCCGAGCCGTCCTTACAGTCGACCTCCCTGTCACAGAGCCAGGAGCTGGGCAGGCACATCCCGTCACAGGGGTGTTGGTCAGGGGTACAGGCCTCAAACAACCAGGCATCTGTACAGGAAATAAACAACACAACATAAACAACACAACATAAACAACACAACATAAACATCAACAACAGCTGGGCAAGCACGACCCCATCACAGGCGTGCTGGTAAACCATACAGGCCTCAGACAGCCAGGCATCTGTACAGGGAAATAAACAACACAACATAAACAACACAACATAAACAACACAACATAAACATCAACAACAGCTGGGCAAGCACCGACCCCATCACAGGCGTGCTGGTAAACCATACAGGCCTCAGACAGCCAGGCTTCCGGACAACAAATTGATAACATGACAGAAAGAACGATATAACAAACAACATCAGCTGTACGACGTCTGCCAACCAGGCGCTTGGGCAACAAACAGAGAGTGTTAGCTTGGAAGTTCTTCTGTGTTGGCAGAAATCATTCTGAAGAAAAGTTGAAGTCTTATTTCCAGCACCAAATTTTTCAGAGTCCGAATCCTGTCTTTGTTTGAAGTTCAGTTTCCCCCTACCAATGCTACACTCTCATGATTTTAATTGGTCGATTTCTACAACTCGACCGGGGCATCTGGTAGAGCCTATTATGGATGTACATGTGGTATCAGACTTTCTCATCCTACCTTTTCTTCATGAATATCCCTCTGAAATCGTCTTTAAGTATGCTGACTGAAACAAGCAAATCGATTAATGAAAGCGCATTAAGTTCTTTTTAAGAAACTAAATGTGGAAGTAAATGATGTGAGCTTTTCTTACCTCCTCTGTTAAAGAATACAAAAAGAAGTACAGGTATCCAGAACATCTTGGACTCAGACAGTAGTCAGTATTTCAATGTGTGTCTGCGTGTCCTCGTCCGTATTTATAGAGGATTGTATCATCATGAAGAGCCCGTGATAAGACAGGCGAGGTCGGAAGTGAAATGACATGTGGAAGTTGTCATTAGTAGACATTAATCAAACGTAGAGATAATCGCCCACATTTCCTGTGTAAACTGCCGCACGTCATCATTCTGAGTATAAAGTGTCTTGCGTCATCATTTCGTGGGATAACTGTCATACATCATCTTTTGATTAAGACTAATATCTCTGATATCAGTACATTAGACGATACGGTTTGAACAAGCGCCAGGAGAGACATCAGGCGACATGCTGAAGAACTGCAACAGAAGTCAGCGAGGGACAGGTCTGATTCTGTTTCCCACAACGCACCAGCCTCGGATACACAATTCATGAAATCTGATACAGTTAATTAAAGCCATACACAAGACCAGAGGATAGTGTTCTGGTTTGGTTGATAATATTTTTCTGAATCCAAGAACATAATTGTATTGGCAACTTGACTTTGAACCTGGACTAGGCAGCAGTTGCATTGTACAGCACCAATTTTCTAATAACCCCCCGAGTACCCTTCAGATCAATTACAGCCAGGTATAATATGTTATATCGGGAACAACCATTGGACAAACTTCAACGGCGGCTCTTAACAAACCTTGGGTTGAGCTTAAAGATTGCCTTTGCAATTTGTTTCTGGATACTTGTTTGTCAACTTATAGCCTTAGTAACTATCGAGCGAGGCTCCACATTTTGTGGTTGCGTTTGACCAATCAGCGAGGCTCTACATTATCTGTGGTTGCGGTTGACCAATCAGCGAGGCTCTACATTATCTGTGGTTGCTGTTGACCAATCAGCGAGACTCCACGCGAACAGGTTGGCAGTATGCCAGCCGCCTGTTTGACGTCACAGTCACATTGCAGTCACAGTAGATCGTCGGGAGGAGCCGGGCAGAAGAACAAGTCTCTCTCTGGCTTCTTCAACACCAGGGCACTTCTACTCCTTAAGCAGGTAAATACACCCATGCATTTGTACTTAACGTGTCTAAGATGTTCAGAGTTTCACCCATAAGACGTGTACATGACTACGAGGGTACGGACCTCAATGTTCCCGGCCCGACCAGGAAACAAGCTTACCAGGGGCGTGACTTAAATTTTAGCACGACAGTTTTGTGGACAGTGATTTTAAAGTGCTTGAAAACAGACCTTTTTGCCCGAAATTCTGAAATATGCCCCTTACTTTTGTACAAGGCTGAAAGCTTTTTCAACTACTTTTCTACAGGAAAGAAGACCTCAGATACACCGTTAACCGTGATTCGTTACTAAGTTGTAAACCCTTTTAAATTCTAACTCTTCATATTCTCACAGTTCTCACGTTATCACATCGCTAACTCCGTAGGTCTGAACCGGGTTGTTTATCTTTTCAGGGGAAGGTCGTTTTTTGTCGACCCTTTAAGGACACTAGTGTTTATCTGCTTGGATAAGTACAACACAAAAACACCAGTAAAACTGGTCCCTTATCTACAGAAACGTGTCCTAGCACACCTGCATTCACCGGTCACCGAACAAAAATTCTATTATCTTTGTGCGTTGATGAAGATTAGACATCCAGGTAAACAATAGTTGAAGAGAATTCAACCTATACACCTGGATAAGATTCGGTGAGCGATAGAAGTCACTCGAAACGTCCGGATTAATCTCCGAATCTTTTTCTTTCTATTTACAAAACATGAAACATGCAAACAGAGAAAACAACGTGGCGCCCGGGGACTCAAACTATATACAATTTATATCCATTATGTAATTATATGTGATCTCTGAATCGTTTCCAATGGTAGAGACTGTGCTCCGTATTATATTTGCGTTTACCGATTTCACAGGACCGAAGAACCGACTAGACCTTGTCCGGACGCGCTCTCGCCATGGCGGCAAACCTGACGCTATTGGCGACTGACTTCGCCATCTTACAGAAGAACGCCGACCAACTCTTCCTGTTAATTATGGGCTGCATGGTGTTCTGTGAGTACATTCTTTTACTTTGAGCTTTGGTGGAAGGAGTGGCTTATCTTCTTCTTTTGTGTCTGCTACCCTGATAGTTGTAATTATTTGGTACGTTGAACCGGAAAAACGACCTCTTACACAAGTCAATTCTTTATCCGCAAGGACTGCGCACTTTGTGTACATTCAAACAGTTTCCTCCATATTCGAATACAACGGCCGGTAGTAAAATTCTACGCAGCTTTCAGACTTTGTGTTCGCTTAGAAATATGTTTAGTATTGGGGAACGTTAGTGCAGAGTCTAAGCCTGCCATAGAGGTATTGATAAGAAAATTATCCCACTATTATACACGGTACAAAAGTTACCCAGGCAACGGAGTAGATTTTGTAAACGATCAGATGTTTAATCCATGGCAAATTATCTAACCTAACGGAGCAAATAAGAGGTTGATAACATTGTTAAAGTGAGTGCGATGCAAAAAAGGTTGGATATCACAATCATATTGTTACTCGTGGTGCCACGTTGATTCGATCATCAATCATCCTCTGGGAGCCCCGAACTGATACGAGCGCGCGAAGAAAGAAAAGCTGGCAAAAAAAGAGTTGCCTTCGTTATGAAATCGCATTGACGTGGTTACGAAGGTGGAACAAATGACTAAACAAAGAGTATGGGGGCTGCGACTTAATGTCAACGATTCTCCAAATGAGACAAATGAGACATGGTGTCAGAGGTCGATTCGTCGCCACCGGGTATTTCATATCTATACGACAATACAGCATGTGTTACAGCCGTGCCCGAATGTTGTATTTTGTTGTAAGGACAGGCTGTCATAATCTTCAAGCAGATCTCCAGGTGGCAAAATCGTTATGTCGGCCAAGACAGTATCCATGGGCCAAGACAGTATCTATGGGCCAAGACAGTATCCCTGGGCCACGACAGTATCCATGGGCCACGACAGTATCCATGGGCCAAGACAGTTTCCCTGGGCCACGACAGTATCCATTGGCCAAGACAGTAGCCATTGGGCCAAGACAGTATCCATGGGCCACGACAGTATTCATGGGCCGAGACAGTATCCATGGGCCAAGACAGTATCCCTGGGCCACGACAGTATCCATGGGCCACGACAGTATCCATGGGCCAAGACAGTTTCCCTGGGCCACGACAGTATCCATTGGCCAAGACAGTAGCCATTGGGCCAAGACAGTATCCATGGGCCACGACAGTATTCATGGGCCGAGACAGTATCCATGGGCCAAGACAGTATCCATGGGCCAAGACACGTAGCCATGGGCCACGACAGTATCCATGGGCCAATACAGTAGCCATGGGCCAAGACAGTATCCATAGGCCAAGAGAGAATTACTGGGCGGCCAAGACAGTAGCTATGGGCCAAGAAGGTATCCATGGGCCGCGACAGTATCCATGGGCCAAGACACGTAGCCATGGGCCAAGACAGTATTCAAGGGCCACTTGGGTAGAAAGGCCCAGTGCTCCGGGAACCAAGGCATTGGGAAACGTCACGATTTTACCTGTCTAAATCTGCTTGAAGATAAACGATATCATACGATTTTAAAAGAGGTCGCGCTAAACGAGTGCACCCCTGACCGAGAGAGAGTAAATCTCAGTGATAGTCTAAATGCCGGTGAACC